>NC_133021.1:14956596-15263610 GCF_048564905.1 Vicugna pacos | reverse complement strand
TATGAAAAGTATAGATAGCTTTAATTTTCTTCTTTACAATAATATATATTCTGTCAATTTTCTACAATGAACGTGCATTTTTTTTTTAACAAGAAAAAGGCTGCATTTAAAAAACAGAGCCAAGGCCTGCATGCCTGTCTTCCAGGGAGTGGGGGGGCGGGAGCGGGGGTGGGAGCAGGGGCGGGGGTGGGGGCGGGAGCGGGAGGACCACCTGTGAGGAGAGGCCCCCAGGGCAGGTGGGGGCGCCTTGGGAGAGAAGGGTCTCCCAGGAACCAGTCGGGTAGACAGGGCAGGAAGTCCCCCTGACCCCTGGCCCTCAGATCAGCCCTCAGCCCTTTCCGTTATTTCTTGAGATACTGCCTACTGCTCGTCCACATCACCACGCAGGGGCACTGACTTCCAGTCTAACCCCACCCGGCCGCTGGGTCTGAAGCACGATGAACCCTGGACGACATCTCAAGAACATTTAGAATTCAGGACAGACCTGGACCAGCTCAACCTCCCAGCCAGACAAGCGGGCCCTCAACACTACAGTTCCTGACCCCGTTCTCCGCCCCTGGGCCTCTGCGCACTCTTCCCAGGCCTGCAGCATGCTTCCTGATCCTTGTCCACCTGGCGGCCTCCACTCACCCTGTGTCCAGCCCGAAAGTAAAATCCTCTACAAACACTCCGGGCAACCACGCCTGTCACTGCTCCGTGACAGCTTCCAGCCTCTCACACTGCTGGAATCATCACTCCAACATCTCCGCCCCACTAAGCCCATTCGATACCTACAGCTGGGAAATGCATCTCCCCAGACCAGTGCCTCCGTACAGGAGGTACTCAGGAGGTATCTGATGAGCTAAATAGATGCGTTTGTTTTTAGCACCTATTTTATAGATATCCCAGAAATAAAGTTTAGGAGCTGAATAACAAATGCTAACTCCTATTGGTTAACTAAAACGAAAGTAAAGATTAAACCAAATATATACTGGACAAATGATTTCTGCCATATTTATAGCAAAGAATATAAAACTGGATCCATTTGGAATCACCGACCCTCTCAAATAATAATTTGAGGATTACAAACTAAGGAGGGGTTTTGTTTTCCTTCACGCAAAGTAATTCAAACACGTTATCTTCGCTACAAAGTCAAATCAGTAAGGTGGCTGAGAACCAGGAGACGGGAAACTCAAGGTCAAATGCAAAAAAACAGAACCCACAAGGCCAGCTTTCCGGGGTGCCTCCTGCTGCCCACACTGGGTTTACCTGGGCTAAAGTGGGGGCTGAATTTGGGCCAGTCTGCGCCTGCAGGTGAGCAGACTCACTTTCGGCCACAGAGCCCGGTACACCTCCGTCCTGCTGACAGTCAAGTGTTTCCATTTGTCTGAAAAGACAATAAAAAGGGAGAAGTATTAAGGCCCTATCTGAGATGGTTCTCTGCTTTCACCTGGCTTTCTGATATGCGTTTCTATCATCCAATTGTACCACTTTAGTTTTTTCAAGAAACAGATTTCGTGGCAGAATCATAACTCTCCAAACTGAAGGCCCCTTCCTCACTGCAGGGGAGCATTGCCAAGGGAGCCCCACCACGTTCTGTGGGAATGCGCTTATACATACACCAAAAATATGCAGGCCACTTTCTTCGTGGATTTTAAAATGCAGAATAGATAAACAAGATTATTCTGTATTGTACAGAGAAATATATACAAGATCTTGTGATAGCTCACAGCCAAAAAAAAAAATGTGACAACGAATATATGTATGTTCATGTGTAACTGAAAAATTGTGCTCTACACTGGAATTTGACAAAACATTGTAAAATGTAAAATGACTATAACTCAATAAAAAAAAGTTTAAAAAATAAATAAATAAATAAACACTTTGGGAAACAGATGATGCTGAGGTCAGCTGAGGATGGGGTCACCTGAGGTGTGCAGGGAAGGATGAGGAGGATTCGCCAAACAGGGAAAGGAGGGCTGTAAGGGGAGGGAGTCACAGAGCAGCTGGCGGCAGAGGGCCTGGGGAGGCGTTGGGGAGCCTCAGGGACCTGATTGAGATCTGGTGGGCAGGAGGCAGAGCTGACTGGGATGAGGACAACCAGAAAGTCTGGATGGGACCGATTAAGAACTGCTTTTACTGCTCTAGAGAGGAGAGAATGTTTACCCCACTCAGGGGCCTCCTCCGCTCTAGGTCTCCAGCATCTACATCACGTAAAATTTCAGGGGCATCACACTCAGGACACTGTCAGTCCCCCTCTGCCCGCTCCACTGGTTTCCTCCCACCAAGATTTAAATATGTTCATGTCTCTCCAACCACATATACACACACACACACACACACACATACACACACACAGGGAACCAGGCGCGCTTCTCTGGCTGTTCTCTTGACCCTCTCTTTCCTGTCACCTCTAAACTACCCTCAAGAACTGCCAACACTACCTCCATTTCTTCATCTCCTACCTCATCCCAGAAAAACTCCAAACTGGCCTCTGCCTCACTACAGCTTCTCTAGTAAAGGTGATCAATCTGTCTCTGAATTCAACGTTCATTTTAAGTCCTCTCGTCTGAAGCCTCAGCAGTGCTCAAAACTGCTGACACACTCCTTCTTGGACTCTTAAAGTCATGGTGCTGACCTTCCACTTTCATCCGACTCTGACAGTGTCTCCGGGAGCTCCTATGACAACTCCTGCCCCTACTCAGCGTTACCCGTCAACACTGCAGGTCCCGGGGCTCTGGTTAGCCCTCCTGCCCCGCTCTCAAGTCTCCCCTGGGTAATATCATCCATTTTCTCTGGATCCAAACAGCAGCTTTTAGCTTCAGGCTCTCAAATCTAGATCTCCAGCCCAGAGGTCTCTCTCAGATTCCAAAAGCATGTATCCAAATGCCCATTTAACTTCTCCAAACAGATGCCCTGCATGTACTTCAAACTCAACGGGGCCAAACAAACTCCTTTTCTTCCTCCACAAACACATTCCTTCTCTGAGTCTGTTTCAGGAAATGAGGCCCCACCACCCACCCACTTGCCCAAGTGGAACCCTGAGTGTCACCCCTGAAACCCTCTCCCCTTCATCCCTACAGGGTTATCAGCAGGTGGGATGACTCCACCTTCTAAAGAACAGTCTGCCACCACTCTCCCTGCTGCCAGTTATCTTTCTAAAACACAAATTTTTGCTCAGAACTCTTTGGGGGCTTCCTACTGCAGGACAAAACCCAAACTTCTTACAATAATCAGAACTATAACTACCACTTGTTAAGCGCCTACCACATCGCAAATGCCTACTAGTTTTAATCCTTAACAACCTTGTAAGGGCAGTACAACTAGTCCTTCTCTTAGAGGTGAGGGAAAGGAGACATAGGGAAGTTAGGACTCTGATCTACCTCAGAGGTATTGAGGGGCAAAGCCAGGTTTCAAACAGAGGTCTTTCTCCAAAGTCCATATTCTCAATTACCAACCCACACTGCCGTCCCACCTTTTTCACAATGTGACCCCGTTTTATCCTCAGCCTCGTGTCCCATCACTCTGTTCTTTCCACAACCTGCATCCCAGCCTCCTTATAAGCCATTTTTGGGTCAAATACACATCTTACTCCCCCAGTTCTGATCTGTTACATCTACTCTTCCCTCTTCTTGGAACGCCCTTCCCCCTCTTTGTGTGACAGGCAAATTCTTCCTAGTTCTTCAAGGCCTGGCTCAAGGACACCATCTTTCAAAAGTCTCTTCTAATAGCCTTGAGTGGAATTAGCTGTAGTGAGCTCCCAAAGCGCCCTGTGCAGCCCCCATTACCACACTTGAGCATCATGCACGTCTGTCCCCAGAGATCCACCACTGGTGTGAGCAACGGAGATTACATCTCAGATTTCAAGGTATTCCCAGTGCCTTGTACAGAATCTACCATCATCATTAACTAAGCCAATTAATCAACTACTCTGGAAGACTATGTAACTGTTAGATGTTACTAAAGTGATAAAAATAAGGTTCAGAGAGAACTTATGTGGCTTTTTACAGGGCACATAACAGACAGCAGAACTGAGGGTGAACAAGAGGTGTTGTGACTGTGACCCCAGGGTCCCTTCCACAGCCAGTGCCCTGAGTAGTAGTCCAGTTTAGATAACATCTCACAAAAACGGTGTCCTTTTTTTTCTTTTTGTCTCTTAAAAATTGAAGTATAGTCAGTTTACACTGTTGTGTTAATTTCTGGTGAACAGCATTATGCTCCAGTCATACGTAAACATACATATATTTGTTTTCATATTCTTTTTTGTTAGAGGTTACTACAAAACACTGAATATAGTTCCCTGTGCTACACAGAAGATGCAGAAGAAACTTGTTGTGCATCTATTTTGTATACAGTAGTTAGTATCTGCAAATCTCGAACTCCCAATTTGGGCCTTCCCACCCCCTTTGCCCCTGGTAATCATAAGTCTGTTCTCTGTGTCTGTGAGTCTCAGAAACAGTGTGCTTTTGAGTATATGCTGCAACTGCTGCCACGGTCTTCACTTAGGTACACTTTGCCTTTCACAGTAGGCTGGGGAGGCTCCAATTTTATCCCATTTTATTCTTCTGGAGTGCCTAGCATAGTGCTCAGTACATGTTATTCAATAAAAGTTGATACTAAATCACTTTGTTTGAAGGTAAAAATCATCCACAGAAGAGTAAGGTTTGGGTCAGCACTACCAATTTAAAATGTACACTCTGTTATTTCCAAACAAGATTTTCCTGCTGATTTATAGCCAACTCTCTGCAGCACAACCTCCTACACCCACTAAAAGACAACCCCAGGGCAGGACTCGGGGCAGAAGGTTCAACTAACATTTAAACGCTCCACATGGGTCAAGTACTGTACTGGGCACCTTCAAATACGACCTCATAGGAGATACAGGACCCAGACCTCAGCTGGAAATGATGTACATAAACACTAACGTCTGCAAATTGGCCTCAGCTAGTCCAGACATAGCTTATTAGATGCAGTGTATGAGAGAGATCCATTTCAATCCTGCAATGTTCACTACATTTGTCATGGCAAAAACTGAAGAAGTGTATCATAGGATATTTCCCCCAAAGCTGACTTACTGTAACAAATTTTAAATATAATTATACTAATATTAATAATCTATAAATATATCATGTAATATTTTAATCTTATACAATAATCCAAATTAGAAAGAAAAAGACCAACTAGGAAATAAAAATTATAGAATATTTTAAAATAAAAACATATGAGATAAAACAATAAAAAACTAAAACAAATTAAAAAGCCCATTAATCACTATAAACTAAGAGTAAACAAAATACTGGCAAATATTTGGTGCCATAATTCTAAAGAACAGATAAGGATTTGCTAAAACGGGTATATTTAAACTTATAAATGATTAATAGTAGTTGCAATATTCTTTTCTTATCCAAGTTAAATATTTCTTCTGAAATCTTCTTTATATTATTAGCAAGCCATTTTCTTCTTCGATAGAAAAGTAAATGTTATCCCAATAATGTTTAATAAATGTTAATATAACTATTGTTTTAAAAGAACAGGATCCAAAAATTAGCACAAGTTCCAAGACTTCTAGGATGACCTACTTTTGGGGGATAGAACTGTGTTTGCTTACTCTGTTATTTTCTAGGCCTTTAATAGAACATCTACATCATATTGCAATAACGCCCCAAAACACTGAAGTACAACAGCACAGTATTGTCTGTACACTATTTGTGCAACATATTTTCAAGAAATGAATACAAAGGAATATATTTGTAAAAATCGTATTTATGATTATAGAAATATTGAGGTAATCAATGACCAAAGTTACTTAGGCATACCTGTGTATCAAGAACACACAAGATATTTAAGGAGAAGGAAAAACGAGAAGAAAAAGGGAAAGCATTTAAAAGAAATATTATCATAGATACCCAGAAAAGTGTTCCTAAAAGACAGAAACAAAAAAGAGAAAAGGAACACAGGCCAAAAATATCTAAATGAAAAATAAGACAAAAATTCCTAATTATAATTAAACTGTACAATTAACAAATAACTTCTAAAATTTTAGTTGTATCCAATTTGCAAAGACAAATTATACTGCAGAGCAACTATATTTACCATTGTAAAATGTTCTCACCTCTTTTAAAAATAGAATCCAGCTGCAAAAGGAAAGATTATTAAAGCCATTTCTATTACCCATTTTTAAATAGTTTTACAAAAACTGTCATAGAAAATTCATTTTCTTTTTGAAGTTAGAGCCAACTGATAAACCGGAATGTCTCTAAAAGTAACTAAAAGAAAACATGAAAAATAACATTTGGATTTCCGTAAAACATTGGTAGAGACTTCCCTCTGTTTTACAATGTTGGGTACAAGTGTAGACTACAGGCAAGAAAGAAAACTCTGCCCTCATCCTTGCACACGGTCTCCCCGGTGAGAAAGAGGTCAGCACTTCAGATGCTGAGCATGAAGGTCCTCCAGTGCACACACCGCCTAGTGCGGTACTCGGCAGAAGAGGAGGCCGGAACTGAGCGGCTGAGTAATGTGGATACACGTGATCCTATTATTATAATACACACACACACACACACACACACACACACACTTGTTATACATAGATACATACCATTCTTTTAACCATCATTTTAACCTTACGCTCTCTAAATTGAACTTTCAAAGGAAGAGGAAAACATATATCCACCTACCTGAGATTTGTCTTAATATATTTTTTCCTGCCACATTTGCTCATTATTAAGACATCTGTAATCAGTGCTTCGCTCCTTCCCGTTTCCTTCTGTATTTAGCCTGCAGTAAAATTATAATGTTGAATTGGGAGATTATACAATTTTATTTAAAGAAATTAAAATCTCTCAAAACTATACCACAATACCCCAGAATACCCTGATTTCTACATAACTGAAAAAACACAGCATAGAAAGCTGAAAACAACTGCATATTTTCTTTCAAAGTTACTTGTATTCAATTTCCTCATCTTCTGAGAAAAAAATTTCTAATTATTGATCAGGCTGTTCTCTACTGAAGAGAAAGCAACACTGTCTGAATCATTTGATGCACACCACACATGGCTCAGAGGTACCGCTGTTTAAAAATGATGATAATCACTTAGCAAACTGAATGAATTTATCATTTTCTTAAATTTAACTCCACTGTGACAAATTTGTCGACTATTTTTCATTTACCTTAACTTCAAACCTGGGTTTTATCTGAGAATTTTAATTCCAAACTAAATAGTAAGAGTTTCTTTAAGTCTCCTCCAGGGGCCGTCAATCCATTTTTAAAAAACTGTTTTAGACACTCTAACAAGTAAACTCCATTTTTTTTTTTACTAATATCTTTTTAAAAATATACACTTGACCTGCTGAATGAGGGAAAACTGGCAAAGAGAAAGACGAAAGGAGAGCAAGGAGCCCTCAGTGCACTTGAGGTTTGAAAGAACAACAGGCCCGACCCGGAGCACCTTCCAGGCAATGAGGCCAGGACCAGGGCAGGTGGCCAGACAGGCTGCTCTCAGGGCTCCCTCCCAAGTGGTGCCTCGAAAATGCTGTCACATCATCCCAACCAACTTGGAAACGGAGTCAATGGGCAGGTTTGCTGCCCCTCACTAAGGGCACAGGGACAAAGGTTATTGCTACCACCTGCACACTCCCCCCAGGGACAACGGGAGAGGGCAGGGCATTTGAACCAGGCCACCCACAATGTGGACAAAAAGCAAGAATGGTGCCATTCCCTTGGATTAAACCTTCTTCTGTGCTGTACTGTGCTGGCATTGCACATGGGGACACCTATCTTCCTTCCATAAGGACTATGTAACCATGGAAGCAGGGGCCATTTATTTAGTAAACAGTGCTCAGCACCCGTGATAGGCCAGCCCCTTATGCAGGGCACCGAGACACAGACAGTAAAATGTCCCTGCTCCCCTACAGCAGGAGCGTGGATTCTAATGAGGGAGCCAGACGTTTGAACGAGGAATAATGATGATATTATCTGAATAATAATGGTGAACATGGCACCACGTAAGGTAAGTCACTCCCAATTTCTCCTGGAAATCCCACTTTCTTTCAAAAGTTTTATTCAAAAGTTAAACTTTTGAATAAGTAGTACATTAGGATTCAGAACTCAAAAAGGAGAAGAGGTACTTGGTGAAGTCCAGGGACAGTCCCCATCTCCTCTCCCCAGAGGCGCCAACTCTGAAGACACTACCAGCTTCCTGCTGCCACGGCCACAAGACGTCAAGAGAGAAAACGACTAGTCTCACAACAGGATAGTGACCCCCAGATACACCTAGTCCTGACTCAGGCTTATCAGAGAATTACTTCGTCCCAACTACTAAGAAGTCATCACCGACTGATCTCCTGCGTGCCAAATCTAAGAGGATGACTTTCAGTTCCTACCTCCCTGAACACCCCCAGCACTGCCTAACCCCCACATGCCATCCTCCTGGAACTCTTCAGGACACCACGCTCATGTTTCCCCTCCAAATTACCCAGTCCTTCGTTACAGGCTCTTGGGCCCACTGGGAGGGCTGGCGTTCCAGGGCTTCCAGTCACAGAAACCTCCATGCTCTCTCCCTAGGCACTCCATCCCCACTCAATGGGTCTCACATCTCACCTCCAGCCTGGACCTCGCCCTTCTGAGCTCCAGTCTGTACATATCTGCATACTCCATGTGCTCACATATCCTCAGGCCCAAAAAGTTTAACTAACCTCAACTCCCTTGCTCCACGTCTCCCCTCTTGCTGTACTTTAATCTCAGTTAGGAACTGACATGGCCGTTCACTCAGCCCCCTGATTTGGGAGCCCTCTCCCTCCTTTTCCTGCTTCCTCTGTCCTCGACTCGCAGTGGTCACACAAGAGCAGTATGCGCTATAAACAGCACAGCAATGGAGGCTGATCTGGGCATTGACTTCTATCACTTATTAGCAATGGTTATTGCAAGAAAAGCAAAACAAAACCCCAAAACCCCACTGCAATTAGCATGATCAAAACAAAAAGACAAGGACGTGGACTAAAAGGGCAGTACACTTCTAACGGAAGCAGGAAGAGAGCACAGAAAAGTACAGCCTATTTCTCGGGTTCTGGATGAAGAAGGGTTTCAGCTCTTTGGGAAAGCAGGTCTTCACAGGTTAACTATAATTTAAGTAGCAACAGCAACTAAGGTTTGAACAATAATGGGAGAATACAAAGCTCCTATTATATAGCTGGTCCTTCTCAACCACGTGGATTACAAAGTTGGGCAAAAGCAGGCGAGCTGGCAGGGAGATGTACAGCCGACCCCTGAACAACATAGGCTTCAGCAGCATGGGTCTGCATACCTGCAGGTTCTTTTCAATAAATATACTGGGAAATGTTGGAGATTTGCAACAATTTGAAAAGACAGATGAACTTCGTAGCCTAGAAATATCAAAACAATTAAGAAAAAGGTATGCCATGAATGCATAAAATTATGACACAAATCTACCCTCACAAAGTCATAAGGTGAGTGATATTTAAAATAAATTTAATAATGTATTAGTTTTCTTACTGTTTTATAACTTTGCTTTCAAAGAATTACATTACTGTACAGTGTCACAATTGGAGAAACTGCCTATCAGCTATCACCACAAATAAGTGGGCTATTTTTAAATTTTAATTTAAGTGTTTCCAATACATTATGAATATGACTACAATATTGTATGCCATAAATTTCTATACTGACTCATTCATTAGCGTATAGGCTAGGCTGCTGTGAGCAACTGTGGCAACTACACTAGGCGACCATGAAGCAATCACATTGCTGCTGCTTTGTCATCAATGCATGAATCATTATCCCTGTAAATAAATGCACATTTCTCACATTATCGGTTCATTTTTTTATGCCTAGTATTAGTATGTGTAACATCTACAGCATTTTGTATCTTCTAAGACAGTCCTGACATTGGTACTGACAAATGATTCATCTTGTAAACAGATGATGTAAACTTAAAGTATCAGTAAATACAGTACAGTACTGTAAATGTATCTCTTATGTTTTTCTCAATAACATTTTCCTTTCTCTAGCTTACTTTAAGAGTACAGTATATTATACATGTATAAAATATGTGTTGACTGTTTATGTTATTAAGGTTTCTGGTCAACAGTAGGCTATTAGGGAAGTTTTGGACGAGTCAAAGAGATAGACAAGTTTCTTCTGTACAGCACAGGGAACTATATTCCATATCTTGTAGTAACCTCTAATGAAAAAGAATATGAAAAGGAATATATGTATATATATGTATGACTGAAACATGATGCTGTACACCAGAAACTGACACGACACTGTAAACTGACTATGTTCCAATTAAAAAGAAAAAAGTTACGCAGGGATTTCTGACTGTGCAGGGGTCGGTGCCCCAACTTCCATGTTGTTCAAGAGTCAACAATCATTACAAAAGGCCATACACCCGAGGTTGGCAGGGCTGAGCCTATGGTTGTTACACATTTCAGGAGAAGGAGACAAGCACAGGAAAAACGAAGCAACACAGTAGAATAGGAAATTATGCCACTCAAAGTTTTGTAAACTTTGCGAAGTGAAGTTAGAATAATCTTCAAGTAACAATCTTTACACTTCTGTGTGAAAACAGAAGTAGCCAGGAGCAGTACTTGTAAATAATTATTTGAAACGCTTATAACTACTGTCTTTACTATTTTAAATATGAACCACATAGAAAATCAGGCAGCATTCTAATACAGACATAAGGTCACTCCAATTTCATTGCTTCAGATACCTATTATTATTTAGGAAGTCTTAATTCTTTACTAAAATTACCGAAGGACTAACTAGTCAAGCATCTCTTCCAATTCATTTCCCACCTGGCGCTTGCTTTTGTCTACTTCAGAGTCAATGAACAGGAAAAACAACTGCAGAGGAGGAAATGAAATTCAAGTAATCATGGCCTACCTCCACCTCTCCAACACCCCCTACCTCTTCATGAAGGGAAACAAAACTTTCAGTCTTTAGGGGCAGCTGTTTGCTTGTAGACATTGCAGGGTTTTTCTTTTCAGCAGCTTCGTCACTGCACTTTCAGTACATTTCACAGCACTTCTCTGCACACCAAGTACAACTGCACTGACTACTAACTAGGAAATCTCAGAAAGAGTAGATAAGACACTTGAATTAGCTGAAGTTCAGAGAAATGAATTTCAGCGTTACTGTACTTACCTAGATAGGTCCTATCCTGTGTATGTGAACAAACTGGTATCTAAGTGCAGAAACATGCCTAAATCAGTTAAATTTCACTCCTCCAACAATTTTCAGAGGTACAAAGCATCCTAAGCGTCCACATACAGCAACACATGTCTTTATGTATGACATAGTTGCCTCGATTCCAGAGCTGGAAGCTTCCACCACAATCAATGTTAGGATATAAATTCCTTAGCATTTCTAAGCCAAAAAAAATCATTTTTGTGCTTTCAATTTAAAAAATTGAGACTGTTTGAGAATATGAGCAAAACACTATGACATTTGTCATTCTGAGCTAAGATGGTTTAAGTCTGCTATGTTAAAAAAACAACAACAAACAAACAAAACTTCCTTAAGGTAACTTTGAAGAAACCAAGTTTATTATATGGAATTCTCAAAAGCAAAAATATTAGAATCACATAAGCCCCACTGTTAAAATTTCACAGGATTTCATTTTGACATTTGATTGGTCTGGTTGTATCACTGTCCAAAAAGTATGCATGAAGATGCTTCCCATTTGGGGAGAACTGGGAGACTTTAAAAGAGCCTTACCAAAAAAGTCACTAGTAAGGTTTTCTTGGAGGCAAGCATTCATCCTCACCAGTGAGGCAATTATCTAAACAGTCCCAAGTAACTTACTAGTCTATGCTTTTTCTCAAAATTGTTTCACATACACCTTGCCAGTAATTTCCTGTAACACTCCTGGGAGCGTCAAAAGAGAGATGTGCAGAGATTTTTTTTTCAATTTGCTGTAGCTGAATTATACCAAGACACTCAATTTGTCTCATGAGTAATATCGAGATAAATTCTCACTAATGTCATCCTTAGGTTTTCCTCTTCATTCTCCCTTTTCTCTCCTAGATATCTTAGAGCATCATGAAAAGAAAACCCATGAATGAAAGATTTACTCTTCAAAACAGGGTACTCTTTATTGTGCAGTTCCTATGGTGAAAAGTATTTTAAATGCCTTATGTGTTCTTTAAAAGGAAATTAACAATATTATTTTAAATGCTTATTTCTACATAGGCGAAACAGATGAGAAACTTTCCCTGAAATTTTTATTTTTAAATCTACGTATCTGTATTGATAATATTGAAATTGTATTCAATGTACAATAACTTGTCAAAGTTAACTTTCATGTATGTCAACATCAGTTCAATAAAGTAGAAACAGTTCTGAGGATTCAGACACTTCAGGCTTATTTCCTTAACAGGCCATGTTGATTGCACGCCAAAATATCAATGATTCGGCTGTTAAGTGTTTTCATTGTTCAGTTTTATTTTGAAAAGTCTGTCTAAATGGGACAACACATTTGAGCACTGTCCCATAGACTACCCACTTCAACAGTAAACCTGGGTTACTTTTCTGGCCCAGTATTAACCTGTAGAGAATACCAGGCTACGGAAAATGGTTTGGGTCAGGAATACACGTCTATGCTGATAAAGATTCACTCAGAATTCCTTATGAATGTTAATACTCTGAAGGAAACTCTTCCCTACTTTTCGTGAAATGACCGCAATTCTACACATGCGTTCACACCGTAGTCCTGCAGTAGCTGGCCTCAGCAGGGAAGAGAGTCGTCTGCGGAGTCTGGAGTTGGTTAAGTTCACCAGCACAAGCAAGTTTCACCAACCTTCGGGGACAATGTGAAAACAAAAGGACTGAAGAGCTCCTCTGTTTATACATTCAATAAAAATTTATTCGCTTACAAAGCGCGCACACAAACGTCTGTGTCACCAGGCTTCCGGGTCAGCGCGGGGACCCCGCGTGGACCCGCAGGTGGCCGGGCAGCACCAGCACCCGCACCTGTGCAGGAGCACCCGGACTACCCGGCACTCAGCGGACAATGCCCTCGGCGCTTACTCGCCCCGGGCCAAGCCCACTTACGTATCCTCCTAAAAGCTGTGCCCGGATCCACAAGCAGCTCTTTTAACATCAGCTTTAATACTTGGTATTAGTTGGCGAAAACACATTGTTTGCAATTTGCCTTTCTTTGGGGGGAAAAAGTTCCTCTGAGTTCAGAGGATCAAAGACTGACTCCTGCAGGGGAAGCAGCACCGAGACCGGGGGAACGTGGGCCAGGGAGAGAGCCCCTTCCCCGCGCCCCCGGGCCGCCCCCAGCGCGGCGGGGTCCGCACGTGCCCCGGGGGCGCCGGCGAGGGTCCGCCTGGGGATGCCCGGTCTCTCCGCCCGGGCCGGCCGGCCGGCGGCCGCTACTACTGCTCCCCGCGCGGGCGCGCGGGCGCGCGGGCGCGGGGCCGGGGTCCGGCGGCGCCCGGGAAGCGCTCCTCCGCCGCCTCCCTCCCTCAGGGCCGCTCCGGAAAGCGCCCCCGAGCGCGTAGGCCGCGGGGGCGGCGCGGGGCAAACGGTGGGCAGGCTCTGGTACCCGCCTGGGGACCCGCCCGCCCGGACCCGCGCGGCCCCAACTCCGGCGCCGCCGCCTCAGGCTCCGCGGGCCCCGCCGGCTGGCGCGCCACTTACCGCCGCGAAGCGATTTACGTAGCGGCCTCGTCACTGCTTACGGACGCGAGGAGGAGGGACGACGAGCCCCACTGGGACCGGCGCCGGCCCACGTCGCCTCACGTCAGCGCTGATGCGGCCGCCGCGGCCTCCCCGCTGGGCGCGACCCACCGCGGCGCCGCGTCCGCCGGCCCGCTAGCTCGCCCGCTCGCGCCGCGCCTGCCCCGGGGACTCCGGGGGAATCTGCGCTCGAGCCCTGCCCCCTGCCGGCGGCCCGCGGGAGTGCGGCGCCGACAATCCAACAATTGAACGGAACGCGGCGGGGTGTCGGGGCGGGGCCTGGTCGGAGGGGCGGGGCCTTGTGTGGGAGGCGGGGCCGGGGGACCGTGAGGAGGAAGTAGGCTGGTGGGGGGGGGGAGATCGTGTAGGGGCGGGGCCAGGGCGGGGCCTGGGGCGGGCGGGAAACCCGAGGCGCCGCGCCTATGCCGGGTGGCCAGTCGCTTAGAAACTGAGGTAACCGCGGTCGCCGCGGCGTCCATGTGGAGGCCGCCTCTCCTCGGGGCGTCCCCGCAGCTCGCCGAGCCCTGCGCGCCGCAGCCGGCTGACCCCACCTGACGCCGCGGGCCGCGAGCTCGGAGGGCCTGCCAGCTGCCTTCCGCGACCTGGTCTGCGCGGCGGTGTGACGGGGACTGGCCAGGTCCGCACTGGGAGATGTGACGGGACAGGAAGGCTGGGGGGCAGGAGGGGCCCCGCCCGGGGGAGGAGAGCTCCGCGTTCGTCCAGCTGGACCCTGGGCTTGCCCACGGGGGCGGTCCCGGCCGGGCTCCGAGGAGGGGTCCCCGGCCGCCGCCGAGGACGCTGCTTGGACGGCGGCTGAGAGAAGGAAAGGAGAGCACGGTCCCGGGTGCGGGGCGGGGAGCTGTGCGCCGTGCGTCCTCCGGGGCGTCCTGACCTCTCGGCGCTGGACGGTGGTGGCGTGCTGGCCGCTGAGTCCCCGTCTCCCCCCGACACTGGCCGGGGGGCGAGCGCTGGCCGCTGAGTCCCCGTCCCCGCCCCCGACACTACCCGGGGGACAAGCGCAGCTGGTGGGTCCCCGTACCCCCCTCCCCACAAGGACCGGACTCTGCGCTCCTTCCTCCTAGGACGTGCGTCCCCACCCCCTCAGGAAAGTCAGGCTCCTCGTTAGCGGCGCTCCCAACCTAATAAAAAGCTGAACTCAGACACTGACCAAGCCCTGCGGGTGCTTAAGGCAGGGCGGGCGCTGGGTGTTTGTCTGTGAGTAGTCGGTGCAGCTCCCTTCAGCCCAGTTGGAAGGGGTCACAGAAGGAGAGAAGGGAAAAGACCAGATCGCTAAACCTGAAAACTCAGGACCTTCACCTGGTCAGGCTGACCCCACGCTGGACGAACAGGCTACTTGGGGGAATTGTGGTCACTTTCCTCCCAGGACATTGTCCTCCACCTGCTTGTTCATTCCTAAGCGTCTTTAACGAAGTACATTCTTACACAGAATCCATCAGACAGGCTTGAAATGCAAGTACCAGTGGAAACCAGCATATACTACAGCAGAAGAGTCCGTCAAATCCTTGAAAGCAGGGATGAGAACCTGCCCTTCCCGAGAACAGGAGACGGTAGCTGGTGTCTGAGAGGGACATGTGGTATCCTGCTGCTGCTTCGAAAAAGTCCCGCAACACTGAGTTACTGCCTGACAGCTCTACGGGCTAAAATCAAGGGGTCGCCTCCAGGAAGAGTGCATTTCCTTGCCCTCCCCACCTTGTAGAGGCCACCCGCACTCCCTGGCTTGTGGCCCTCTTCCTCCATCTTAGAAGCCAGCAAAGCTGGTTGAGTCCTTCCCAGTGAGCTGCCATCTGATTCTCTCCCCTGCCTCCCTGCTCCGCTGAAAAGAACCCTTGTGATGACAGAGAGCCCTCCCTGAGAATCCAGGACAATCTCTCCATCTCAAAACCAGGTGATAGCAACCTTAATTCCCGTTTACCACATAACCTAACATGTTCACAGGTTCCAGGGATTTGGACGTGGGCATCTTTGGGGGATCCTGAGACAAATCACCTGCCTCTTGGGGTCATTTCTTGCAACTAATTCAAGCATTTGATTAGAAATGCCAGTAACCGATTTTTTCAGTTTCTCATATTTAGGCTTGAAGATGATAGCGACATTGAAAGTGGGCTCTCCGGGGTGAGGAAGAGCAGCATCGTCAGAGAGCAGCCTCATTTTGTATGACCAGCCACCGTGGTGTCAAAAAGTATCTGCATAATTTGCACCGAGCAGGGCCTAGTCTAAATCCAAGCTTTGTTCACATCTAATTACCATACATCACTTCAGGAGGAATTGTATCCACAACAGTTGTTCCTGTCACAGAATAGAAATTAATATCAGGCCACAAGAACCAGAGCAATGGCAATTTCTTGTTTTTAAAATATTTTTTTACTATGTTCCCTATACTACCAATAGTTCACTCCTATGTGTACATATTCTTAATCATAAAGCCCAGAAAGCAGAGACTGTGTCTTTTCTTAAAAGAATGTTAGTACCTGCATCACAGTTTGTTGTGAGAATTAATTCATGTAAAGTATGTAGAACTTTGTGCCTGGCCCAAAGTAAGCAGTAAATAAGTGTTAGCCATGATGCATACTTTATGATTTGCCTAAGTTCCTTAATTGACTTCTGTGGAATCTGAGATCTAGAAAAAGCCTTAAAAATCTAAGTCAACCTCTTTGCTTTATAAGTTAGAAAGTGGAGGCTGAGAGGTTATGAGATCTGCTTTGGCTAATAAATAGTAATATCAGGGCTAAAATCCAGGACTGGTGACTCAGTTCTTTACTGCTTCCATTACAGCAGAGATCTGGGAATTTGCATCCTTCAGATGATTACCTCCTACTGTGTTTATTCTACTAATTTACTGCAGAAGAGGATTAGAAAACAAATTCACTTTGAAGTATTTTATACAGCCCGTTTCTATTCAAATTTTAGGATTTAAGACTCTAACAAATACAGGGTGCCAAATTTAAATATTTGAGAATGGTAAAACAAGTCCGAATAATAGGTACTTGATTTATGTTGTCTCCAATTTGCTGTTTGGCAAGAAATGTTTCACTCTAGTAAGTTCCAACGTAGGAAATATCCTTTTATATATGGGTGTGTGTGCTTTGTTTTTTGAGTTTGGTAAACTTAAACTTCCAATGCTAATGTGCTCTGAACTTAGCAGAATATTTAGAGTGATATTTAAAGGATGAATATCATAATACAAACTCAGGCCTCTGAATTCTTTAAAATTTGTCTGTGGTCATTAACCTATCATGTCTACTTTTTAAAATCATAAAAATACAATGATAATCTACTTTCAAATATTTGTCTATATGTTCTTAATTAACAACAAATTCAATTGCCTCCCGGATTTACTGTTTCCACACAGAATTATATTGTAACTGTCTTCAGAGAGAGGTAAGGACCGGAAAACTATGAAGCTTGTCTAAAACTGACCTGTGCTCAACCCTGGGAATTGCAGTATAGGGTTTGATAGAATTAATGTAGGGGCTTGGTTCTGTTTTCTGAATATTTTTTGGTAGAATAATAATAATTCACATTTCTTTTATTTTTATATTTTTAAGTATGTATCAAGATGCCAAAGGAACAGTAGCATGTAAAGACATCAGTAATAATTCATAGAGCATATGAACTGCTTTCTAAGTACTTTATAGATCTTTTTAACTATTAAAAAGAAATTTGAAACTAGTCCCAGAGTTAAATCCAAAGATTATTATATAAAACCCGTTAAAGAAAATGGAGCCCCATTTTACAAGAGGATTAGGTTACTGGGTTAAAATAAAACAGCACCTTCAGGAACAGAGAGCTCATTCCAACAACTGCGTGGTCAGGGACTAAATTCTGAGGACTAAATTCCATAACACTGAAATGACAGTTGTCAAAACTCAGGAGAAGTTAAGGCGAGCCAAACTGAACACACAGATCAGGAGCTGGGTAAAAAGTATCAGGTTGGTTTGACTCATGGTGAGGCAGGTAACTGATCAGACCAAGAAGAGGGAACACAGGACTTGTCAGTGCTATGACTTGGGGTCAGGTGCTCTGGAATCCTAAATGGAGTTGTTGCAGAGAGGGCTGCGGGCGGGGAGGTGGGGAGGAGAGAATAGGAGAGAAAAAGTAAGAGGGAAGAAGTCTGTTTATATGTATACCCAGCCCCCTTCAAGCCCTTAACAACTCGAGCAAGGAAGAAACCAGTTTATGAGGAAGAGAGAGATTGTCATTGTCAGTCTATTTCATGTTGGTAAAGAGCCCTGTGCCACGTTTTTGCTCTGCAACCTTAGCCCTTCCCTCAGCCTGTTTCCTTTAGCTGCAGAAGAGGGATCATAATACCCCTAAAGATATTTGTGAGGAATAAGTTAACTAATAAATAATGTAAAGGCTTTAGTATAATACATATCACATAAAATGCTCAATAAATATTAGCTATCATTACTGCTCTGTATAGTCACTTTATGTCGTAATCACAGAATAGTATGAGAGGTAGAGACATTCAGAAATCACCTAAAGTTTAACCCCTAATACGTGCACGTCTCACGTTTTGGGCTTACAGCCTGTGAAAATCAGGTCTGTAACAGCCCGCTGTGCACTGCCACCTCTCAGCACCCCTGTGGCTGACAAAGATTCTCGTCTGGACCAAATTCTCCACTGAGCCCTTTTCTCACTTAGGCCTCTACCCTTGGCCTCTAAAGACTTAAATAAAAGCAAACTTAGTTTCTAACAGCTCATGGCCGCATGCTGGGATGACCCCAGCCCCACTCAGTGCCTGCCTGAGAAAACTCAGAGTTGCCCATAGAATCACAGCTTGCCCCAGCAACACCTAATGACAGAGACCCTGCGTCCTAGGAGCTTCCTTTAGCACCACTTAACACACGTGAATAGGGGCACGGGACCCAACCCTGCCTTCCGGCTTTTGGTAGTTGATCGCTTCCCTGACTGCTGAGACCCATTCACCCCTCTCCCGCTCTCCCATCCTCCCTGTAAAACATCCAGTCGCCTCTACACATCAGTGATGAGTCAGTTCTCGCTGGACTCTTTTCACTAGTGTCGGCTTTGTAAGTCACAGGAACCATTACCTCATAAAATGTCCTTGACAGACCTCACCACCCATGCAGGTGGGGAAAAAGTCTGATCTACCTTCCTCCTATGACTTTCTTCACTGGAGGAGAGAGGCTGTTTTATACTTGCCACACTCCCATTCGGCCTTTGAGTGCTCACTTTACAGTTGGGCCCGCCATGGCTTCAGTTCTCTCCCTCCCTCATTCGGGAGGCTATGCCTGCGTCCCACACCCCCAGGATGCCCTTAGCCTCTAAAGATCTCTTTAATGTGCAAAGAAGTTCTGTTTAGCATTTCTACAGAATTGTCAATTAATGACCTAAATGTGTCTCTACTTAAACCATCGTCCATCCTCAGCATACAAAATAATTTTTTAAATTACTTCTGCTTTATTTTTCTTCTATTTGTTAATTACTTATAATCCATACTACTATGCAAAGTATTGTATAATTCCACATTAAGAACTATGGAGGATAGACTTCATTTGAGAAGAATAGTCAATAGTGATTACATTATGGCTTAAATAGGCTTCTTAGTACTATTCTACTATTGTTATAGTGGAGAAATGTTTTTCTTTCTAAACAGTTAATTTTTCATCAGACTTTTAGAATACAGTTAATCTATAAGTAAGATACAAGTTTCAGGTCCAGAGATTAATGAATTGGTAAAAAAATATTCTGAACTAATTCTTGACTGGTGAAAGTCAAGATAGGATGGATTTTTATGCTCTCAGTTGTTGGCACAAACCACCTCAGGTCCTCTGCACATGCCGTTCCCTCTGACTATAGTACTTTTCCTTTTCTTTTGCCTAGTGAATTCTGTTTATTCTTCAGAGCTTAGCTCATTGTCTCTTCCCTTTTCTTGGCAGACCACAGTCAGCCCCTTTAACCATTCATATACTTTCATTTTACTGAGACTTCTCTTTTCAAGCACTTACCATAATTTAAAGCCTGTCTCCCCTGCCAGAATATAAACTCCATGATGGCATCTGTCTTATTCAACACTTTTTCCCTAATAACTTCTGAATTATTCCTTAGAATCGCTGATAGGAATATACGATATTATGGGGAATGCAGTAAGTAGTTCCCCAAACAGTTGCAACCTCATATTAGGCTCTTAAATACCTGTTTATTTGCTTTTGTTCAATTCATACAGTTCAGTGCCATGTGCTGGAAATGATTATTTACTGTTTTCTAGAAAGATGCGGACTGAGGTCCTGTTATCAATTGAGCCGTGTAAAAAATGCACCTGAAATGAAAGATCAGCCACTGTGTCTGTAAAACAGAAGGGAAATGATATCCACATTATTTTGCATATAAAATGCCTTATTTTTAAGTGTGCTCCTTTATCATAGGTACTTTAACTAGAGTTTACCAAGTTCTTGGTCTTCATAAATTAGCAGCCTCTTACTTTGTAGGTTATAGTGCCATCATGTGGTTACTTCATTTTCCCAAAATGAAATGTAACATGTTTGTCATAGAGACTCAAAAACTATGATTGGGAAGCCCAGCTATGCCACACCCAGGCACGACAACTTCTAATTTAATACTGGTTCCTAAGACTGGCTGTATATAGATTCATTTTGGGGCTTCGGAATCTGAGCTGTAAGCATGCAGAATTTGGAAACATTTAAATGATAAAAGAAACCTTACTAATACACTGCCGTGAAGATTCACAGAATCTCTTACGGATGGTCAGGTTTTGGGGTTTTTTTAAAATGTATGTTTATTGGTTTATTACAAAGGATACAGATGAACAAGCAGATGAAGAGAAACATAGGTCTGAAAGGGTCCCAAGTGCAGGAGCTTCTGTCCCTTGAGGTTGGGGTGTGCCACCCTCTCAGCACATGGATGTGTTCACCAACCTGGAAGCTCTCAGAATCGCGTAGTTTAGAGAGTGTTATGGAGGCTGCATCATGTAGATAAACTCCAGCCCCCTTCCTTCCCCCGAAGCCAAAAGTTCCAAGCTTCTAATCATGGCTTGGTCTTTCTGGTGACCGGCCTTCATCCTGACGCCACCCAGGGGGCCACCAAGAGTCAGCTCATTAGAACAAAAGATGCTCCTATCACTCAGGAAATTCCAAGGGACTGAGGGGCTCTGTATCAGGGACTGAAGCCAAAGACAAAGCATTAGAACAAAAGATACTCCCAGCATCCTTAACGCTTAGCACATCACAAGGGTCTTAGGAGCTCTGTGTCAGGAACCCGGTGCAGTGACCAAGTACATACTTCTTATTATGTCACAGTTAGCCATCCTGTAGGCGTACAGAGGAATCTCGCTGTTGTTTTTATTTGCATTTCCCCAATGACTGAGGGTGCCGAGTACGTGTTCATGTGCTCATTTGCCCTCTCTATATCTTTGGTGAAATGTCTTTGCCTGTTTTTTAATTGTTTTTTAAATTTTCTTACTATTGACTTTGGAGAATTATTTACACATTCTGGATAAAAGTCCTTACTATATATGTGTTTTGCAAGTATTTTCTCCATATCTCAGCTTGTCTCATTATCCTAATAACAGCTTTTGAAGAAGTTTTTAACTTCTATGAAATCCAGTCTATCAAAGTTATTTTATGTTTTCTATTGAGGGGGGCAATTAGGCTTATTTATTTATGTTTAGAGGAGGTCCTGGGGATGGAACCCAGGACCTCGTGCATGCTAAGCATGTGCTCTACCACTTGAGCTATACCCTCCCCCCAATTTGTTATGTTATGGATCAAGACTTTGGTGTCATACCTAAGAAATCTTTTCCTAAAGAATAAAGAGTTTTCTCATGAAATACCCCTCTTCCCAAGTCCTAAGCTCACCCGGAGCAGCACAAACCCACATCTAGGCTTTTCTCTCTTTCTCTCAGGTGGACATTACTAGCCAAGGCAGCTGACAGTCCCAAGGAATACATACAGGCACCAGGGGAGAACTTACAAAACCTCTGACAGCAAGATAACGATTCAGGTAAACCACTCATAGAACTGCTGTATCAGAGAAAGGCAAACTGGTGGGATCAGACAGAATAAGAATTTCAAATGCACTTACTAAAAACCTTCAGACAAAGAAGGAAAAGTATTGGAAACAATGCAAAAATACATATTTTTGAGTTGGATATTGGGTATGACTAATATTAATGGAATAAAGAACTCAATGGATGAGTTGAATAACAGAACAACATAGCTGGAGAGTTACCTCATGCTTTATTCTCCATGGTGGCTCAGATATTTTTGTTAAATGTATAATGTAATCAGTCATCTAACTAGATGCTCTTTGGATCACAAAACAAATACATCAAGAATGAATAAATGGATCTCAATGGTCAATTGTTAGTGGTTCTCTGGCCAAGGGAGCTGAGATCCCATTGCACTGAGATCTACATGAGCATCAGACCTCCACAGGTAAGAGCACATCTGGCGATGACTGCTAATCATAGCTGTGAATGCAGTGACACTAATATCACCCTCTTGCCTCAGAGGCAGATTCATATTTCATAGTGAAGTTAGGGGCAGTGGTGATGGTCAACTTCAACATTGCTCCTCCACCCATTGATTCAACAGTAATTATTAGGACTGACCGTGTCTCAAGCACTGTACCACGTGTAAGGATACGATGGTGCAAGATATACGTGGTCCCCACCCAGAAAAGTGGAGGAGACAGACATTAAGTAAACAATCATGCAAATAATTACTTGATGACACTTGTGATCAAGGACATGAAACAGGAACTCAATCAAGTCTAAGCAGCAGGTTGGTTCTGAACAAGAAGCTTTCAGCTGAACCCTGAAGGATGGGAAGGAGTTATCTTGGAGGAGAGTCAGTACAGAATTGTTCTGGGCAAAGGACGCCTGTGGAAAGGCTCTGCAAATGAAGGCGTCTGGGGTCTGAGGCAGCGCAGGAGGACTGATATGGCTGGAGCATAGAGTACACACAGGAGAGGGAGCGCCTCCAAGGCCAGAAGGCAAGGCAGAGGCAGAGTACTGAGTCTCCTTTAACTGCTATTGAGACTCTGAAGGTCCTAAGTTTAACTTGTCCATGCTAACCAGATTCACATGAGGCCCATTGCCAGTCAAGAAACCAGCTTAGAGGGAGGGTATCGCTCAGTGGTAGAGCACATGCTTAACATGCACAAGGACCTGGGTTCAGTCCCCGGTACCTCCTTTAAAAATAAATAAAGATAAACCTAATTACCTCCTCCCCCCCAAAAAAAATATGAAAACAAAATCAATTTAATAATTGATTCCAAAGCTTACTTCCAAAATCAAGGACATTAGATTGTGCAGCAGGAATATGGAACTAGAGGCAAACATGTCTGTCATGGAAATACACATACCCATGTGGCCCAGTAATTTCCCACTTACTCAAATCATTCGTTCATGCAATCAACAGTCATTGAGTGTCCCATTGGTCATGTCTCAGCCTTCTTATATCTTCCCTGCTGTTTTGCACATAGTCATTGCTCGGTAGCTTTTCAGTCTAGTGTTGGCAGATTTTCCCCGTGGCTCTCTCGTATTTCTGTTCATCTTGCAGACAGCAGCACTGACTACTTTTGCTCCAGACCACATTTTCAAGGATGCTGAATAGCAAACAGGCTATTACAAAGCAGCTGATTGTTAAAGATTTGAGATTCCTGAGCTCAGGGTTCCTCAGATATAACACAGATCCGCCATGGACTCAACAGTCACCTGGGCTGCTTCAAGTCACCCCTGTGGCACTCGCTGGGGGACACGGGAAACCAGTGTGAATGTGAAGCCCATGCTTCCCGCTGTGACGTACGTAACAAAGTCTTTGTCTTGGATCCGAGAGTTTCCTGTCTTCTGCCCACATCCATGAAACAGCGGCGACTTGTATGCTTCCAAGTAGTATAAATTCTCAGACCCTTCACAGAGCCTGACGTCTAGTCAGGGTGATCTATATGTGAGTAGATATGTTACAGAATGAAAGGGAGGGTGTTCATGCAGAAGTACGACTGTCAATACTAGCTCAGCTTGATGGTAGGGTTAGGATGGTTGGGAGAACAGGGTCTTGGAGGAGGAATACAACTTCCACAGACGAGAGTCCTGAGAGAGGGACAATGTACACAAATGCAAAGAATCACTAAGGGACCTGATTCTTCTAGAAACAGAGAAAATTTTAGTTTAGTAACAGGATAAGTTGGGTGGGTAGCAGGAGATAATATTGGAAAGTATCCGCCCATTAGATGGGGAATATGTCCAACACTATCAAACGTAACTGTAATTGCACTCTTTTCTGACCTTATGTTCAAGACCAAATTCATACTCAGGAACGTAAACCTGCATCTTTGAGCAAACTTCACTGGACTGGTTTCAAATTCAAGTACTGTTATTCTCTAATAAATGAGACTTTAAATGTATAAGTATGCTTGCTTTTTTGAAACCTTGTAAGACATATTAAACACACAAGTAATGGATTTTTGGACTTTTGTTTGTAAGTCTCTTACATAAAATTTATTGGATACTTCTCACATTTCAAAATGTTTGAAAATATGTCTATTCTAAAACCAAGTGCTATAGCTTGAGTTGGTTTTCTTTTCAAATATCATTCATCGTCTTCACAATTTATCCTTTTCCAACACAGACAGGTAAAGCCTATAGATGGAACTGTGAAATGTGTGACCTGGACATAAACTTGGGACTCTTCCAGTCTAGTATCCTCTGTGTGCTGGACTTAATCATTCTACCACAAAAGGTGAAAAATAATGTTCTTAATTATAAAAAGCATTGGACTACTAGGCATAATATTTCAATTTTCAGTTTTTATTCCCATAAATTTTTACACAATTTGTGCTTTCAATTTTTAAAAATAGAATTGAGGAGGTGGTTCATCATGGCGGTGTAGGAAGATTCCTAACTCACCTCCTCCCACAGACACACCAAATCCCCAGCTGCATATGGAACCATTCCCTCTGAAAAAGATCTGAAAACTAGCTGAACTGGTCCTGTACAACAAAGGATGAAAGGGCTACACTGAGATGGGCAGCAGAGGCAGAGAAGAGGTCCCACCAAAAACTCCATCTCCAGCGTGGTGACCCATAATTTGGAGAGATCTCACAAACATGAAGCTTCCACCTAAGGAGCGAGGGGTTCCCATGCCATATCAGGCACCACAGCCCTTGGGACTAGTACCAGAGAGACGAGCCCCCAGAACGCTGGGTGTTGAAAATCAGTGGGGCTTACCTCCAGGCTGTAGGGAACTGAGACTCGACTCTTAACGGATCAAGTGCATTCTCACTCACCTCAGGACCCAGTGCAAAAGCAGCAATTTGAAAAGTACCTAGACCCTATGTGCAGGAGATTCATTTGCTTGTCATAATCATCTACCAGCGGGACAAAGGCCTGTTGGGACTTTCTCTGGAGACAGAGATGCCAGTGAGCACCATTTTTGCCCTCTCACTCTACCTTACTAGCATTTGCTTACATACTGATAAAGGGGTCAATCCGACAAGAAGAGATTACGTGTATCATATTTATGTACCCAATATAGAAGCACCTAAATATATAAAGCAAATATTAACAGACCCAAATGGAAAAATAGACAGCAACAATTATAATAGGGGACTTTAATACCCAACTTACATCAATGAATAGATCATCCAAACAGAAAGTAATAAGGAAACGTGAGACTGGATGAGCTTAACAGATATGTACAAACTTCCACCCAAAAGCAACAATACACATTCTTCTTAAAAGCACATGAAACATTCTCCAGGATACATTATATATTAGGCCACAAAGCAAGTCTCAGTAAAATTAAGAAGAATGAAGTCATATCAAGCATCTTTTCTGACCACATGGTGTAAATGAGAAGTAAATTGCAAGAAAAAAGCTAGAAAAATCACAAACATATATAGAGATTAAACAATATGCTACTGAACAACCAATGAGCCAATGAAGAAATTACAGAGGAAATTTAAAAAATACCTTGAGACAAATGAAAATGGAAATACAACATACCAGAACTTATGGGATGCAGCAAAAGCATGAGAAAGAAGTTCACAGCAACAAGCTTACCTCAATTTTAAATAAACAATCTAACTTTACACCTAAAGTAACTAGGCAAAAAAAGGAGGCCCCAAATTAATAGAAGGAATAAAATCATAAAGATCATAGTGGAAGTAAGTGAAATAAAGATCTAAAAGACAATAAAAAAGATTGATGAAACTAAACGCTGGTTTCTTAGAAAAGACAAAGTTGACAAACCTATAGCTAGATTCACTAAAGAAAAAAGAGAGAAGGACAAACAAATAAAATCAGAAAAGAAAGAGAAGTTACAACTGACATCAAAGAAACTCGAAGGACATTAAGACTACTAGGAACTGCTTTACATCAACAAATCGAGTAACTTAGAAGAAATGAATAAATTTCTAGCAATGTACAATGTTCAAAGACTGAATCTGGAAGAAATAGAACAAGTTGATCAGTAATGAAATTGAATCAATAATTTAAAAACTCCAAACAAACAGATCCAGGACCAGAGAGCTTCACTGGTGAATTCCACCAAACATGCAAAGATACCTATGGTTTTCAAACTCTTGCAAAAAATTGAATAAGAGTGAATGATTCCAAATTCATTTTACCAGGCCAGCATTACCCTTATAACCAAAATAAGACAAGAACGATATAAAAAAAATTACAGGCCAATATCCCTGATGAATTTAGATGCCAAAGTCCTCAACAAAACATTAGCATACCGATTTCAGGAATGCATCAAAAAGATCATACACCATGATCAAGTGATATTTATTCCAGGGATGCAAGGATGGTTCAGTACCCACAATTCAAGCAATGTGATATACCACATTCACAAAATGAAGGAGAATAATCATATGATATCCTCAATAGATGCATGAAAAGCATTTGACAAAATTCAACATTCACTTATGATAAAAACTCTCAACTCTCAGTGCATAAAGGGACTGTACCTCAACATAATAAAGGTCATAGATGACAAGCCCACAGCTAACATTATACTCAGGGGTGAAAAGCTGAAAACTTAACCCCTAAGATCAGGAATAAGACAAGGATGCCCACTCGTCACTTTTATTCAACAGTATTGGAAGTTCTAGACAGAACAATTAGGCAAAAAAAAAGAAAAAAAAAACAAGAAAAGAAAAGCCATCCAAATTGGAAAGGGAGATGTATAACTGTCACTATTTTCAGACTATGATTTTATGTACAGAAAACCCTAAAGACTCCACTTAAAAACTGTTAGAACTAATAAGCTAATTCAGTAAATTTGCAGATACAAAATCAATATACAAAAATCTGTTGCATTTTTTATACTAACAATGAACTATTTGAAGGAGAAGTTAAGAAAACAATCCCATTTACAATTGCATCAAAAAGAATAAAATATCTAGAAATAAATTTAACCAAGGAGGTGAAAGATCTGTACACTGACAACTATAAGACATTGATGAAAGAAGTTAAAGAAGACACAAATAAATGGAAAGGAATTCTACATTCAGGGATTGGAAGAATGAATTTTGTTAAAATGTTCATACTACCCAAAGCAATCTATAGATTCAATGCAATCCCTGTCAAAATTCCAATGGCATTTTTCATGGCATGGTGATTACAGTTAACAATACTGTATTACATATTGAAAGATGCTAAGATAGTAGATATTAAATACTCTCTGGCATTACAGTTCCTGGGTGGATCAGGGTTTGTTTCACTCTAGTGGCACATATTTTTAATATGATATAACAGTTGAGAAAAATGTCATCTCTCTTTCTTTGACATATCATGTTATTTACTGTAACCCATTACTCAGATTCACTCTGTCTTCCCAATCCTGGGGAATCACTTTCCAAATGCACTGTATTTCTTTAAAATGAGCTCTCTTTTGACATAGCTTTGATCTTGTTAAATTGCTTGGCTGAGTACGGCTGCAAAGAAATATAGAGGATTCATAGGTAATTTTTAATTTAAAAGAGAATGATTTTTTTTAAATAGCTTTGAACCAGAATTGTCTAGGAGAGGCATAGATTAAAAAAACTTTGCAATTGGTTCCACCTTCCTGTACGGAAAAATCTCACGGGACCCTAGCTTTGCTGATTAGAGACTTTGTACTTTTTCTTTTTTTTAAGTGTACAAGTAATGAGGTTTTAAAAAATGAGTAGACTTTATTTTTTAGAATAGTTTTAGATTTACACAGACACTGAGCAGTAGAGAGCTCCCATATCCCCTCTCTCCCCATCCCCAGTTTTCCCTGTTGGCGTCTTATATTGAGATAGTGCATTTGTTACAATTAATGAATGTATTTTGATGTATTGTTATTAACTATAACCCATACAATTCAAATTTCCTTAGTTTTTACCTAATGTCCTTTTTCTGTTCCAGGATTCTCTATAGGAACCCCTATTACATTCAGCAGTCATGTCTCCTCTTGGCTGGGATAGTTCCTCAGACTTACCTTGTTTTGTTGTTTGTGTCTTTGTGTTTTTTTTTTCTTCCAGATTTATGGAGATAAGGCTTATCTTGGTGTCAATGACCTTGACAGTTCTGAGGACGACTGGCCGGGTATCTTGTACAATGCCCCTCTCCTGGCATTTTCCTCATGATTAGACTGGAACTGGGGGTGGGGAGGAAGATCACAGATGTAAATACCCTTCTCCTCTCAGGGCTTCAAGGGGACACACTGCCAGCAGCACGTCGTCATTGCTCATGTCAACCTTCATCACCTGGCTGAGAGGACCTGTGCCGGGTTTCTCCACTGTAGAGAACTTAAATTCCCTTTCTCTGTTGTATTCTTTAGAAGGAAGTCGCCTTTCCCAGTCTATACTTAGGGAGGGGGGAGTTATGCTCCCCTTCCTTCAGCTGGAATACCTACAGAATTGATTCAGGACTCTCCTGCAGGAGGCCGTTTCCTCTCCCCGAGGTAATGCCTCATTCAGTAATTTCTGTATCTCAGGGTGGGCCCATGGTATCACTTGGTCCAAGGGGCTGTAATCCACGGCTCCAGTATTTTCTTGCCCACACTATTCTAGCTTTGGCTGATGGGAGCTTCAGTGGGCTCCAGTGCCCTCTGACAGGCTCCTACCAACATGGATTTTTTTCTCTGAGCACTTCCTTACTTCCTTACACCAAGATGTTCCAGCTCATCTTGCATTTCCTGCTGCAGCCCTCCAGCCAGATATGTCTCCACAGAGGAGCCTTGTCCTTTTATAAGCACAAAACAGCTCCTTACTCAGCTACTCCAAACATGAAAACTGTTCTTCAACATCTTTTTCTTTTTTAGTTTACTAGAAACAAAAGATGGAAAGGTGTTTTAATAAATGATATAACCACGAAATGCGAATCTCCAGTAAACGTTTAAGAAAAGATGATTCAGATTTAGATACATATGAGTACACATAGGCCTCTCCCATTTTGTAGCCTGGAGGAACACAATTTAAGTGCTACTTGAATTTGTATCTCCTGGTCTATGATCCTCAGTTTGGCTGGTAAAAACTCTTTTCCTTTTTAAATTTGCTTTAAAAAAATTAAAAAAAAATTTTTAGAAGGGGAAGTAATTAGGTTTGTTTATTCACTTACTTTTAATGGAGGTACTGGGGATTGAACCCAGGACCTCACACATGCTAAGCATGCACCCTGCTACCTGAGCTATACCCTCCCCCACTAAAACTTTCTACACCTATTATAGATTTTTTTTTAAATTGAAGTATAGTCTATTTACAATGTTATGTTAATTTCTGGTGTCCGGCATAGTGATTCATTTATACACATATATATTCCTTTTCATATTTTTTCATTATGTCATTAAAAGGCATTGAATATAGTTCCCTGTGCTGTGTAGTAGGACCTTGTTGTTTATCTATAGTTTTTTATTGATTATTTCCGTTGACAGTGTTGACAAAAATTTTCCAAATTCCACTTGAAAGCTAATTTTTACCATTGGCAACAAACACTCTCAGTTGCTTTGCTTGAAGCGTCCGGCTCACTTTATTCATTTTGGGGAAGTGTGTCTCACTTCCCAAGTTAGAGTAACATTGGTTTTTGTGTCAGTTGTCCTTTCAAGGAAGAATGGTCCTCCGTGAAAAGCAGCTAGTTCCCTATGCCTCTGAGCCACTGAAGCAAGTGTCTTCCCTCGGGGGGACAGTGCCGCTTCGGTGCACAGCAAGAGGGCACGAGTGCCTTCCGCAACTCACAGCGTTACAAAGAGTGTGCTCGGGTTGCAGTTAGAACATTATTTTTTTTTACCATTTTATCAAGGATATTTCTAAATTAAACTAAAAAAGAAACTGGGAGTGTGTGGCAGAGATGACAGACGAGTGGGGTCGTTTCGTGCCACCCTCTGGACTCCTGCTGGGGTGACGTCAGCAGTGCTGGGTGAACCCAGAATGAAACACAAAGAACGTGTCGTTTACGATGGAGAGTGTCTTCAGCCTTGAGAGCCCTGAAAAGGTCTTGGAGACTTTCAGAGGCCTGGAGAATCACACTTTGAGAGTTACTGAATTAGAAGGCGGAGACGTGTGAGAAAACAGGTCACATAACGGACACTGAATTCAGCATACAACGACTTTCCTAAAGTAAGGAGAGCAGACTTTCAGTGCCCGGAGGGGCAGATGCGAACAGGAGACCGACTGGTGGGACTTACCAGGTCAGAAGTCAGGATTTTAAGCGGGCCTTGGAGGACTGGTCCAAATAGTTGGAAGAAAAGAGTGCTGGGAGGCAAGGTCTTGCTCGGTCCGCACGCAGCAGACCGCACTTGACTTCTGCGATCTGGCGGCTGGGTAAGGCCCCGGCGCGCGTCCGCACTTCTGTGAGCACCACGTTGGAGGCTGCAGGTGCGGAGGCCCCGGACGGACAGGCGCGGCGGGGCCGGCCTGGACTGAGCACGCACACTGTGTCCCGCGGCGTCTGCCGATAAAACCCGCTGCAAAGGGCTGGGTCCGAGGAAGAGTCGTTCTGATAGTACATTTTTTTTATTTAAATTTTTTTTACTTTTATTTAAGTATCGTCAGTTACAATGTGGCAGTTTCTGGCGTCCCGCACCATGTCCCAGTCACGCATATACAGACACGTATTCGTTTCCATATTTCAGTTTTGCTATTACCTCTAGATCTTTGAAAAGCCATGAAGTGGGGGGCGAGGTCTCGGAACGCTCACGCAGGGTTGCTGGAACGCAGAGGAACGAGCTCGCGTGGAAACCTGCTTCTGCCACTCCTGTCAGCGGCCCCGGGCTTGGACCCCGCCTCCCTACCCCGACACGCCGGCTCCCGCCCCCCGCACCCGCCCCCCGGCCCCCACCCCCCGGCCCCCGCCCGAGCTCGGCCCGCTGCGCGCAGCCGCCGGCGCAGGTCGGCCTTCGCGTTCGCACAGGCGCGGCCCTCGGCGCTCGCCGTACGCGGGCCCTACCATCGCCGGCGCGGGGGTGGCGGCCGCGCGGGCCGAGGGCGCGTCGGAGAGCCGGCGTCGGCGGACTGGGGCCCACGGCTGTGCAGCCCGCCGCGCCGCCCCGCCGCCCCGCCGCGCGGCCCGTCCGAGCCCCGCCGAGCGCCCGGTGGCAGGTGAGCGCGCGGCCCGGCCCCCGTCGCGGCGGTGGCGCGGCCGGCGGGGAGGCGCCTGCGCGCAGTAATGGCAGCGCGGTGAGCGGGGACGGAGCTGACAGCCGCCGCCGCCCACCCTCCCCGCCGGCTCGGTCCTGCGCGCCCGCGGGCCGCCCACGCCCCGGCCCCGGCCCCTGCCCCCGCCCCGCCTCCGCAGCAGGTAACCCGCGGGGGCCCGGAGCGGCCGCGGGCCCCGGGGGTCCTTCGTCCCGCTGGTGGGTGGCGGGGCCGGGCGGGGAGAGGGGCTGGGGGCGCGGAGGGGGAGGGGAGGCCGGGGCCGGTGAGGCCGGGGTGTCCGGCCGTGGGAGCGGGCCCCGCGCCGGCCCGGCCCTGCGGCCGTCCCCTGAGCCCCTGGCCAGCCTCGGCTGCCCTCCCTCGGCCCCATTTTCTTGCCGGGGGGAAGGTGCGAGTGCGTGTTCTCCGCTTATTTACGCGCTCACGCGGGCGCACGGCTCCGCGCGGTGGGGCGTCCGCCCCTAGCGTCCTGGCCGCGGCGTTTTCACTTTTGTTTCCGCAGACGGCGACGGCCGGTGGCTCCGGGGAGCGTCCTGCGTGCGGGCCCGCCTGTCTCAGCGCGGGGGCCGGTGGAGTGGGAGCCTCCGGGGCCCTCCGGAGCGCCGGCTCCGTGCCGGGAGCCCGGGCCCGCGAGCGTGCGGGCGCACGGACGTCCGCGGGGCGCACTGTTGTTGGGTTAGGTCCTCTCCCTTCCCCGGCACAGCTGTTCCCCGCTGAAGGACAGTGCCTTGCAAGTTTAAATTCTGAAGGTAACAAGAAAAAACTATTAACATTCGCTATAGGTTCTTTGGTTTCACAGGATAGAAATGTTTGAACGAGACCTGTCCCAAATCTACAGGCGTAGTGAAATGTGGGCAGTGTTCACTCAGTTCGGATTTCCTACTGACCGCGTAATAGGCGTCCGAAAACACTCCTCCTCACAGCCTCACATTCTTTTCCAAGACAGACAGTTGAACACATTGGTCGTGTTCTGCTTCTTTTACCTAAATGCACTGTTTGGGAGACCCTTCCAAGAGAGTCAGAGATGAAATAGCTGATGTACAAAGCGTTTCGAGTTACTCTTTTTTTCTTTTTTTTTTCAGGTGCTGTTTGTAAGTTGGGGGAACATCTCTGTAGTGTGCGTGCACGGAGTTTGAAAAATACCTTTTCTCGCCTACATCTGAAATGCTTTCTTCACTCTCCACTCTGTGTTGCTTTTTCATTGTTTTAGGGGTGAAGATAATTTAGTCCTGTCTTTTATCTTCACCAGCCTGTCACTGAGTTAAATGTCGTGGCCCTTCTTTAAGTCACTTTTGCTTTTCTGTTAGTTCAAGACTTACTAAGCACCTGGTTTGTAAGCGAGGAGTACTGGAGGCATTAGGGCTACAGCCGAAAACAAAATGTGAAATTTCTGCCTTCCTGGAGCTTCAGTTCTGGGAGGTAAGGGAAAGACAAAGGAATTACGAAATAAAAGTGATTTCAGAGAGTCCTAAGTGCTGCCAAGGGAGTGAAATAGGGTATTGTGGTAGTGACTGGGAAAGATGGCTTCGGATGCTGTGGTCAGGAAAGACCTGTCTGAGGTGACTTTTGACCTGCTGTCTGAAAACAGAATGATTTCGCCTTTGGAAGTCTGAGGGGAGAGTGTTCCTGTCTGAGGGAGCAGCACATGGAAATGCCCAGAGGTGGTTCAGTCTCTGGCTCGGCAACTGATAGGAAGTCAGTGAGCATGGACCCTGGCGGGAGGTAAGAGGTTAGGTCGCTGCCAGGAGTCAGGTCACGTGAGGTCTGTTATCCCAGAGGGGCTGGCTTTTATTCTTCAGGTGCATTGAAAAGCTCTGGGCCTCTGTGTGAAGCTGGGGGTGCTGGGGTGGTTTACAGTCTGACTGAAGAAGACTGGGTGCCAGGGAGAAGGCTGTGGGAGGTTCCAGTGTGACTGCAGTCAGGTGGAAAAGAGGGTGGGCTGTGTTTTGGATTTAAAGGTACCGAACTTGGCATGTTTGGCTGGGAATGCAGTTGGTTGGGACAGGGGTGATTCATGGGTTTGGGGCTTTCCTGGTGGCCAGTGGTACATGGATTGAGCTGGAAAGAGGTGTGAGGAGCAGGCTGTTCTGCGGGGACAGGGATGGGTGGGACATACTAAGGATGGCCTATTTGATGGTGAGGTGCAGGGGAGGATGTACAAGTCTGGAACTTACTGGAGAGGTTAGGGAGTTCTTTCATTGAACAGATATTTTCCGAGCACCAGCTGTGAGCTAGGCAGAGGGGATATATAGCAGTGAAAAAATAGACAAAAATCTCTGCCTTTGTGCGATTTAAATGCTAATGAGAGAAAGAAGATGGGGAGTCTTCTGCCTTTATCTGTTGGTTTAATTATGTTAAATACAAACTGCCTTCACATGATTCAGAATTTGAAGAGTCTGACGGGGTGTAGAATGAAAATCTCTATGTCTTGTCTGCGCAGTTTTCATTGAGGCCAAATACACCCCGTCCTCCCAGGGGTGTACTCTGTGCACCCGTGAGGAAGTGTGTGTGGGTTCTTCTTCCCGTTTTTAAAAAGTGGCAGCATGTCTCACTTGCTTTGACACTTTATATTTTTTTCAGAACATTTAAGTATTTAGAAGGTACAACACAGGATGGTACCACCTAAAGAAAGAATGTGGAGGGAAGAGGCAGCCCGGGGCGCAGCAGCGTCTGCTGGCTGGTCCCTGCCAGCTTTGAGTCTGGGACCTGCAGATGCAGATGTGGAGCTGTTTGAAGAGCTGTTACTTTTTTGTGAGACTTTTTATGAAAGTTTGCACTGTTTTTTTTGTGTTTCACCTTTCTTATCTGCCTGTTCTCTATTTGCTAGAAAAATGTTGATGATGATTGAGAGCAGTGTTTTCATGTATGTACTATCAGTGAAATTCAAGTAAACTGACAACAGGATCAGCCATAGCATCTGAATATTTTGAAGGCTTTTTCTGGCTAATGTGCAACCTTAGAAAAACAGGCAGAAATTTGACATGTTATTGTGAGGCTTATCACAACTTATTGATACTTGTATGTATGACTGAATTCTCTCTCAGTTGTCAGGTAATAATCAGACTGTCCATTCCGAGGGATCTGGCTCTTTCCCTGGGTGTGACTCTTAACAGTAATGTTTCCATAACATCGCAGTTGTTAGCGTAACTCTTGGGTGACCAACTTTAAGAATATAGACTGTCCCCAGGTTACGATGATTGACTTAGTTTTTCAGTTTTGTGGTGATATAAAAGTGATACGTAGCCGGTAGAAACCATACTTGGAATTTTGAGTTTTGATCTCTTCCTAGGCTAGCGGCATGGTGACGCTGGGCAGGGCCCAGGAGTTGTAGCCCCCGGTCAACCATGTGATCACGCGCTGAGCAGTCAGTATCTGACAGCCACTCTGTCCAGCACAGGAGTCAGTAAATTCTGCAAGATGTCCAGCACTTTATTATAAAACAGGCTTTGTGCTGGATGATTTTGCACAACCATGGGTGGACGAAGGGTTCTGAACACCTGTAAGGTAGGCAAGGTGTATTAGATACAGTTCAGCCTAGCAATGTTTCCAACCTACAGTGGCTTTGGTGGGGTGTAACCCCGTCTTAAGTAGACCTGTATGTAGGTTTAGACTGTGTTACTGCTGTGTATTTGGAAAGGTCTGTCGGGGACACTAGAATGGTGCCGTTTGATTCTTACAAGTTCTGAGACAGCGCGCGGTGTCAGGAACAGGTGTGCACGTCTGCCCCAGCTCCTGGTGTGCGGTCGAACCCTGCTAGTTGACCTGCAGGAGGGAAGATGAAATGTTTTCCCTAAGTTGCTTCAGGCTTTATTATAGTGAAGAATTAAAAGTCCAGACTCATTGAGTTCTCTACTGAATTTATAATACTGTCATATTGGTTGGCATTTTGATTTTCAGTCAGCTGTCTTTAGCCAGATACTCTCCATGTAAATTAATCCACCTGTTTTTTTCTGAGACTGTTCTTGATTTATGAACTGTTTTGTTCGGTTCGATTTTTGTGGTTGTAACTGTTACCTCCCTTTTTTTCTTTTTTTTGCCTGAGGTTAAGGGAAGCAGCTCATTTCTAGGTTGGAGAAATAAGAGTCTTTGATCAAAATATTTAATATTTCTTTTTGAAACACTGGATGCTAATTACTATGTTTAAGACTGCTACATGAAATAGATGTAGTGAGCATATGAAGCTGACTCTGTAAATGTGTGGGTATTACCGTCGTGTTTGAAGATTCTAGTTGTCCACAGGATTTTCATTTACGTACTTTAACATTGTGAGTGATGCTACTGTTGTCTGTTAACCATTGGGTTATAGCCTGGTTATGTGTGTGTCAGAAGTTTTCATCTATCAGGTGGATAATTTATCATTTTTGTTTCTCTTACCAGCTGTAAGCTGCTTGAAGACATCATCTCTAGCATCTGGTAGAGGTCTGGAATACCGTAAACACTTAATCAATACCTGATAACTCAGTGGCTTAAGTCTTGTTCCAGTGTAGGTTGCTTTTCAAATAAAGAAATGCTGGATTTACCCTATGTAAATACTTCTTGAATTTATCAACTTTGTTTTAATTCAGTTCAAGGAGAGAAAGTACAGGATGCTTAAACATTTTTTTAAAATTTTGAGATAACTTTAAACTTAGAGAAGTTGCACAAATGGTACAGAGAGCTCAGGGATGCCTCTCCCGCAGCTTTCCCGAATGTCACAGCTCACGTAACCAGAGCGCAGTGATCAGAACGAGGAGATTGACATTGGTATAGTACTGCTAGCTAAGCTGCAGACCCTCCTGGGATCTCACCGGTTTTTCCTCTAATGCCCTTCACTTCTTTCCATATTCAGTCCAGGGTGAGACACGGCATTGAGCTGTTGTGTCTCCCTATCTCTTCTGACCTGTGATAGTCTTTTCCCATCTTCCGTTGCCTTCATGCTTGTGGTGAGTGTGGTCAGAGCTATTTTGTAGAATGTCTGGTGTTTTCTCATAGTTAGACTGAGGTTGTACATGTTCAGTGCTACTCAGAACATCACTTCACAGGGTACAGGGTGTCAGCATATCCTGTTAGAGATGATGTTAACGCTTCTTTACTTAAGATCATGTTTGTCAAGTCTCTCTGCTAGTAAAGTTACTTTTTGTCTCTTTGTAATTACTGGGTATCTTGGGGGAGAGTCTTTGAAACAATGCAGATATCCTGTTTTCAAATTTTTGCCCACTCAGTGCAGCATTCTTTGGTAGTTCTTGCTTGTAGCAGTTATTATAGTAGTGTTTACCTAATGGCAATTTTATATTTTTCTTATTTCCATCTACATTTGTTAATTGGAATTCTTCTGTGAGGAGGACGGTCCCTTCTCCACATTTATTTTCTTGGTTATTTGTGTCAGTGTGGGTCATAGACATTTCTTTTGCTCTATCCAATTCTATCATAATTTATTTTGTCACTCGAATCGTTCCAACTGTGGCCTTCAGGTTGGCCCTTTGTTTTGTTTTTTTTTTTAAACACCCCCCCCATCCTCTTTTGGAAAGCACTTCCTATTTTCTGGCATCATAAGGTGTCCTGGCTCGTCTTATATTTTCCATGCTGCAGCCCTAGAATCAATCCCTTCTCCAGGGAGCTCTGGTTCCTCCTATTGGAGAATGGTATTTAGGAACCAAGATCTGGAAGCTTGTGTGCTCATTGACACTGGGGTGTCATTGCTCCTTGGTGCATGGAGCTAGAAATACATGAATGTACACTGATCCGTATGTGCACAGACAGCTGTTTGCTTATGTATCTTTCTTCCTGTGTATGTGTCTTGAAAACCGTGAGTTCATACTGATAACCCTGATTCTAGTCAAACACTTCAGTGTTTACACTAGCCAGCCCCCTTTATTTATAACCACTCTTTTCTGACAGTGAGAAATAGAGCATACTTTTCTCATAGTCATTATAATGTATGTAGTATGAAGTTACCAAAATAATGAACAACGTGACAAGAAAAAGACCCTCCCCCACGAGTAGTCCTGAGTCTTCATAAAAATTTTAAGCTATAACTCAAAATATTTCTTTTTTATTTGGTAAAAGTTTGTTGGAACCAAAAATAATGCCATGTTGTCTTCATAGCTCTAAGTATTGTTTTGGTTAATAAGCATCCATTTAAAGGTTTTTAGAGAGCACTTTGCACTGAGATTCATATACTTCTCTTGCGTCAGACCTTTGTTGTCCAAGTGATCTGGATTTTAAGCACTTAGAATAAGGGCAGTCTCTTTGTTGTTGTTGTAAAGCATACATAATGTGAAATTGGCCGTTTTAACCATTTTTAAGTGCACAGTTCACTGGCAGTAATTGCACTCAAGATGTCATCACAAACATGACCACTGTCTATTTCTAAAACTTTTTCATTAGGCTAAATGGAAACTGCAAGCATTAAACAGTCACTCCATTCCCCCTACCTGCCAGCGCTGTAACCTCTGCTCTGCTTTTTGTCTGTGTGAATTTGCCTATTCTGGGTACCTTGTGTAAGTGGGATCATGCAGTGTTTATCTTTTTGTGTCTGCCTTGTTTGACTCAACATGATGTCTTCAAGATTCATGCTGGTTGTAGTATCATAACTTTATTGTGGTATTTCTTTTCATGGCTGAGTAATAGTCCGTTTGTGTACATATCACATTGTGTTTATCCATCCTTCTCTTGATGGCACCTTAGTTGTTTGCACCTTTTGGCTGTTGTCAGTAATGCTTCAGTGAACCCTGGAGCACAGGTTTCAGTCCCTTTGGGTATATAACCTAAGGAGTGCGGTTGCTGAACTCATAATTCTGAGTTTAGCTTTTTGAGGACCTGCTAAACTGTTTTCCATGGTGGCTGCACAAGTCTACATTTTTGCTGGCGGTGTACAGGAGTTCCAGTTTTACCACGTCCTTGCAAACCTCAGTTGTTTTCCATTTTTTGTTTGTTTGGTAGTAGCAGTCTTGCTGGGTGTGAAGTATTTCATTGTGGTTTGGATTTACATTTCCCTGTGAGCTTGTGATGTTGGTCGTTTTCATGTGCTCATTGGCCATTCACATATCTTGGGAGAAACACAGTCAAGTCCTTTGCCCATTTTTAAATACGTTTTTTGTTGTTGCTGCTAAGGTGTAGTTCTTTGTATACTTGGATATTAATCTTTTATCAGATACATGATTTGCAAATATTTTCTCCCATTCTATGGGTTTTGTTTTTTTTTTTTTACTCTCTTGGTAGTGTCCTTTGATGCATGAAAGTTTTAAATTTTGATGAAGATCGGTTTATGTCTTCTTTTGTTGCTTGTGCTTTTGGCATCATATCCAAGAAATCGTTGCCAAATCCAATGTCACACAGCTTTCATCCTGTGTTTTCTTCTAGTAAGAGTTTTATAGTTTTAATTCTTAAATATAGGTCTTTGATCCATTTCGAATTGACTTTTGTGGATTTTCAGTAGATGGCTTTATGTCGGTACTTACAGATAGATAGCTCCAAACTTCGACTAGCTTAGAAGCTAATTCTTAGAGGACTAAAGAAAGAGCAGTTACAAAGACAGTGGAGAGTGAAGGAAATTGTACAGCTTTATGATGAAAGGGGTTGCATTTTTTTCCCTTACCTGAAACAGATAAACATGAAAATGAACTGCTTATGACAAAAATGGAATGAAAGAAAGCCTTTTTTTAGTAGGCAACATGGGAGTGAAGTGAAGGTGTAAAGACTTCAGCAGCAGTGCAGTTTGGTCCCCGTAAAGTTCAGAAGCGTAGACGGAAAGGCAGAGTTACAGAGGAGGGCGGACCGTAGTACCTCCTTCTCTCAGCGTCGTCCGGCAAGCTTGAAATGTGTTTCTAAACATTGTCTTTTATACTGTCTTTATGTTGTGCAGGTGAAGAAAATGAAGCAACCGGGAGCCTAGGGTTACTTTGTCATTGACAGAACCAATTTGGAGTATTAGTTTCTTGATTCACAGCCTTTTCATTTTTGAAAGCAGTAATTTCCTTTTCCTTTGCTTTTCTCTCCCTCCACCCCGCCTCCCGCCTCCTTCCCTCCCTCCCTCCCTTCTTTTTTTTCTCTCTTTCGTGTTTTGGCATCGGGCAGAAATACTCTGGGTCAGGCCCCACTCAGCGCTCTGGGTGAGACCTGCCTTCCTCTGGAGTGCGGCCCAATTACCACCCGTTTCTCTGAGCCAGCTCCAGTTTCTGCAGCGGCAAGCAGTTGTGCGGTAGAGGGCAGTGGACGAGAGCTTTGTGCTGAAGCCAGAGGGCTCTGGGTTCAAATTCTGAGCTTGCTGATTAATAGTTATATATGTTTTACCCTAATTTTCTAAATGTTAGTCCCTTCATCTTTAAGACAGAGAGAATCACTTAAGGGTTATTCTGAGGGGTCAATGAGATGGTGTACGTAAGTGTTCAGCGCAGTCCCTGAAACGCAGGTGTTGCTAAGGCTTGCTGCTGCTGGGAGTGTGGGCGGCTCTGTAAGTGGCCACTATTACGAAGGTAGAGGGCCCGCCCCGCTCCGGGGGAGCGTCCAAGCTGGGCGCCTTCACTTCTCTTAGGTGAGGCGGGTTGTAGGAGGTGGTGTCCAGACTGGGAGCGGTCCTGGGCTTTTACCTGGGGCGGTCTGCCCAGCTGTGCCACCCTTTTTATCCTCCTGTGTCCATGTCTTCTCCAGCAGCACCAGGATCTACGTGGGAGTTAACATGGAGAAGCTGACAGTTAGATTAATTTGTCTGGAACAAAGGGCAGTTGAGAAATAGTGACAAATCAAGTTGATAAGAGTTGGAAGGTGAGGCAGGACTCTGGGTTTTATTACAGTCAATAAAATACACTAGGGGTTGGCTGGAGTGTGATCTCTCCTCCATAAATGCATTGTAACCCCATAACCAAAGGGAAAAAAGAAAAACCTCAGATAAAGCAAAGAAAATCACCACTCATCTTAGCACCTTGGCCTGCTGTTTGTGAGAAAAGATTTACATCCAGGATTTTGAGATATAAGTGACTTGACATAACTCTCAGAATAGGATTGGGTTGTGCAGAGGACAATTAAAGTAACCCTTTTAAATGTTTGGATGGAAGGTCAGGCCCAGAAAAAAAACTGCCCTTCACATATGGATTATTTGTGCAAAGGCTCATTGTTCATGGCTTTGTGTAGTCTGTGTATCACTGTGGGCTTGCCTCCCCATGAGGGACTCAAGACAAACTCAGGTCCTCTAACTCATCCCTAGTACCTATATGAGAGTAGCTTGGGTGTTTTGTTTTGTTTTGTTTTGTTTTGTTTTGTTTTGTTTTTTAAAGCTAGTTGGTATCTTAAAGTCCTTGCCTAGATCATTAAAAATGAGAAAAAGTGAGAAAGCAAGTGACATTAATCTTCACACTGATAAGAGTTGATGTGAAAACTTGGAAAGAAACAGACTTGTGGGAGACTCTCGAGTTCATTGTGGAGAGAAGGGTGTTTCATCCTGGTCAGTGGGTCTGCTCTGGAAGCAGAAGCCGTCTCTAGCCTCCTTGCTGTATTACAGATGCGTCCCCTCCTCTCCACTGTCCCCTTCCCTTTTCTGAGACTAAGGGTTTGTCTGCTGGGATGGCAGACTACTGTATTTCTCTTTACTGTTTTTTCCACCAATGTCCTCCTTTTTAAAAATATACTACTAGAAATTCTTAAGTAGGAAAGTCACATGATGGAAATGACATTTGTGGCGCAGAGCCCTGTGTGTCAAATCTTATTGCAAAAGTGTTGTACCCTGAGGCTCCAGCTCACAGAGGCATCTCTTGGCAAGAGCTAATGGCAAGAGGAAAGTGTTCAGATGCATTCTTGGAGCGTATTTTTAGGAGAAATCGTGGTTGTGCAGCAGAGGGAGCTTTGGAAATAATAGTTAATAATGTTCTTTTATGGGTCTTAAATATTTTCCTCATTTTGTGTGTTTAGAACATAACCTGCTCAGTAAGCCCCCTGAATGTCATGTAAAAAACTAATTATGGTATGTTGACTTATCTGAAATTAATTTAGGCCCCAGTATAATATCTCTTTGGTAATTTTTGGAGAGACCTAATTTTTATTGCTGATAATAATACTCAAATAAAACATTATCATTTGGTAGTTGTTTCATTTTGTTTTTTTACTAAAAAGAGAATCACAGTATGAAGTATTTAGCCACTTTCATCATTGATACCTTTGACAGCAGCTGAAATGTGGCACATGGAAGCATTTATCAGTAGGTAAGCTGTAGTCTTACTCATCAGTATATTAAACATGGTTAGATGTTTCACTGAAATAGTTTATGCTTCAAATAAAATATTTGCCTAATTATGCACCAACCTAAGTTCTAGATTTAAAATGTTGATGTTTTGAGATTTTGTAACTGCTTTATCTGCTGAAGTGTAATTATCTAAATCGCTCTTTGAATGAAAAATGTCTTAAGTGAAATTAAACACTCCATATTAACATCCGTCTGATGTTGGCAAAGTTATCTCTTTTATATTTCTGCTATTACTGGTAACTTTATTTTTAAAGACATTTTTTGGAGTGGGAATTTTGTTAGGTTGTGTTAATACATCATCCTGAGCAGGCTATATTATTTTGGGGCTCTCACTTAACCTTGGTACCTAAAACTCACTGGAAAGTTAAGATTCTCAGGAGAAAGGAAAGAAGGTTAGTGACAGGTCAGCCTTTAGTGTTCTGAGGAGTGAGGTTGTGAGGAGGAAAAAAGCAAAAGAGATTTTAGAACATTTGTATCAGAAATGTAGTTTATCAGTTTGGTTTTCCTGATCGCGTCTTTATTTCCATCTTTGTCTTAGGTTACCTGGCTGTTCTCTTAGAACTGGTGACTGATTTTTACAATCTTTGTTGTCAGGAGTATTAGTGAAATGTTTATTGACTTATGGAAAGTCGGAGCTGTAAATTAAGAAAGCAGGGAGGAGTTTTATTTTTTCTTAAGTGGTAAAAATGATATATAATAAAGGTTGTACGTTAAAGTCTTTGAAGAATTTTTCTTAAAGGGTGGTGTGATATAATCAGACTTGCATTTTGGAAAGCTTGCATTGGCTGTGGTATTTGGAATGTACCAAGGGGGCAAAAGAGGACACAGACGGCTCATTTAGGAGTAGTGGGGTGAGAGGTGGTGGTTTGGATTAGGGTGATGTCAGTGTGAGTGGGAAGAAGTGAATAGATCAAGAAATGTTTCCAAGATGGAGTTGACAGGGTTTATTGATCGATTGGATTGATTTGTAGAGAAGACTAAGAGAAGTAAGAAGTGAGTAATAAAATTTCTACCAGACAAGCTAGGTGTATGATAGTATCATTTACTAAGATGTGAAATACTAGAAATAGGTGGACGTGTTGAGTTTGAGGGGTCAGGTGAAGTATAACTTATACATGGTAAAATTCACCCTAAAAAAGATACACTGTTCTTTGAATTTTGACAAATTTGTATAGTTGTGTAACCACCGCCACCACAAGCAAGATGCAGAATATTTTATCACCTCGGATATTTCCTGTTGCTTTTTTGTAGTCCATCATGTCTCTGACGACCAGTGAGCTGATGCAGATCCCTATGTTTTTGCCTTTTCCAGCAGCCATGTGGTATGTAGCCTAATGAGTCTGTCTGCTTTCACTTAGTGTAATACTTCTGAGAATCATCCCTTGTCCTCATGTCAGTAATTTGTTCCGTTTTACCGCCGAGTAGTATAATGCTGTGTGAACGCGCCACATTGTGTTTTCTGTTCACCAGTTGATGGGACATTTGGGTTTCTGGGGCTTGGTAGTTATGAATAAAGGTGCTCTGAGAATTTGTGTTTAGGGTATTTTTGTAGATACATGTCTTCCTTTCTCGTGTATAAATACCCAAACATGGAATTGCTGGGTCACATGGGAAGTATATGCTTCCCTTTAATAGAAACTGCCTCTGTGGTTATTTTCTTTTAAATTTCCACCTGTGACAAGTGCGAGTTTTGGTTGTTCTGTCTTCTCAGCAGCATTTGATACTGTCAGGTTTTTTGAGCTATTCTAGTTAGTGTATGGGGGTAGCTTACTGAGGTTTTAATGTGTCTTTCCCTAATGACTGATGATGGTGAGCATTTTGTGTGTGTGCTTATTTGCCTTCAGTATTTCTGAACTGTCCGTTTGGGTCTTTTAGCCATTTATTGAGTTGTGTGTTTTCTTATTATTGAGCTTTGAGAGTTCTTTTTATATTCAAAGTACCAGTCATTTATGTGTGTGTATCTCTGCTGTATCAGGTAAATATTTTACAAGTATTTTCTCCTAGGCTGTGGCTTTTCTTTTTCTTAAAAAATTTTATTGAGGTATAGTTGACATGGAACATTATATTAGTTTCAGGTGTACAATGTAATGGCTTGATATTTCTGTATATTATAAATGATCACTACAGTAAGTCTAGTTGACATCCATCACCATACATAGTTACAAGATTTTTTTCTTGTGATGGAAATCTTTAAGATTTACTCTCTTAGTAACTTTCAAATATGCAGTATGGTATTATTAACAATAGTCACCATGCTATACATTACATCCCCAGGATTCACTTTATAACTAGAAGTTTGTACCTTTTGCCCTCCTTCGACCATTTCACAGCCCCCCCAAACTGCCTCCGCTCTGGCATTCATCAGTCTGTTCTCTGTATTTATGAGTTCAGTTTTGTGTTTTGTTCCATGGAAGTTTGAACGTTTTTTTTATTTCTATGAAATGTGCCGTTGTAATATTGATAGAGCTTGCATTGAATCTGTAGATTGCTTTGGGTGGTATGGATATTTTAACAAAATTAATTCTTCCAATCCATGAGCATAGGTATCTTTCCTTTTAACATGTGTCATCTTTAATTTTTTTACTAATATCATGCTTTTCAGTGTACAGGTCTTTCACCTTCTTGATTAAAATTATTCCTATTGTATTAATAGATGTAATGTATTCTGGTACAATTGTAAATGAGATTGTTTATTTAATTTTTCTTTTGATAGTTATTTATATAAATGCAACAGATTTTTGTATATTGATTTTTGTGTCTGCAGCTTTACTGACTTCGATTATAGTTTTTACAGTTTTTTGGTGGAGCCTTAGGGTTCTCTCCATATAATAGGTCGTCTGCAAACAGTGACAGTTTTTTCTGTTTCTTTCCAATTTAGACACCTTTTATTTCTTTTTCTTGCCTGATTGCTCTGGCTAGGACTTACAATATTATGTTGAATAAATACTATGTGGCAAGAGTGGGCATCCTTATCTTATTCCTGATCTTAGAGGAAGAGCTTTCAGCTTTTCACTGTTGAGTATGATGTTAACTGTGGAGTTGTCATATATGTCCTTTATTATGTTGGGGTGTGTCCACTCTATGTCCACTTTGTTGAGTTTTCATCATAAATGGATATTGAATTTTGTCAAATGCTTTTTCAGCATCTGTTGAGATGATCATATGATTTTTATCCTTCATTTTGTTAATGTGTATCACGTTGATTGATTTACAGCTGTTGAACCTTGTAAACCTGGAATAAAGCCCACTTGATCATAGGGTATGATCCTTTTAATGTATTGTTAAATTTGGCTTGCCAATTTTTTTTGAAGATTTTTGCATCTATGTTTATCAGGAATATTGACCTGTAATTTCCTTTTCTTACAGTGTCCTTGTCTCATTTTGGTGATAAAGGTAATGCTGGTCTTGTAAAATGCGTTTGGGAATATCTCCTTTTCTGTCTTTTGGAAAGGTTTGAGGATTGGTGTTAATTCTTTGAATGTTTGGTACTTCACCAGTGAAGCTGTCTTGTTGTAGACTTTTGGTTACAGGTTTTAAATTACTGATTCAAGTCTCCATACTAGTAATTGGTCTGTTCAGATTTTCTGTTTCTTCATGATTCAGTCTTGGTAGTTTGTATGTTTCTGAGAATTTGTCTGTTTCTTTTAGGTTGTCCAATTTTTTGGCATATGATTGTTCATAATAGTCTTATGATCCTTGGTATTTCTGTGATAACAGTTGTAATGTCTCTTTCATTTATTTTATTTGAGTCCTCTTTTCTTGGTGTGTCTGGATAAAGGTTTGTCATTTTGTTTACATTTTCAAAGACTAAGCTCTTACTTTCATTGATCTTTTCTGTTGTCTTTTTAGTCTCTTTCATTTATTTCCACTCAAATTTTTATTTTCTCTCTTCTGCTGACTTTGGGCTTCATTTGTTCTTCTCTCTAGTTCCTTGAGGTATAATGTTAGGTTTTGTTTTTGGTTTTTTGGTTTTTTTTGAGATTTTTCTTGTTTTCTGATGTAGGCATTTATTGCTCTAAATTCTCTTTGAGAACTGCTTTTGCACATTTCATAAGTTTTGGGATGTTTTATTTCCATTTTCTTTAGTTTCAAGATATGTTTAAATTTTACTTTTGATTACTTCTTTTACCCATTGGTTGGTTGGTAGCATGTTGTTTAATTTCCACATATTTGTAAATTTTCCAGTTTTATTCTTGTAATTAATTTCTAGTTTTGGACCATTGTGGTTAGAAAAGATGCTTGTTACAATTCCTGCCTTAAATTTATTAAGACTTGTTTTGTGGCTTAGCGTATGATCTGTCCTGGAGAATATTCTGTATGTACTTGAGAACAATGTAGTATATTCATTCTGCTGCTTTTGAATGGAATGTTCTGTATGTATGTGTTAAGTCCAGCTGGTATAGTATGTCATTTAAAGCTGGTGTTTTCTCATTGATGTTCGACCTGGATGCTCTCTCTACCCATTGATATAAGTTGGGTATTAAAGTCCCCTGCTAGTATTGTACTGATATCTGTTTCTCCTTTTAGGTCTGTTAATACCTGTTAATATTTAGGTGTTCCTGTGTTGGGTGAATATATATTTACAAATGTCCTGTCCTCTTGTTATCACTATATATTGCCCTTTGTCTCATCTTGCAGCCTTTGTTTCAAATTTTATTTTGTCTGATACAATGCAGTTGTCCCTTGGTACTCATGCGGAATTGATTCCTGGGCCCCTGACGGATACTAAAGTCTACGGCTGAAGGCTTTTTCAGTCAGCCCTCCGTATGCACAGATTTTGCAGTTGATGATATGGAGTGCCAGCTATGTATTTATTGAAACAATTCTGCATATAAGCTGAACTGTGTGGTTCCAATCCATATTGTTCAAGGGCTATCTGTGTAGCTAACCCAGCTTTTTTTGGTTTGCATTTGCATGGAATTTTTTTCCCATCCCTTCACTTTCAGTCTGTGTGTCTTTAGATCTGAAGTTAGTCTCTTATGGGCAGCATATAGATGGTCTTGTTTTTTTGATCCATTCACTCTCTGTCTTTTGATGTGAGAATTCAGTACATTTACATTTAAATTAATTATTGATGGGTGTGCACCTTTGCCATTTTGCTGTTTTCTGGCTTTTTTTGTAGTTTTCTTCTCTTGCTGTCTTAGCTTGTAGTTTGATAGCTTTCTTCAATGGCACGCTTGGATTCCTCTTGTTCTCTCTATGGATCTGCTGTAGCTTTTGCTTTGTAGTTACCATAAGACTGATATATAACAGCTTATTTATAACAGTCTATTTTAAGTTGATAACAACTTAAGTTTGAATGCGTTCAAAATCTGTACATTTTTATTCTCCCTCTCACATGTTTTGTTTTCAGTGTCACATTTTTTATCTTTTTATCTTGTGTATCCCTTAACTAACTATTGTAGTTATAGCTATCTTACTACTTTTGTCGTTAACCTTCATACTAGCTTCACATGTGGTTACTCCACTACCTTTACCACATTTATCATTTTCTTATTGGTGCTACTCCAAGACAAGGATTTAAACATTTTGTTGAAATCTAATTTTTTTTCTTTTTTTTAATGGTTCAGGATTTTTGTGTGCTAGCTAGTGCATCTTTGCTTAATCCTTTGATTAGTTTTAATGTCATATTCCTAAATTATCCCCAGATTCTTCACTAGGGCTGCCAACTCCTTACAGTGCTCAGACCTCAAACATGCAGGGTGCGGTGGGAGAGGTCCAGGCAAAGTATGGTGTTGGGGCTAAATTCTTCCCTCTCCCTGCTCTTTGTAAATAAAGTCTTACTGGAACACAGTCATGCCCGCTCACATGTGTACTGTCTGGCGCTGCTTTTGTGCTGCAGTGGCAGGGTTGAGTAGCTGTAGCAGACACTGATTGGCTCTCAGGGGGTACAGTGTTACTATGTGGTTCTCTGCGGGAAAAGCTTGCTGACCCCTGAGACACTCTTCCTCCTCCCTCCTTTTCTTTTCTCGGAGATAATCCTCCTGGAGCCCTTCGTGTGTCCATGTGGACAGGTGGTTTTTAAAATCTGTGAAGCTGCTGTTCTGAAAAATTCCTGTTCCTCTCTCCTGTGTTAGAGCCCCCCCATCTCCAGGCTCCCAACTCTTTCTTGGTTTGTCCCATTTCCTCCTGATGAAGGGTGTCTTCCAGCAGGTTCCTAGTGGAAGGGCTACAGGGAAAGTAAACTGTTTGATGTCACTCTTGATAGAGAGTTCTAGGTAATTAGTCACTTTCCCTGAGGGTTTGAAGGCATTGCTTTACACTTAAACTACTTCCTAGCTTCCCTGCTGCTATCGTAAGTCTAAAGACTTTCTAATTTGTAGTCTGTTGTGAGCTTGCTTCCTTTTCTGGTAACTTTGGGGATCTTTTCTTTACCCCAATGTTTTAATATGTCAGAAAGAGGTGCCTTCATATTTACTTTTAAAATCAAATATTCTGGATATTTAATAGGTCCTTTTAAGCTGGAAAACTCGTATGAGTTCTGAGATATCTTTTCTTGGATAAATTACCTCTAATTTTCTAGAATGCATATTAATCGAATGTTAGACCTCTTATATTAATACTATTTTTTTATTTCTTAAGATTTCTGACTTTTCTGTACTTCCCCTATATTTATGTGAGTGTTGATGGTGAAGATTTTTCCCCCTTTGGAAAATTGCAAACATATACAGAAAATGAATAGTATAATAATCCCTCATGTACGTGTCATTCATTTTCAACAATTACCAGCTCATAAGCACACTATTTAATTTTGAAGCAGATCTCAGACAGCATTTATTACATCCATAAATATTTTGGAATGTGTCAATAGATAAAAACTCATTTTTAAAGCTCTCGTAATTATCATTATAAGTTTTTTTACTGCCACCAAATATCGCATCAGTTTTCAAATTTCTAGGGGTATCATAAATATAATTTAGAAAAAGAGCTTAAATCTGGATCCAGATAAGATCAGTCACACTGTGCTAGATTAATGTGCCTTTTGGTCTATTTTAGCTCATTTCTCCCTGTATATATCTCTCTGTCTTATTTCTTTTCTCTCCCTCTCTTATTTGTGTGTACAGTTTATTGAAGAAATCTGATTATCCAGTAGTTTCCTGCAGTCTGGATTTTGCTGACTTGCAGGTTGATGGTTAATAATGCTTGTGTGTGTAATACATATAGCATGGGAGGAATTCATAAGGCATTTAAGTTAAAGATAATGATAATATTTTTTATCTTATCAATAAGTATATGTAGCAGTTGTAACTTAAATTGTATTATCACAGTCTTTGGAAGAAAGTCTTGTGTGAATGTCAATGTAAAAAGAGCTTATCCATTTTTTAAAAAACAATTTAACTTAAAATTACTGTTACTAAACTAGGCACTTTAATTTTGGAGGATTCATCACATACTGTGTCAAACATAGTAGAATGAATCCTGATTCAGCCAAATAACGGAATGCTGTGAAGAGTAAAGAAATCCTTATGTATTAATATGAAATATTTTCCCAAATACACTGTTAAGTAAATATATTGTTGAATACGCAGTGTAATACCATTTATGTGAAACAGGTGAGAAAAGATCATCTCTGTAAGTGATTTATGTAAGAAGAGGGAATACCCTACATGCACAAACACCCCAGACACATGTAATAAATACTGCCTCTGGCAGGGGGAGCTGGTGACTGGTATGTGGCAGTGAGGGAGACGGGTTTCAGAAATGCAGCCACGTAAATATACCCATTCTCCCCTCCCCTCCATGTCACATTGCTCCAAAATTTTGGATAGGGTTATTTCCTCAAATGTCTAACAGCCTTACTGAAATATCCTTCACGCACCATTCCATATGCCCATTTGAAATGTATGATCCAGTGGTTTTCAGCACATTCACAGTGTTGTGCAAACACTGACATGACAGTGAATTTTAGAACTTTTTTGTCCCCTAATCAGCAGTTATTTCCCACTAAAATACTTTCTGTGTCTACGAGTTTGCCTCTTCTGGATAATTCATATAAATGGGGTCATACAATACCGGGTCTTCTGGAACCAGCTTTACTCACTTGGTGTGCCTTCGAGGCTCACTTACATCGCAGTGCCTGTCGGTACTTCGTTCCCTTGTATTGCAGAATAAGGCTCCTTTGTGCAGACGCACTACGTTTTATCTGTCCATTTATCACTTGATGGACATTTGAGTTCTTTCCACTGTTCTGGCCTCTGCATAATGCTGCTGGGAACATTTGTGTACAGGTTTCTGTGTAGACGTGTGTTCTTTTGCATAAGAGTGGAATTGCTGGGTCACGTGGTGACTGTACAGATTATTTTTGTAATTATCTAACTTAAGTTGGTGACAGTCGTACATATTTAGAAATGGTGCTCTGAGTGCCTGATCAATCTAATCTATAAGCCGCTTTCAAATGTAATGAAATCACTATATCAATGTAGTTAATGTGATCTAATATTATTTGTAAATGAATTTAAACATGAATTTGTATTTTGCAGGGTTTTTTTTTTTTTTTTTTTTTTTTTGGTATTTGGAGCCTGTGATTTCTTTTTGGGGCCCAGATCGCTCATGGGCCATAGGCACAGGACCTGTGTGCCGCAGTGTTCAAGACCCCAGCCTGGCGTGCGTGAGCCTGGGGGAAAACTGGAGGACACTGGGCGGCGTGAGGTCTGAGCCCTGCAGGCGCGCAGTGGACCATACTCGCACTGACTGGGGTGGTCGTGGTCCCGGCAGGACGTGTCGTGGTCCCGGGAAGGCACAGGAGTGACAGGCAAGGCCCCTTGCACTTTGTGAGTTGTCTGACCGCTTGGGAAGCAGAGAGAACAGTGCGGCAGTCGTGGTCCTGTTTCTTTGCTCTCTCTCTGAAATATCCTTACGTAAACGCTGTAGAAATTAATTACTGTTTAAACAATTTAAGTAAAATGAAGGAACTTAACATTTTTTTAGTATATGAGTTTTCGGTTGGGCAAGCAGAGAATTTAACAGACTGTTTCAGCATATTTCCTGTTACTGGTTTGTTAGTTCCCAGTGTGTGTCACTGGGCTGGTGCTTCCCTCACCTTGGCTGCCACGTCGTCCACTGTCTAGGAGTGGGCTGATACCGCACATAAACCCCTTCTGCCATAGAGCTGTTGGTCTCAGCATGGACGTTAGTGCCAGGCTGAGTCTGTCAAAACTTGCCTAAAGGTAAAAGGTAATCTGTGCCACCATTAAAGTCATGCATGAGCAGCGTGTACGGCGTCGTGCTGTTTTTATGAGGGGAGGGAATGAACGCGAAGGGAACAGGCCGGCTTTTTGGTACAGAGTTACAGAATCTCCCCTCCCCTCGGGAAATACTCGGACAGTTACTGTGGAGGGCGGTTTCATCCCCGAGCAGAGACGAAGCCTAGGGTTCTCAAGTAATTAAGAAGCGGGCACCTTACCTGGCCTAAGTGGGCCTGGAAAGTTTCCTGAGCGCTGGTACACTGGGCCAGGGCTGAGCGTCAGTGGGAGGTGGGGGCGGGTGACACGGAGAAGAGAAGAATTTTGGGTATAGAAACAACCGGGATAAAAGGCAGGGTGTGGATCAGCCTGCTGTGTTCAGTGACCTCGGAGCAGGGACGTTACTGGCTTAGATGTCAGGGAAGAAAGTCCCCTGAGAAGACCCGGAGCACAGATGCTTTCGTCCAGCGGCCTGTGAGCCTGAGCTGCTGCCTGCAGTGCACGCCTCCTCCCCCCCCCCCCCGCCCCCAGCTCTGAGGACAAGTGGGGCGGCGGCTTTGGGGTTTAGGTTGGTTATTTTTGTTTCTGAGTACTAGATCCAAGATTCTCACCTTCCTGAAGGCCAGGAACTTCCTCAGCCTGGAGCAGTGCCTGGTGTATATCTTAAGAGTTCACTAAAAATGTTAGTAGCAGAACAGCTGTGTGTAGTGGCCTAGGGCATGGGCTCCCGCCCAGTCTCAGTCCTCCTGGTGCCACCAGTAAATAGCTCCATGCCTGTCACCCTGTTGTCATGTTTCTATGGAGAAAACGGGGAGGGGAGAACAGTGAGGCCCCCTCAGTCAGTTTGTTGGGGGGTGTAAATGAGTTTATATAAAGCACTTAGAATTGTGCTACTGTATGGACGTTAACAGTAGTGTTTCCTTGATGAATGAAGGATGAATGCAACCCAGAACTCCTGAGGGCTGGCCCCAGAGCATCCATGCAGTGCACAGGAATTACTGCTAGCCCATTCTAGTTAGAGGAAGTTTAAGGCCTGAAGGTGGGGTCCCTGGCACGTTGAAGAAAGAGAGTCTTAACTTAGTTCAGGGTGGCACACACTCTTTTGGGCTTTTGTTAGTCTTCTTGCCGATTCCTTTCCTTCTCTTCCTTGAAGCCTATTCCTGGGACTCCTCTTGAGTTCTTTTTCCTGGGACAGAATGTAAGAAGGGCCTGGGGCCACCTCCAGTGTGGGGGCTGGGGCCGTGCACCTGGTCTCCCCGCCTCGCCTCTTTCTTCCTTTCTGTGCACCCCCCTTTTCCCTACGGTGGGAGGCAGGAGAAAGGATGTTCCCTCCTCGTGTGGCCGGGGCTGCAGGCCGGCTTGGTGCATCATAGTCCCAGTAATAACGGAAAACTTTGGGGAGGATGTGAAAACATGCTGGAAAAAGTGTTCCCTCGTGCAGTTAAATTAACCCTTAAGACGTTTCTCTTTTAATTCTGTTCGTCTGATGTAATGTTGAGAAGGATTTGAAATCTGGATGAACCAATGCTCCAGGAAAATGAACCGTCTAGTTTTCTCATGTTTTCTCATATTCCCCCCTGTGTACGACCTCAGCCCCCAGTTTAAGGAGTGCAGACCACGAGGAATTGGGGCCAAAAACCTTGTTATTGGGTGTCTCTTATGTGTGTCTCATGGTTGGGTTTTCGGCCCCCTGGTCCGTGCTTCTTTCAGCGCAGTAACTGAGGCTTCTCGATCTTGGAACACCCTGGATTACAATAATGTGGTGAAAGCTTTTCGTTTCCTAGAGTTTGTGGTGGATGCGAATATCCTGTGGACTCCCTTGTCTGGACCGGCACGACCGCCCGCGTGCCCGGTTCTGCCTCTGGGCGTCTCGCTGTCAGATCCCCCGAGCCGAGCTCGCAGCACTCGGCTAACGTTGCTGTTGTTTTCTGATTCACAGATTTCAACACTAAACTTGCACGATGTCTTTGAAACCGAGAGTGGTGGATTTTGATGAGACCTGGAACAAGCTCCTCACGACAATCAAAGCCGTGGTCATGCTGGAGTACGTGGAGAGAGCCACGTGGAACGACCGCTTCTCGTATCCTTCTTGGGAGGCCGACAAGCTCGCTGGGCCCTGAGGCAGGTCTCTGCTCTCTCGGAACGGAAGGACTTTCCACACTCACCACTGTGCACGTTTCCAGGCTTATCCCCGGCATGGGGCAGCCAGTCATCTGTACGAGCCGAGCCCTCGCACAGCTTCAGGCTTGGGAGTGGTTGTGAACAAAACAGACTGCTTCCCTTCCCACTGCTGAGGGAAACGGAGCCAGACAGCTGTGAAGAGAGCTCCCAGGACTTGCAGTTGTGGAGGTGGGGTCAGTGCCGGGAGGCCAGTAAAGCAGGTGGAAGGGGTTCGAGTGTGTGTGGAGGCTCTAAAGATGGTGGCCAAGGATGGTGGCTGAGGATGGCATCCCTGAGGATGGTGGTACTTGAGTGGAGACTGGAACAGAGGGAGGGGTGGGTGCGAGTGTCTGGGGGAGGGTTTCAGGCACAGAGCGGCGGCAGATTCAGTGGTGGTGAGATGGACACGTTTCTTAACTGGGTGGTCTGCATTTGTGAGTTAGGGGTTTTACATGAAAACACAAACTTGTGGTTTCCCTTGGACAGTCTGAAACCTGGGGTCCTGCAGTCCTACATGACAGCAGTCTTTTTTTTTTTTAAATACACGTATACACAGACACACAGGTTTTATATATACATGTAGGTATAGTGTATATATATTACTATGTTGTTAAATATTATTATATACATAGAGAAAACAATGCAACGCAGCACCCACGATCTGAACTCTGGCACCAAGGTAAACCCACAGTGTTACAGTGCTTTAGCTCCTTAGCTTTGGGGTCCTCAGCACAGAGAGCTGGGGCAGTGTCGTGGCAGCAGCCCAGCATCAGCCAGGAGATGGGGCAGGACAGGCCATGTGCCAGGCAGACCCCTAACCATCCTGAGTCTGCACCACAGGATACCCTGTGCACGCTGGATCCCAGGGTGAGGGAGGGGGTGGGATTGGGGCCTGAGCTCTGTGTCTGAGCCCTGAGGGAGGCGTTGGGGACTGGGTGGACACTTTACAAACCAGAAGGTCTTTCCCCCCAAGGGGCAGGTGAGCTGTGGAGGTATTGCCAGCAGGGGACCCAAGCGCACGTCCTTGGTAGGGGTCCCGGGCCCAGGCAGGTGTGCAGGGCGTTCTGGTTGATGGGTGGTATAGATGGAAGACATCGTGCTCTCCTCGAGGGCCCAAGTCACTGCAGATTTAGTGACCTAAAGAAGCACCCTTTCATCACCTTCCAGTTGTGCAGGTCAGAAGTCTATAGTGTGACTGGGTTCTCAGCTCAGGGTCTCATGGTGGAAATCGGGGGGTTACTGGCCGTGTTCCCATCCAGAGCTCAGGGTCCCCTTCTAAACCCATTCCTGTTAATCCACAGAGTTTAGTTCCTCGTAGTTGCAGGGCTGAGGCCCCGGTTTCCTTTGTGACTGCTGACTGGGACTTGCTCTCCATGTCTTTCTGGTGGTTGTGTGTGGCCCCTTCTGTCTCCAGAGCCAGCCATGCAGGTCAGGCTTCCCCGTCTGCAACTGGCACAGGGGGTGGGCCTGGCGGGGGCCTGCGCTGGGGTTAAATGAGGCCGCAGCGCAAGTCCGCATGCGCACCATTTTCCAGTCAGCTGGTTAGCGATCGTTATCACAGCTGCAGCATCCCCTCGCCGAGAGCAGTGCCTTCGAGCGCAGTACCTGGGGTGTGCTGCCCTAGACCACATCCCAGCTGTGAGGGTGGGAATCTCGGGGGACCGTTTTTAGAATTCTGTGTCACATGGAGCGGTGACGCTCTGTAACAGCTCGGGCGCAGGCGGGTGGCTGGAATTTGCCCTTGCGGTGTGTTTGCTGGCTGTCTCATGATGTGATACAGGCCGGGTGCAGGTGTGCACTTGCTGTTTGCTTCTCTGGGTTGGAGTTCTCAGGCCTTTTTGATGTACAGTTGACCCTGCTTGGGTTTGGGTTGCTTGGGTCCACCCATACTCGCTTTTTTTCAGTAAACGGTTGTCGGACCCTGGACCCTGGATGTGGAGGGCCAACCGGAAGGGGCTTGGGATCATGGGATTCTGGTATCACAGAGGGTCCTGGAGTCAATCCTCTGGAGACTGAGGAGCAAGTGTACCTTCATTCATGGTTTTCTGCCTTTTGGCAGCTGTCAGGACAATCCCCAAACCCCAGCAGTGCAATATGGAAGCTCTCCCGCTGAAGGAGAAGGTAGATGCTACGTGGCTTGTGTGTCAGGGGCTGGGGACACGGGTGGTCAGGACCGGAGGAGGGCAGGGCAGAGGTGTCAGTCACTGCTGCTGCACCAAGAGGAGAAAGGTACAGAAGGCGCGGGGAAGAGAGGAGGAGGGACCTGCATCCTACGTCTGATTTGTTTTTAAGCACAAGGTTTTATTTTGTAGTATTTTCTGATCCATATGTGAAGTATAGCACTTGTCTCCACCCCAGATAATCAGCCGTGCTTTGAGACTCAGCTTGCTGGTCTGGGGTCGCCATGTGCATCTCACTGTCTGCTTCTGGTCAGCGGTGCGTAGTCTTTTGAGGCTCTTTACCATGCGTGAGCCGCTTGGGGTCTTGCAGGGGCTCCGTGCGGACGTCCTTGCCTTAGAGCTGAGGGAGTGGCAGCCAGAGGGCGGAGACCCCGTCCAGGTGGCTGGCTGCCGTGGTGAAGGCCCAGGAGGCCGCTTCCCTGGGAGTCCAGGGGAGGGCGCTGCCGCCAGGGTGCGCGGCCGTGTTCAGGAGCTCGGTGGATTCCCTAATGTTCCTGCTCATTCTGTAATTCATGTAATAGAATAAATTCTGAAGGATGGTGGGTCAATTGTAGAACATTCTGACGAGGACTGTGATATTGGAAAATGCGTCACATGAGTAATTTTTGTGACTTTGGTTTCTCGGAATTGCTTAGACGTATCTGCCTCTTGTGTCATGTTCCAGAGCCCTTTGCTGAGTCCCATGTGTCTGTTCTCACAAAAACCTAATTTTTTAGATTTTGGGGTAACTTGATTTCCCAGAATCCCACTCTGAATTTTAACCTCTCTGAGAGAAACAATTTTCCTTACAATGCCATCAACTGATTATTTGTTGAATGAATAAATGAATGAATCTTACAGTGCTCTTTAAAGTAAGCATGGTTATATATTTTACCTTTTATTCTGTATATCCATATAATCCTAAACTGTAAAAGTGAGATGATTTTTCTTATTACATTAATTAATTAATTTTGTTAATGTAGGTTCTGGGGATCGAGCCCAGGGCCTTGTGCATGCTAAGCACATACTCTGCCACTGAGCTAGACCCCTCACCCTGATTTTTCAGTTTTTAATGCCAAACATGAGTTAAATCTTACGTGTTTTAAAGTAATGTCCTGAATGAATATGAAAACCTTAACAATGTAACTAGAGATATCTATGCTTTATGTGTGGCCTATCCTGAACCCCTTGGAGAAAGACTTTATGCAGAAACTAAGATTTTTTTGGAAAATCACGTACGGCATTTGCACAAGGTGAGTCCTAATATGTATATGATGTTGGCGCGTCTACAGCTACGTAGTCACTCAACTAGTTCACTGTTTCCTAGTACAGAACTTCTATCAAGTTAAAGTTATTTGTTTTGTTTCCTGAAAAGCATTTTCCTAATACGTATTTAGGAGCTCCGGGTCAAGCACTGTGCTGTTAGGTTCTCCAAGGGAAAGCAGTTTAGTTGCTCAAGATCATACAACTAGTCAGTGAAAGAGCAGAGTTTAAAGTCAAGGTTTGTTCAACTTGAAAATGTTCTCACGTGTCCTGGATGGTGTTTATAGAAGCAGGTTTTCTTTCACTGTTGGTTTCCACCTCTTGGTGAATCTCTGTCTTTATTTTCAACCTTTTAGCTGTCTCTTCATATCCTGTATAAGGTCTTACAAAAACCTAGAATTAAAAAGGGAAATGGTAAATTTAAAAGCCCATTAGAAACTCTTTGTGAATCGCAGCAATATGTTTTTTTGGATCTAACTCCTAGAGTAACGGAAATAAAAGCAAAAATAAGCAAATGGGACCTAATTAAATTTAAAAGCTTTTGCACAGCAAAGGAAACTATCGACAAAGCAAAAAAAAAAAAAAAACCCCTACAGAATGGGAGAAAATATTTGCAAATGATGTGACTGACAAGGGCTTAATTTCCAGAATATACAAACAGCTCATACAGCCAACCCAGTGTCTAATTAATTAATTAATTAATTAATTAAATAACTCAATAAAAAAAATAACCCAACATAAATAGACCTTTCTCCAAAGAAGGCACACAGACGGCCAACAGGCACGTGAAAAGATGCCCAACATTGTTAATTATTAGAGTGATGCAAATTGAAACTGCAGTGAGGTATCACCTTGCACCAGTCAGAATGGCCGTCATCAAAAGTCTACAAATGGTCAATGCTGGAGAGGGTGTGGAGAAAAGGGAGCCCTCCTACACTGCTGGTGGGAGTGTAAATTGGTCACTATGGAGAACAGTATGGAGGTTCCGCAAAAAAGCTAGAAGTACGGGTACCATATGATCCAGCAATCCCACTCCTGGGCATGTATCTGGAGAAGACTCTAATTTGAAAAGATGCATGTACCCCAGTGTTCACAGCAGCACTGTTTACAGTAGCCAAGACATGGAAACAACCTAAATGTCCATCGACAGATGAATGGATAAAGAAGTTGTGGGATGTACATTTTGTGTGTGTGTGTGTGTGTGTGTGTGTATACGTATATATCTATACATACATGTGTATAAAATGGAATATTGATCATAAAAACAATGAAATAATGCCATTTGTGGCAATATGGATGGACCTAGAGATTATCACATTAAATGAAGCCAGTTAGAGAAAGGCAAATATATATGTCACTTATATGTGGAATCTTAAAAAAATGATACAAATGAAATTATTACAAAACAGAGACAGACTCACAGACATAGAAAACAAACTTTTTAAAAAAATTAATTGTAGTTTTTATTGGAATATAGTCAGTTACAATGTGTCAGTTTCCGGTGTACAGCACAGTGTCCCAGTCATGCATATACATACATATATTTGTTTATAGAAAACGAACTTATGGTTACCAAAGGGGAAGGGAATTGGGGGAGGGATAAGTTAGGAGTTTGGGATGAACCGATACACATTACTATGTATAAAATCAGTAAACAACAAGGACCTGCTATGTAGCACAAGGAATTATATTCAATATCTTGGAATAACCTAAAATGGAAAAGAATCTGGAAAAGAACAGGCATATGTATATAACTGAATCACTTTGCTGTACAACTGAAGCTAACACTGTAAACCAATTATACTTCATTTAAAAAAAAGAAGACCTCTGTGAGCAGTTATTTGGGTTCAGGTGCCAGATACGTGAGGACAGCATCACAGACTGGACATGAGTGTGAACAGCAAATGAATTTTGCAATGTTTCACTCTATGCAGCATTTTAAACTTACTTTGGATGACTGGTCTTTTCAGGAACTGGATGAGATCATTTCTTGTTTGGTCTAGAAACTTGACTACTTTTTATTAGCTCTGTGACCACGGGCAGCTCATGTAACCTGCGTTGTGGACTGAGCTCTGAGTTTCCTTTCATCTGTACAGTGGAGGGACGATAACATGGTCTTTGTGATAATGTGTCTAACCCTGCGCATGGCTAGGAGCAGGTAGTGGTCCGGAAGTAGAGCACAGCCGATCATGTGATACTTTCCTTGTAACATTTGAAGGAAATGATCTACCCTTCTCTTTTTTAGTTTTCCAAAGCCTACTTTATTTTGTTTTTATTGAAATATAGTTGATGTACAATATTTTTAGTTTCAGGTGCACTGCATAGTGACTCAGCGTTTGCACATTATGAAATTATCACATTAAGACTCAACAACCGTCTGTCCTCAAACAAAGCTATTACGAAATTACTAACTGTATTCCTTATGCTGTACCTTACATTCCCTGTGACTTATTTATTTTCTAACTGGGGGTTTGTACCTCTTAATCCCCTTACGTTTTTGGACCTCCATTCCACACCCCTCCCCTCTGGCAACCACCTCTTTGTTTTCTGTATCTATGAGTCCATTTTTTGTTTTGCTTGTTCGTTTGTTTTTTAGATTCTGCATATACGTAAGATCATGAGATTATTGTCATTCTCTGACTTACTTCACTTAGCATATGCATCCATCCGAGTTGTTGCAAATGGCAAGGTTTCTTTCTTTCCCAGGCTGGAATGTATCTATATTCCATCACACATACACAGATGTGATACTACCTCTTCTTTATCCATTAACACAAGTTGCTTCCCTGTCTTGGCTGTTGTAAACAATACTGCTGTGAACGCTGGGATGCATATCTCTTTTTGAATTAGTGTTCTCTTTTTATTTGGGTAAATGCCCAGAAGTAGAATTGCTGGCTCATATGGTAATTCTGTTTTTAATTTTGGAGGGACCACTGTGTTTTCTATAGTGTTTTCCTGAGGGGCTGCACTGGTTTACGTTCCCAGCAGCGGTGCACAAGGGTTCCCTTTTCTCCACATCCTCACCAGCACTTGCTGTTTCTTAACTTTTGATGATAGCCATTCTGACAGGTGTGAGGTGATACTTCATTCTGGTTTTGACTTGTAGGAAATGCTGTATTGTTTTTATTATATATGGCAGATACACTTTAGTGTTCTAATATTGCATTTATTAGTTCATGAAAGTTGTTTTAATAGCAGGTAGTTTAAAGTGGTCTTAAAATGTTTACTGTGTTGGTTTTACAGCTAAAGTTCTGTTGTGAGCTGGTCAGCTTTAGTTATAATTGACAACTGTGTGAGGCATTTCTAATTTTATATTTTAGCATAGGTTGTATAATTTTTAAAAACTTTATTTTGGAATAATTTTAGATGTATAGAAATGTTTTAACAGTAATATAATGAGTTCTCCTTTTTTAAATTTAATGTCCTTTTTTATTTATTTTTTATTTTTTTTATTTTTTTCGGAGGGGAAGCGTTTTCCCATTGAAACATATCTATCCCACAACATAATTAAGCAAAAGAGGTTTATCTAAAGCCCATTTAAATATACTAATTTTACAAACTTTTATCTCAATTTTATCAATTCTTGTACCTTTAATTTTAATATTTATTAGATTTAATCAATAAGTCTTAATTCTAGAAGGAGTGCCAGAAGCCTTTTCCTTTTATTTTTTGTCCATTTTATCTAATTTTATCTAAAAGTCTCTGGGATCCCTAAGTTTCAGCCAAAGGACTTAGGCCTTTGTCAGTTTTTAATTTGATTAATTTGGTCTGTTGCCCCAATCACTGATCAGTTATGTCAGTCTATATGTTTTTCCAGCCCTTTAAATATATACATTTTAAACTGGGGTAGATAAAGCGGACTTGTTTGAACTTTAATATTGGGGACCAGTAGGTGATCCCTTTGGCCTTTTTTTAACTTACTGCACTGTAGTATCAAACTCTTGTATCTTAATCCAAAATGTCCATTTTATTTATCCCATTCAAAATAACCATATAAAAATATTTATCCATTTGGGATAAGTCCCTTATTTCTGCTTGTTAAGAAAAATCTTTTGACATTTTTTACATTCCTTTTTCCAGTTACTCAATGTAAGTAACATTAATTATTATAATGATTTTATTAGCATCTCTCAAACCCATTGAGGGGAAAGGGAAAGCACAAATGTAGCTTTTCAAACCTTTTTTTTTTTTTAACTAAGTTCTTAGGTTAAACATTAGATATATTTTTCCACCTTTAAAATTGATTGATTTTGATAGATACCAATACAACAGCTGTTTATAATGAGAGCTCTCTGAACTTTCACCAATTTAGAAGTTTCTCCAAATTAAAGGATCCATCATATGGCCATCAATTAAATAATGTATATATGTGTGTGTGTGTGTATATATATATATATAAATGTATATGTGTGTGTGTATATATATAGTGATTTTAAAGCAATAAGAGGCTTTTCCACATGAGAGTGGGGTGTGTCACGTAGATAAAATTCAGAGGTTTACTCCCCAAAAGGTAAAGACCTTTGTGGTCCAGGCTGTTGCAACAAAGGTTAAGATGGCCAATTTCCTGAAGATTGGTACAATCAAAGAATTGTTGAGAATCCCAATATATTTGCTTGGCCGCCATATGTACATAATACTTGTACCTTTTGGATGGCAGAGTCCAAGTTTTCTTTAAGAAAGAAAGACAGGAAACACATATGATGCAGGAAAACGGACGTAGGGTGTAAGGAGGGCTGAGTCCCAGGTCTCGGTTGAGCCCCTGGGGCATGCCTCGCCAAGTGTGGGTCCTTGGCTTCGCACAGGAAAGAATTCAAGTGCGAGCCACCGTTGAGTAAAGGTAGATTTATTTAGAGAGATACACACTGCATACGATGTAAGGTAAGAGAAAGGCAAGGAAAGAGGTGTGGGAATTGGGTGCTCAGGTTAAAGTAAAAGTAGATACACACTCCATGGAGAGAGAGCGCAAAGGGCCTTAATGTCCTTTTTTAAATTTATTTTACTGAAGTATAGTCAGTTTACAGTGTTGTCAGTTTCTGGTGTACAGCATCGTGTTTCAGTCCTACATGTACATACGTATATTCCTTTTCATATTCTTTTTCATGATAGATTACTGCAAGATACTGGATACAGTTCCCTGTGCTGTACAGAAGAATGCTGTTGTCTGTTTTATATATAGTAGTTAGTATCTCCAAACCTCCAGCTCCCAATTTGTAAATAATACTTCTGTGAACATCCTTGTAGCTAATTTATTCTGCTGTTACCACAATTTTTATAGGATAAATTCCCACACATGGAATTGCTGGGTGATAGGTCATGAACATTTTTAATTGTTTTTGACTTGGTCAGTCCTCCATGTTCATGTGTGAAAACGATTTTTCTTTCCACACAGAGAGTTCTGGAGTCTGAAGAGCAAGTGCTGGTGATGTACCACAGGCACTGGGAGGAGTACAGCAAGGGTGCAGACTACATGGACTGCTTGTACAGGTGGGCGCCCGGGGGGTGGACCGCTTGTACAGGTGGGCTCCCGGGGGATGGTCTGCTTGTACAGGTGGGTGCCCGGGGGATGGACCGCTTGTTTACAGATGGGCACCCGGGGGATGGACCGCTTGTACAGGTGGGTGCCCGGGGGATGGACCACTTGTACAGGTGGGCTCCTGGGGCCTGCTGCAGCCCATGCAGAGCTGCCTGTATCTGGGTAACTGGAGGAATTTTGCTGGTTTGTTTTGTTTCCTGTGACCCAGCAGAACACACAGAGCAAACGCATTTCCCGGTGGAGGGACGTTTCTCTGTTCTGGGGGAAGGGCTGTAGTGTGGGTCACATGGGTGACTGGGGGCCCAGGTGGTGTGTGGAAACTTACTCTGTGAAAACTGAAAGCTGTGTTTGACTGCTGGACAGCATAGCTCCATTTCCTCAGTTGTCTGGGACCACATCTCGACAGATCCAAAGGGGAACTTTGGCTTGGATGAAACTTAGCAAAGTAAATCCACCCCCCACCCCGAGCGCCCCCACCCTTGACTCTAGGATGCAGCACTTACATTCAGGGGGTGCTGGTGGCTTTCTCTCGGGCTCTCCTGCCCGCCCCTCTCTAGGCGCCACCAGCTGCCCACATGTCAGAATGCCTTGTGGTTCATTCTCCCTGCCTTAGCCCGTGCCCTTCTGTCTGGATTGCTTTTCTTCCTTTCCCTGAATGACTGATTCTGATGTGTTCTCCTTGGTCCCCGCTTTGAGCTCCCCTCTCCCCACCTCTGGCCACTGCCTCCATCTCTGGTGTTAACGCCACTCCTGTGGTTCCCATGGATTCTGGGCTGGCCCTCTCTGGCTCCTTCCCAGAGATCATGGAAATAGGTCCCGAGGTGCAAAAGGCAGAGACCGTTTGTTGAAGATAGTGGGTAGGTAAGGATAGTGCCGCTAAGCACCGGGGCCTTCACGCCTGGACCTGGTGTCCGCTCTGAAAGCGACCGTGGCCTGTGCTGGCCGCAGTGATAGGTATGTGCTGTGCGTGTGGCTTGCGCCACAGGGGGACCCCTGCCTCAGTCTCTTGCTGGGTCTCAAAGCATCACCTGCACAGTTACGTGCTGCTTTGCAGGAAGCCACCCTAGGGCCAAGGCATAGTTGCCGAGGCATGTCTGTCCTTTGCTTTCCTGGTTCCTGTTCTCTTTGGTTTTTGTAACAGCACTGGCCTTGACTCACTGTCAGTTGTCTGTGTCAGAAACTGGAGCTGACTTCTAAATGGCCAGTACCTTTTATTTCTTCTTACAAGAGCAAAATGTAATAAAGCCAGAAACCAGCAGTTACAGACAAGGGCAGCATTTGGCTTATTATATTGAACAGTGTTTGCTGATCATGAAACATCCTAGCATTTCATTTTTTCCCCCATCCTGCAAAGTGAGTAGTCATAGATAGAGCTTTAAGAATTCCTTAGCTCAGTAGCGGAGTGGATTTGGGGCAGAGTGACAGCATTGCATGCCATCGCCACTGCAGAGAAACTGGGGCCGCAGGTGCACAGGTGGCAGAGGGAGCACGGACTCCGTGTCAGGCAGCAGGTCCCCCGTCCGCTGAGACGTGTCACTAAAGACTCAGCATGTTCTGCTCTTTCTTGGTTTCCGGGACTCCTGTTCTCTTGGCTCTCCTGTGCCTTTCTTTACCACAGTCAGTTTGGTGCTGTTTACATTAATACCATGAAATCGGTACCATTAATGAGCATTCATTAAGTTCTGCAGTACGTGTGATATGCATGCATGTGTGTGTGCATGTAGAGCCATGTGAGGTAGTTAGTGTCTCCGTTTTTACAGCTGAGGAAGACTAAGGGTCAGGGAGGTTAAATGACTTTGCTCAAGGTCACCGAGCTGAGAAAATCATGAGGCTAGGATTTAAACCCAGGTCAGCCTGATGAAGTCCACGTAACTTCATCCTTCCTACTCTCATTCTGGACGCGTGCTTCCAGGCACTTATGTGGGTTCTGTTTAGTCTCCACCTTCTTTCTGAGATCTCAATTGGTTACTCCTAGTTTTAGCTATAGCCTGCACGTGGGTAAGCACCCAGCTTTATCCCAGGTGTGTAAGTTAGGAGGAGTGAGCTTCCCTGCACCTCCAGGGTGCTCTGTGGTTGCAAGGAGCTCCTGCCGATGTTCAGGGAGCTTGTTGTCTTGGGGACACACTGCCTGCATGATTACTGATGTCAGGGAGTGGTCGTACTGGACACCAGGCAATGCGCCAGGCTGTGCTAGGAGCCTCGGGTATCCTCCATGGGGGCGGATCCCTTCTACCTGAGCCCTGTTGGTCAGATCCTCCAAATGTCTCTTAAGTTTATTATTCCCTTTGCATTGCTATCATACTGTTACAGTTCAAGCTTTTCCCCATTTCTCACCTGGACTATTAGTGATCAAGTCCCCATAACCAGTCTCCAGCCTTTGATTCCTAACATACTCAGTTTAGTAAATTTCTCAAGTGCAAACTTGATCCCTGTCCAAAACCATTTACTAACTTTCCACTGTCTGCAGCAAGACTTAGAAGCACTGGGCCATGGGATTCACTGATAGAGGGTTTTGCTTCACTCCTGTGCTGGTGGCTGCATGGGACTCAGCACTGTTTCTTTGGTTATGGGGGCAGACCAAGTGGTGGACCCTTCTCACAGAAGGCAGGTGTGGCAGTAGTTAAGTGAAAACTGCTGAAATAAAGGCTGTTGTCTTTTCCTGTGGGGTAGTAGGTCATCCAGGCTGTCTCTTGTTATTAATCATGGTTTATAAGGAAATTTGTGTGAGAAAATATAAAGGAAAATACCAGTTTTGTTTCAAAAGTGCTCTTCAGTATTATCTTTTGAGGCAATTTCTAGCCTCTTCTTTGCTTAGAATCCTTTATGAGAGGGACGTGCATTAGCATACGTGAGAGGGATTGTCATTTTCAGGGAAAACGGTGACACTTCTGCCCGACCTTTCCAGGCACTATTGTCTGTAGGATGCTGTGGACCCTGACCTGGGGTCCTGAGGGATTTAGCTTGAGAACTAAAAGCCTGGAACCCAGTAGGTGTTAGCGCGTGAACCCTACACGTAACGCAGTTTCGATAGATTAAAGTGCCTGGTCTTAGGCTTCATTCCCTTAGGCTGTAGTTCTTGAAAGTTAACATTGTTATTAATTATTACTTCGGATACTCCAAAGGGCAAGGAGTACTTATTACCCACTTTGTTGACAGGATGAATTATAAAGATACGTACACTGCATACACCTGAGGAGACAGTGCAGGGAGCCTGTGTGAGCAGACAAGGAGGGAGCCTTTGTGAGGCAGTGTGAGCAGGACAGTGAGAGAGCCTGTGTGAGGCAGTATGTGCAGACAGGGAGGAAGCTTGTGTGAGTACTGTGACAGGCACGGAGAGAGCCTGTGTGAGACAGTGTGAGCAGACAAGGAGGGAGCCTTTGTGAGGCAGTGTGAGCAGGACAGTGTGGGAGCCTATGTGAGGTAGTGTGAACTATTTTTTGAATTTTTGGATTCTATTTTCTTTTATGATCTCCACATATATATGTCTTTATTTGAAAATAATTTTGCTGTTAATAAGTTAGACTATGAAATAGTACGATCAGAAATTAGGATTGGTGTCTGTATCAAAATGAAAAATTGCCCTGCTTACACTTTAAACTATATCTATAAATTATTTTAAATGTTGTCTGTCAAGCTTCTAATATCAAGAATCGTAGTCTGGAGTGAGAAGGACATAGTTATTGAAAGTTAGTTTAAATTCATCCCGTGAGGGAAGAGAGCAGTGATTTGTCCTCCAGGAGCTGTTCTGGGACAGCCGGCCGCCCAGGGCACACAGACCTGGGCAGGGACCGGTTGACTCCCTCCTGAGGACCCACGGCCAGCGGCGCTCAGGGTCACTGAGCGCAGAGCTCTGCTGTCTGCACTCACTGTGTGAGAGTACTGGGGCTGCCGTATGTCCCGAATAGGGTGTTGATTTCCTCAAAGGAGAATTTTGTCGTGAATCAGAGATGCCAGAAATGGAAAGTAGAGACCCGTGTGGAGAATGCTGCCCGTGATCCCTGCGGGGCGTGGGCAGGTCGCCCTGTTAGTGAGGGGAGTGGCGGGAGGGAGAGGCGCTGTGAGTGTGGGAGGCGGGGGCGCCATGATGGAGCTGATGGCGGGTGAGGCCGTGATGGGCATGTAGGCTGGCTTGTTGGGATGGCGTGGTAGACTGACCAGGCAGGAGTGGTTTGGAGTCGGGGGCCCTGTGGGAAGACGCATATGTGGTGCAGTCGTGACTGTTAGGGTCCCCTCCTCAGCGCTGCTCACTGTCGATGGGCTCCATGCTTATGTTTGTACATTCTGCCTGATGGGGAAGCTCTCCAGGCAGAGATCACGTTTTCATTTTTCGTTTCTTTGTGCCTGGTGCCTTGTAGTCCCTGGCGTGTCGAGCGCAGTTGGTCGATACTTGCGGAGTGTCCTGGGCCAGCTCTGCCCTTGCTGGTGAGCGGACCTTGCCGAGCCCCTCAAGCTCTCTCAGCCGCAGTTTACCTACCGTGTAACGGGGCCCCTCGGAGACCCACGTGTGCTCATGTCCTGTTGTCCGTCTTGCCGGGTTGCTTCCGTGTGGTGCGTACTTCTTTGTCCTGGCGTTCCTGGCTTTTATGGTCCAGCACCGGCTGCTTTTCCAACTTTGTGTTCTAATATTAACTCTTGCCATCCCTGCTGTCTGAAATGTTATCCATTTATACATTTCGTAATTCATCGAAGAAGCATCTTTCGAGGACTGCCTCTCTGCCTGCCGGACCAGGTCTGCGCTTTGCAGGCCTCATTTTCCAGAGAGGAGGTCGGGATGCAGAACAGGCAGATGGAGGAAGGAGCAAGGCTGTTGCACGTAGCCAGTGCTGAAAAGAGAGCAGGCGAGGTGTGTCGTAACTGTTACTTCATCAGGGGTGGGGAGTCAAGGCTAATTTGGCGAGGGGCCAGGTTGGGCGGAGGGAAGCGTGTGTGAGATGAGACCAGAATGACCAGGCCAGAGGCCAGAGGTGGGGTGCACAGTCCAGGGTCTCTTCGGGGGAGCAGCTGCTCTCCCTGCAGCTGATGCTCCCATCTCAGCCCGGGTCCCCCTTGCTCAGCAGGAGCAGGGGTTCGAAACCTGCAGGAAGTTGGGAGGCTTACGGTGAGGACGGAAGGAAAGGCTAAATGGTATTTTGAAGGGAAAAAATGATTTTGTGGCCAGCGGGCCGAAGAGTGGAGCACTGAGGTTGTAAGTCTTGGCGTCTCGAGCCTGAGTGGTGGCTGTGGGAGGGCTTGCGTGTGGTGGTGGTGGCTGCGGGGCTTCAGAGTAAACAGCAGGACCTGTTTCCATCATCTCCTGGAATTGTCGGTGGAGTCACACAGCTGAAATTTAGTTGCTTCCGCGTTCAGTTTCATCTGCCTGTAGACGTCACGTGGGCCTTTCATTTTGATGCAGCAAACACCGAAATGTGTGTTTTAATGCAGAGATCTTGCAGGTTTTGCCTACACGCTTGTATTTGTCAATAGCTGTGTTTCCACCTTAGCAGAACCTGTCCAACGAATAGTTTTAGGTGGTGAGCATTGAAGGCGTGGTTGTGAGGTCTGGGACGGTGAAAAGTGAGTGCTGGGATGGTCCACACCCTGCTACGCATTTTGTTTAATCCTAGAATTCTCTTTTCATCTCAGTAATTCTTGGAGTCCATCAGGTATTAGTCTGGTAACAGAGTGATTGTCAGTCTCTCACCTCTGCTTATATTTCTATTCTGTTTTCTTACCTCCTGATGGTGATCTTTTATTTTAAAATGAAAAGTTACATCTTTCACTGGTGATAATATATAAATTAGAGAACTTACTTGATGTCCATGTTTTAAAAATCATTTTCTGTTTATTGCAAAGTGAACTTACCTTGACTTAAGCAGAATCTGGGAGTGAACAGATTAGCTTGCAGAGGTCTGACCCTTGGACGGGAGCTGTTGAGCTGTAAGAATATTGGAAATTTTTAGAGCGAAACCTTTGAGTGTTTTTTAAGTGAGACGGGGTAGCAGGATTTTTTGCTGCTCTAGAGGTCCTATTCTTTGTCTCTTAGGGCCTTATTGAGAGTTGGGCTGATAGTTTTATCTTTTTTAATTACATTTTTAATTTGTACATGGTGAATTTCTTTTGGATGTATTACTGAACTATTCTGTAGTTACCTTATAACCCTAAAATTATTGTTCTGAAGTTGTAAGTTACTTGTTGTCCTGCTGATTTTGACATGGTCTCTATTGACATTACGTTTCTTTTTCAGGTATCTCAACACCCAGTTTATTAAAAAGAATAAATTGACAGAAGCCGACCTTCAGTACGGTTATGGTGGTGTAGATATGAATGAACCACTTATGGAAATAGGAGAGGTAGGAAGTTCTTTAAATGACTGGCGAACGTAAGAGTGTTCTATATACTGAGGTGATTGGATCCAGTCCTTTTCTTGAGGACACTGAGTTGACTGTCTTAAAATTGTCAAGGTTTACAACATCCTAAATGTTAAGTAAATAAAATACTGTCATGGTTCCCTAAGACACTTCAGTGGATAAGAAGAACAGAAGAGATGTGATGAGTGTTATTTCAATAATGAAGGCAGTGGTGGGTGAAGGGCGGGACGGCCGCAGCTCCGCTGTGTGAACAGTCCCATAAAAAGTGTCAAGGCTCCTGTAGTTAAAACGTGCAAAGGACATGGACTTAAAAGAGAACCTCAGGAGAGGAAGTACAGGTTTATGGATGTAACAAGTTTACTTTAACTTTAAAAAGTAATTAAGGAAATTCAGAGTAAACCAGTCAAGTGTGCAGCTTAAGACTCACTCAGGTTCTGGAGGCACAGTGCAAACCTAAGTATGGAAATTATAGTAATTATAGTAATATATCATGTGATACTGACTGTGGGAGACATACTGCAGCACGTGTCTACTCAGTAGCCAGACACTGGGGAGACAGGTGGCAGATGGTCCTTGTCCTCGTGGGGAAGCAGATGCCAAACAAGTAAAGCAATGAAGGAAGGAAACAACTAAGACGCAGCATTAGTAGAAATTTAAATTAGAATGACCCTTCTAGAAAGAAATTTATCAGAAGTAGACTTTAAAATATTCGACACCTGCTGACCAGGTAATCCCATGTCTAGTAATCTGTACTGCAAAAATATGGGTAAAAAAGTTTACAAGTAGTCCTTGCAGTAGCAATAATGGTGACTAATGAGGAAACAGTCATATTTTCAATATCCAACAATAAAAATCATACACAGAATGTATATAATATGATTTTGTTATAAAAGTAAGCAGATGGATAAATTAGTAGAAGATACTTCATAGAAGCATTAACAGAGGGAAAAATTGGTTTCTGAAAACATTTGGACACATTTTATGTTTAATGGGAATGAAACTGTTGGGAAGTAGGGTGCAGAGAAACAGGGCAGTGGGGAGTACCAAAGCTTCACAGGAGTTCTTCAGCTTGCAGGACTTTGAGTGTTTCACTTCGCAGTCGTCCGTCATGGCCGGCAGCGTCAGGCCCACTCCTCCTCCGGAGGGAAGCACCTTTCTGACTCTTAACTGTGCATTCTTGTATAAACAAGCGCACATATATACACAACAGTTTCATGATCACAGTATATATAAAATTCTACTTGTATTTCTTGCCTTTTTCAAAAAACAGTAGGGATATTAAATAATTTATCAATTATTTATTAAAACATTTCCCTTAGTTGTCAGTTTTTTGTTGTTACAAACAACACTGCATGAACATCATTGTTCACTTGTTCATCTATTAAGTATTTTTTGAGCCCCCCTTTCCCCCTGTGCGAGGCACTGTTCTGTGTGCTGGGGACACAGTGATGAGTTAAGTAGACAAAAGCATTATGGTCGTGGAGTTCCATTAGTGTATTTCTCTCCTTGTACCTGAGCAGTTTTCACGGGGTGTGTACCTGAAAGTGGGCTTCCTGGGTCAGAGCACAGCCTGAATTTTGATGGCCCTGCCCCCAGCCTTTCAAAGGGCTTTACCAGTTTGTCCTCCCACTCCAGCTATAAGATCCCATTTCTCCCATATATTATCTCCTTTTTTCCTGTTTGTGCTATTTGAAAAGAAAGAAAAAGAAGGCAAAACCTGAAGACTGTGCCTTGTGGAAAGACAGATGCTCTTACTTATTTGTATAGAATTACCAGTGGGTCTGAATAAAGTTATCTCAGTAGAAAGGCTGAAAACAGACTTAGGCCTCTGTGGGCTCGGTTAAGTTGGAAGCAGGAGCGATCAGTTTTTGATACTGGAATAATTTGTAGTCTGCATGAGAGAAATTTATTGGCTTTTAAAGGCTTAAATGTGAAAGGCAGAACTTGAAAACTTTCAGAAGGCAGTGTGGGAGCACACATGTCTCCTTAGAGTTGATCCTAGGAAGCGAAGGAGTTCTTTAAAAGACACGAAAAGGCAAACAATAAATGAAAAGATTGATAAATTTGAGTACATTAAAAAAAATTTTTTTTACTGTAAAAATTATAAAGAAATTAAAAAGTCAAATCACAAACTATGACAAACCACACTACGTAAAACTGTCAAGGGATTAATTTCCGCAACATACAAAGAACTCCTTGGGCTTGTTGAGAACAGGACAGGCATTAATGGAATAACGGGCAGACGATATGAACGGGCATTTCATGGGGGAAAAAAATGGAGATACACAAAAAAAACAAAAAGAGTCGCAGCCTAATTTCAGGAAAATGCCAGTTAAAACCGCAGGGAGATCCATTTTCCCTGCCGATGAGCAGAGTTTGACAGAGCCCGCGCCCTCTGCCTGTGCGGGTGAAGGCGGGATGACGGCTAGGCCAGCCAGTGCTGCCCTGTCCCGGCGCAGGCCGGAGCCACAGACACGCTCATCAGCAGTCACGGTGTCCTCACACCAGAGCGGGGATGGAGCAGTGCCAGCGACTGAACGATGAACCATCATTCTCTGTTTGGTTGGATTTCAGTAGCAACACTGAAATTTAAAAAACATCCACAGAACAGCGTACAGTGTGATTTTGTGATTAAAGAAGGTGAGAAATAGTCGATTCAGAAATCCTACACAGGGACACCTACACACTCGGTGCAGCTCCGAGGAGGAGGTGATGTAACACAGGGTGTGGTGGGACAGCCTCTGAGGGGAAATACAGAGGAGGGCGTTTGGGGCAACGGTGATGAAGTTGTGTTACTAAACTGAGTGTTTGATTATTTGTTAAATTGACTTACCCCTTTGTGTTTGTACAAGAGGTTTTATGATTCCAAACATCAGCCGCAGCCAATCTCGTATTTAACGTGACTCCTTGGTTTTTCTTACCACCTTGGCATCTGTAGCCCTTCCCTCATCCTGGGCACTTTATAGTCAGTAAATTAAGGTTTTATAAAAACCAGTTACTTCTGTAACATTTCCAGTTAATGCTAAAACCTTAATTCTGTTCTTTATACAAGTCTGGTAGGATAGTCATTGTCGTAAGTGAAGAATGTATTCTCCTTACATATATTCAGTTTTCATTTGAATTTTGAAATACTGGTTATAAGTACTTTTGATGGGTATTTTCACTTTTTAAAAAAGCCTTGAACAGATGTTAAAAACATACGCTAAGTAATTCAGCCTCGATGATGCCCATTTTTCCTGGCAGCTAGCGCTGGACATGTGGAGGAAACTGATGGTCGAGCCACTTCAGACCACCCTTATCCGAATGCTGCTCCGAGAAATCAAACAGTGAGTACTGACGCCGCCCTTCCGGGCAGGTCTGGGGCAGTTTGAGATGGTGTCAGTTGCATGGCTGTTGGCTGCACGAGGCCTCATTTTACTGTAATGAGCCTCATTTTCTATTTTAATGCCAGTATTTCTAAATCACTTTATAATCTCTTGGTTTGGGGGAGGGCAGATTTTTCTATGGCCTAATATGCTTAATAAATAAATAAGTCCTTGAAGGAAGTGACTTGTTTTGCAAGCCTGAAACCTCTTGGACTTGCAGGCAGTACTGGGTTGTTTGAATGTATCCTCAGCTGAACGTCTGATGGCGATAACCTGTTCAGGAAAACTGATTCTTCTAGTTAGTCCGTTACTTTAATAGTCGGTTGACTTGTGAGGCAGCCCTGTGGAAAGGTGGCTCCCCGCTCCGCTCCTGGCCCAGTGGTTGGCTCTTCACCTGACCGCTGTGCAAGGAGTTTAGGGTAGAGAAAGTGTTCCCGTGGGGTCCTGAGTAGAGCATCCTTCCTGCTGGACCTCAGCTCTGGGGAACCAGAAGTGAAACCTGGTGACACAGGTGTGCATGACCCTGCAGGTGCTGGGGGGGCTCCTCTAGGCCAGCAGTCACCGTGCAACAGCACCCACCCCACCCCCCAAGTCCGCTTCCTTTAAGACCCAGACACGGGGTTTCTACGTGAGGAAAGAAGCAAAGTGTTGTTCTCGCTGAGGCTCCTTGTGGTAGATGAGGGGTTAAAAAAGCCACAAGAGAGGATGAGAGAATATTTTCAATGTCCTGTTAATACCCAGTAGAAAGTGACATGCCAGCATTAAGTGACTTGGTTTGAAAGACTGTCTTTCATGCTTCTGATGACTCCTCGGTGTGCAGGGGTGGGAGGTGGAGCAGAGGTCTGCAGGTGACTTTCCCATGTCAGGTGGTCTTTGAACAAAAATTAAAGCTCTGCACAAAACTCTTCCCTCCCCTTTGACTCAGGACCGGCTTTGACAGAGAGTTCTCCACGTGCTCGTGTTCATGGCTCCGTCTCGGAGCTGTGAGGGGTAGGTTCATCAGTGAGATATGAGTTTGCAGTCTTTCTCTTTTGTACCTCTCAGTTTCTGAGAGAAGTTTTTCTAATTTCCCAGCTCATTTTAGAGTTACCGATTTTCATCCTTGTAATTGTAAGTTTCTGTCTTATAAATTCTGAGCCTTTGTTGTTAGTTGAGTAAATGTCAGGACTGCCCTGTGGTTAATTATTTTTATTGTTATATAGTAACTTTATGTATCTTGGGCTCTTCTTATTTTGTCACCTACTAATATTGTTAGAACAGTTTTCTCTTAGACTTTGGGGATTTTGTTGTATATGTGTCATTTAACTTTTTGAGTGTGGAGTTAAGTATGGATACAGAAAACCCTGCAACACAGGTGTGCTTCTTGATGACTTCTTATTGGGTGAAACCCTTATGAATGCCACCAGGTTAGGAAAAGAAGCATGCCAGCCCCCAAAACCTCATGTCCCGCCCCTCCTTTCTCCAGAGGTCACCACGGTCCTGATGCCAGAGCAATCACCTTCTATTTCTTCGTGGTCATATCACCCACACATGCTTTCCTAGACTCTGTTGTTTAGTCTTGTACATCCTTAAAAAACTGTACATGTCTTTTAAATCTTCTAATCAGCAGGTTCCTCCTCCGCCCTTTTTCCCTTGTCATTTTTTTGCTGACGAGACCTGGGTTTGATCTTCAGACTTTCCCGCTGTCTGGGTTCTGCTGCCTGCACACGGGCACACCTGTGGGTCCTCCTCTGTCCCCTGTGGACTGTGCGCGGGCACACCTGTGGGCGCTCCTTTGTTCCCTGTCCCCTGCAGACTGCGCGCGGGCACACCTGTGGGTCCTCCTCTGTCCCCTGTCCCCTGAAGACTGCATGCGGGCACTCCTGTGGGCGCTCCTCTGTCCTCTGCTCCCTGCAGATTGGTGGCTCAGTGGCTTCCTCAGATTCTGGTTGGTTCCCACTGGAAAAACTATAGAGATTTGTTCTTCTGTGATGTTTGATTTTCCACTCTTTTTGGCTTAGGCAGCCACAGGTGCTAAATACCAACATCTTTCAGTTTATTGACGTTTGTAAGACAGTGGCACTTTAATTCTGTCCTTTGGTTTTGTTTCTTAACTTGAAAATTTTTATAACGATATGCTTGCCTTTATCTGTTGTTTGGTTACCACTTAGGAGGGCAAAGTATCAGCTTGTTTCTTTTCTTAACCTGGTTGGTGAGATAATGAGCTGGTTTGCTGTCGTCCTCAGAAAGTGATCAGTTAACCTTTTTTCAGTGTATCGTGATGAACTTACGGGCTTAAATATGTTGGATTCACTGTCTTGTTTTATTAAAGCCTAAATCGCCCCCCTTCTGTGTGTTGCTGCAGCCCTTCTGGTAGGACCCTGGCCGTCCTTGGTAGCGCTCTGTCGTGTGTGTCAGGGCGCTCCAGGCTTGTCTTGTACCTTTTCTTCCCTGGACCCAGCGTCAGGTACTCAGTGAGAAACTTAGTCCTAAATACACAGATGATATGTAAGTACATTCTTGAAAACCTTTAATGTTCCAGACCCTTTCCTCAGCAGTCTTGTCCACACAGTAATCCATGTGACTGATTAACTGTCTTTTCACACCTTTTTGTGTATTTTTTTATATCTAGGTACAGAAGCAAATATGATACAGAATACAATAGAGAATGTTAATTTTGTTTTCTTGTCTAAGTATGTAATTTTAAATTTTTTTCTAACTTTTCAAAGACATACACGATATTTATACATATTAACTTCTTTTAAAATTCAGTTACGTGTTGTGATGCTCCTGTGTTAGTACCTAAAGGCCCTCCTCCTCCTTTCTGCAGCCCACGTGGCATGTGGTGGGTCTGTCTGCCTCTTCCCTGGTGATGTGCCTCAGGTCATCCCCAGGTTTTCCTCCCACAGCTCTTGCTTCTGTCGTGCGCACGTGCAGATGTTTGTCTGGAGTCGAAGTGTGCATGCGCCTGTTCCTACACAGCTGGCTGTGAGAACCTGCCTTCTCCGTTGCCACCAGTGTGTGACGCTGCCAGTCTGTCCAGTCTGCCGGCGAGCCATTCCCTGATCGCCCGGCTTCCCAGGGCCCCCAGGTGCACCCAGGTTGCTGCAGGCGTCCCTTCCTCCTGGCACCACACCTGCTGCTCCTGCGGGGACACACAGAGCAGCTCTTGTGGCCACCGACCCCACTGGTTTTGTGCCACAACAGCGCCCATCTTCCTTCACTTGCTTCCCTCCCTTCCTCGTAGCAGTTCTTTCTCTTACGCATTTTGGTCCATAGTTTGATTTTCTGTGCTATCCAGTCTTCACTCCATCTTTTTCTTTTTTTCTTTTTGGGGTGAGGGGGTGTAGGTTTATTTGTTTATTTTAGTGGAGTGCTGGGATGGAACCCAGGACCTTGTGTATCATGCTAAGCACATGCTCCACCACTGACTACAACCTCCCCTCCATACTCCATCTTTTTTCATTTTCTGCAGGCCCAGGGACTACTGCCAACACCAGAGTATTAAAAAGCATCCTTCCTGTCACTTCTCAGACTTTGGAGTCGGAGCAGGTGGCTGCACCTAATTTGTTGGAACCCTGTTCTCAAGAAGTTTCTCTAAGAGGTTAATTTGCCCTCATCACACAGCTGAGTCAGGACTTTAGAGAGTTCCAGCCTAACCTTTAATGATCATCACAGCCCGGTCTGCTGTCTGAGCTAAACTGGCTTTAATAGCCTTCATTTTAAAGTCACAACCGGTGTTTTTTTGCTCTCTCAGCCTTCTTCCCTCTAACTCATTGAAAATGCTCCCATTTTGCCGCTGTCCACACTTAAAACACTGTCATGACACCAGGCCCTGTGCTGCAAGCTTTTCTGAGTTGTGTTTAACCTTTGCGGTGTCCTCGCCAGGGAAGATTCTGCGATTATCCCCACCAGAGGGGGCGCCCCTGCGCGGGGTGACGCGGGGCTGGAGCCCAGGCAGGCTCGTCCAGACTCTGGTCCTGGAGGCTGTTGTTGGACCCTTCCCATGAGGTCCCACCGCCCAGCTGAGCGGTTTTGTTATCCTGGTGACTTTCTTATGGTCATTGTAGGCATTTTCCACATGCTTCTGTCAAGATCAGATTATAAGCCATTTATTTCTAAAGATTATTTACATTCTTTTCTCAAGACTATGATCTGACCTCATCTCTTGGGATCACTGTTCTTAGATGAGACCAGAGTTTATTCAGATGACCAGCTGAGTCGATGCTTTTGTATGTTACTAACAGCGTCATTTCACTGTTTGTTTTCATTAGCTGTCAGACTAGTAAAAATAAATGATAGTGATTTTCTATAGTGCCTTTTGTGCAGTTATAAACATGTGTACTGAACTTAAAGACTGAGTAAGTATGCCTGAGAGTTTCTGAGTTCAGATGTTGTTCTTACAGAGAGGGCACCTTAGTTGTTAAGCACTGGGAATGTCAGTGGTCCTTCCAGGCACAGTCTTACCTGATTCCAGCACATCTGGGTCTTTTGGAATCAGAAACAAAGGGCAGGAGTGGGAGTTCTCCTGGTGCCAGGCAGGGACAGCAGGGTTTGGTCATGAAACAAATTTTAGAGAACCTGATTTTCCAAATATTCAGATATTTGTCACTTTTGACTGATTTTCATTTGGTCCCAGGCAAAGTTAAAGGAAAAAAGTGATGCACTCCAGATCACTAGAAAAGGTGAGATCATTATGTCACCAGAGTTAATGTGGGCTTGGGAGGGAACTGATGGAAGTTCTGCAGAAGAGACACTCACCATGTCACCTGCATGAACTCCACCTTCTCTGTAGTGATGCCACAGTGCAGGTGTGTGACTAGGATTCCACGGCTGACAGGAGCACTGTAGCATATTAATTCAAGTAAAAACCTTTTCCCAGAACATTCAGATGATGGCGGGAAGAAGGGGAGGAGAGGGCTGGAGGGAGGATGGGACACAGACGTATAAAGGTCATCACTTCACCTGTTCTTAAATGTTAGAAACCTTTATTCCCAGTAAAAAGCAAGAAGATTTTACTAGGAAATGATGGTAATATATTTTTCTGTTGTTCTCTTTGTAAAATAATTTTTAGTTCAAGGAAAAACTGTTTTGAAGTGAGGTGGGAGATTCCAGCAGAAAGGTACGCCTCTGACTGTATGATGGTTTGATTGGAGCATTGTTATTGGAGTCAGAAATGCCCAGCTTAGAGCCAGACTCTCTTACTGCGGCTTTAGGCAAACTTTTTTTTTCCATATTTCATTTTCCTATTTCTGTAATTAGAGAAACCAAATTCATTTACATTTCTTACTATGGTTAAGACTTGCGTCACACTAGTACCTTGACTAAATAGGACCTTGTCACAGTGTCACGTGAATGACTGAGGTGATTTTGATCCCCTGCAGCTGTGAAGGGATGTGGACATGTCAAAATGCTTCACACTAAGTTTCTAAGTGGAGAAATGCCTTTGTGCCTGAGTGGGAGCCGCTGGGGCGCTTGCGGACCTCAGGGACCCAAAGTGGCCCTTAGACGTTGCATCTGGCCCTGCGTTGTACTGAGTGTGCCTTTGAGGAAGGCGTCCTGTCAGACCCCGCCAGGCATGCTTATGAGGAGTGTTCAGAGACCGAGTTCTCGGACCAGCTCCTCCAGGAATGGAGTTGGTGGGAGTAAAAGCCAGGTGTTCTTAAGCAGGTGGGGTATTACCCAGGTGTATTTACAGTCTTGAACTGACAGCCTCATATCTACTCTGTTACAACTGAAGACGTGTCATCTTAGTATCAACATGGTATCTTTCAAGTTTTTCTGTTGTTCATTGAAATTACATCTAATGTGTACATTAACCATCATAAATATAAATTCAGCTGCAGTATGAAAGTTATCTTTAAGCATCATGCATGCATTGATCTTTAAGATGTTTTATTCACAATGTGATTGGACCAGTAGAAGAGGCAGCTCCACTTTGGCACGTTTCTGTGTATTTCTGTAGATACTTGCATTCTCAAGAATGTTTTATGTTTTACCTGTTTCAGTGATCGTGGTGGAGAAGACCCAAACCAGAAAGTAATCCATGGGGTTATTAACTCCTTTGTTCATGTTGAACAGTATAAGAAAAAATTCCCCTTAAAGGTAAAAAGCCTCCTTTAAAAACATAAGTCATCAGACCTTTAACTTCTTAAATTGCTTCTTCTCATTTTTAAAATGTGATTTAATTGATTTATTTAGTTTTATCAGGAAATCTTTGAGTCTCCCTTTCTGACTGAAACAGGAGAGTATTACAAACAAGAAGCTTCAAATCTATTACAAGAATCAAACTGCTCACAGTATATGGAAAAGGTAAGAAAGAAAACATGTTAACTCCATCATTTACTATATGTCAGGTGTGGCTTCATTTAACACTAGTTATCCGAGTTAATGTATGTTTTTGGTGGGACGGCTCTGTTTTTCTGGTCCCTGTGCTGGGTTTTAGTCAGTGTTCAGCACCTGCTGATAAACCATCGTTCTTGCCGTGGCATGTTTTCCAGGAGAAACAGTGCTGTCCCGATTTTTATCGTGGTTGATGCTTTTTCACAAATCCTGATTGCTGGGTTTGCTTATCTTTGAAATTAATATATATTCACTTCCTTGGCAAAATAATACACTGTCTTTTGTGCTCAGCAGACGTGTTAGGGAATGAGGTAAGTGCAGAAGCTGTGTGTTGAGGTTTTACCTTCCTTCCTCTAAATGCAAGGAGAAAGTAGTCAAGATAAAGTCGTTCTAGAACTTGCTCTTTTTGTCTTTTAAGTTTTTGGAAGGCTGTGGAAAACCACGAGAAGTTTAGTCAGTAAACCAACACGTATTGATTACCGTATTTAAAATTCCATGTGTATTTTCTCAGTAGAAGAATATATTATAAATTCAGTCATCATACAAGATACTTCAGAAGTTTTTCCTAGTCTTTTCCATCAGCAGTGTTGCATTTTAAACATTTTACTATTGGACGACTTTTGTTAGTTTGTTTACCTTTTAGAAAAGTGAGATGTTGTAAAGGGATGACCGTGGCGAGGCTTCCCCAGGACGCGGGTCGGGAAGCATCAGGGTCAGCTGCTGTGCTGCTGCCGCCAGGCAGAGCCAGGCCAGGGTCTGGGTTGTTTAATCCTCCTCCTGCTGTGTCGCCGATGAGCTCAGGGGCCCTGAGTGAGGCGTCAGGCGTTTCCCACCGTCTATGAAGCACAGGTTGTACTGCGTCAGGCGTCTCAGCACATAGCCCTTTGTACATGTTAGACCCTTGTTGGAGGCTCCAGACCCAGTCCTTGGAAGTGCACCGAGTGTCAGTGCTGCTTATTCCCTCTTCATGTCAGGCCCTTGAAACCAGGCTGATAATAAAATGCTTAAAATGCAACACTGCTGATGAAAACACACAAGCAGTGCGCAGACAGTGGGAACAACCCAGATGTCTGTCAGGAGTTGGAAGACAGGGAAATGTCCATGCACACAGTGGAATATTGTACAGCCTTCAGTCCGAATAAAGTCCTGACACCTGTGCCCACAGGGGCTAACCTCGGACACGCTAGGAGAGGACAAGTGTCATGTGCTTCCACTTACACGAAGGGTCTGGAGCAGGGGATTCGCAGGGAGAGAAGGGAGATTAGAACTTAGCGGGGGGAGGGAAAGGGGTTACTGCCCAGTGGTCGCGGAGTAAGTTTGGTGTCATGAGAGTGTTTTGGAAATAGTTGCACAGCATTGTGAATGTAATGAATCGTATTGAATTGTATACTTAAAAATGGTTAAAATGACAGATTTTATGTTATATATATTTTACCACAATTTAAAAACACTAATAATGTAATATACCAAAAACCATTGAATTGTGTACTTTAAATGGGTGGTCGCATGATGTGTGAATAGATCTCACACTATTAAAAGGAAAGCCGTTGGAGGTCATGTTTGGAAAAGAGCATTTGTAAGAGCAGTTCATTCGGTTACGACTAATCCTTGTGGCCTCCTGTTTCCCACTCTGTGTCTTCCCTGGTTGGGCTCTTCCCCAACCACAGGGGGTTTATAGCTGTTCAAAGCTGCACTGAGGCTCTCCAGCCCTGTGTACATTCTCTCGATATGTGACCCCTGGTCCTCCACTTACTGTCACTTTATTTTTTCCTTTACCATCCTCCCTCACGTCCCTCAGACTAGTTCCTTTTTGCAGTTAGTTAATCCGTAAGCAGATGACATCGTACTTGTGTGCTGTACATGGCTAAGGCTGTTTTATTTTGAAAGGAAAACACTGACCAAGATGACTTTCTCAGTTGATGAAATACACGGGGGCACCCATTAGTCTAGACACCGTTCTGCCCACCTTGGTTTCTGTGACTTTGCCCTGAACTCTTGGCCCCACAGGCAGCACAGTGGGAAGTGAGGACCATGAAACTCAGTCCTGAGCCTCGTTTTCATCAGAGGATGTCTGAGAGGAGTCCGGGAGTGTTGTGTTACTTCCTTCTCAGCATCACCCTTTATGTCCAGGCAGACTCAGCAGTTCTCCCCCAGGCTTAAGGGTCCTTCATTCCCTGGGACCAGTCACGCGCAGAAACTCTGGTTCCATAGCGTCACATCACAGAATGTTTTCAAACTAAACTTCTGTAGGGGTATGTGCCGTGCTAGCATGATTTTCATTGCAAATGTGGTTTGTTTTGAGGTAGAAATTAGCCAGATGCTCTGCCTGCTGTCTTTATTAGCTGGTTCTTGTTAATGTTAATCAGTGTATTGTTTGTACCTCAGTGCTTTTTATACAGGATACGCTTTAATAAAGGTCTTGATTGAAATATTTGACTGTGACTTTTCTTGACTTTCAAAAATTTTAATGAAGTCGTTAATGTTATGATTATCATTACATACTGTTTATGTTTTTTAAGATGAATCAGCATAAAATAGACTAATCTATGTCCAGTTGATGTAAATTACTTTTTAGTTTGGTAGTTAAATATTCATGAAGTGACCACCTGTTCTGGTTTTTAATATTCACCCACTTGTCCTGTTGCCGGTTGAGTTGTCTGTATGTAGAATGATCGAGGTCAGTGAGTGAGGATAAAATGCAGCCTCTTAGCTTTAGTTTTGGTTCATAAGATGGTGAAATGTAGGTGTCAGCTGGAAGCATAAGCAAAATTTTGAAATGATTTATGGAATGTGAGTTTAAATTGGTTATATGATTCTTTTTATTACTTTTCCATGTCAGTTGCTTACCGATACTACAGGATTTTTTCCTCATAGTGGCTCATGACTGTAAGAATATATTTCTAAAGGTTCTAGGCAGATTAAAAGATGAAGAAATTCGATGTCGAAAATACTTACATCCCAGTTCGTATACTAAAGTGATTCATGAGTGTCAGCAGCGGATGGTCGCAGACCACTTACAGTTCCTCCATGCAGAGTGTCACAACATCGTCCGGCAAGAGAAGAAGAATGGTAAGTGACACCCCGGCCTCCGTGTGGGTGGAAAGCAGGTGATAAACCAGCTTTCTGCGTCATCCCCAGCCAGCCGAGATTTCAAACATATGTGAGTAACAGTCTCTGGAATATTCAATATGCCTTTTTACAGGTTATTAATATTTTAAAAGACTTTTTTGGAAAAGTATATTTTCACATTTTATTCTGAAGTCAAAAGAAAAACTGGGAAAATGTGTTTACACATCACAGGGGCCAATTCCCTTAATACATTAAGAGTTTCTAACAATAATTAATAGCAAAAAGACAAAGAATGTGAAAGAGAAATATAAATAGATTTTAAATATATGGAGATGCTCAATTTCACTCAAAATAGAAGTACAAAATAAAAATACAATGAGATGTTAGCAATAAGCAGTAAAAAAAATGGAATTTTTTAGAAAAAGAAAATAGTAGTTAAAGTTTTCAAATAGCAGGGAATAAATGTAACAAGACTCGTGCCAGACCTACGAGGAGACTAAACACTGTTGAGAGCAACACTGATGCACAGATCAGGGCCGTCCCCTCAAAACCCAGGATTTGTTTTGAGCTCGGGAAGTTAATACTCAGACTAAGAACAGTCAGGACAGCTTTGAAGAGCATGGTGGGAAAGCTGCAGGGTTGCATGACTTACAAAATGGGGCGTTGGCGCAAGATTAGACAGAGAGACCAGTGGGCTGAAGTAAAAAGCCAGGAAGTAGCCTGAGCACACGTGGACACTTCGTTTAGGACCAAGGTGGCCCTGCAGGGCACTGGGTGCCAGGGCCATTGGCTGCCCATTTGGAAAAGCAGTGAAATGTGATCTCTACCTCAAATGCCCTATACAAAATCAATTCATTGTGGGCCTTTGATCGAAAGGGAAAGCGGTGATACATCCAGAATGTAATATAGGAGAGTAACTTGATGACTCTGAGAGCAGAGGTAGATATCTCACATAAGACACAAAAAGCACTGACCACAAAGGAGATATTGATCAAGTCGACTACCTCAACATTAAAAACCTTGGGTCACTGAAGACCGTTAAGACCCTTGGATCATCAGAAGAGCATCACGAGACAGTCAGAGGACAGAAGAGCCAAGAATACATAATGGGGAAAGGCTGACTTTTTTAATAAATGTTTTTGGAAAAACTGGACATGCAAAGTAATGGAACTGGACCACTATCTTACACCATATACAAAAGTTAACTCAAAGTGAATTAAAGACTTGAACATAAGGCTGGAAGCCATAAAACTTCTACAAGAAAATGTAGGCCGTAAGCTCCGTGACATCTGTCTTGGCGATGTTTTTTGGATCTGACAGCAAAAGCAAAGGTAACGGAAGCAAAAATAAACAAGTGGGATGACATCAGACTTTTTAAAAAGCTGCACAGCAAAGAATCCACCAACAAAATGAAAAGGCAGCCTTCTGAATGGGAGAAGTTGTTTGCAAATCCTGTGTCTGATAAGGGATAAATATTTAAAATATACAAAGGATTCACACAACTCAGTAGAAAAAAAATGATTAAAAAATGAGCAGAGTATCTGGATGAACATTTTTCCAAAGAGACACACAGACGGCCAGCAGGTACATGAAAAGGTGCTCAACATCCCTAGTCCTCAGGGAAATGCAGATCCAAACCATGGTGAGGTGGCACTTGCAGCGTGGCTGTCATCATAAAAACTAGAAGTAACAAATGGTGGCGAGGATGTGGAGAGACGGGAAGTGTTGTGCATGGTTAGTGGGAATGTAAGTTGGTGTGGCCACTATGAAAAACAGTGTGGAGTTTCCTCAAAAATAAAAAATAGGACTATCATATGACCTAGGAATTCTACTTCTGGGTATTTCTCCAAAGAAAATGAAAACACAAACCCAAGAAGATACATGTTTATTTTAGCATTATTTATAGTAGCCAAGATAAGGAAACAGCCTGAGTGTCCATCAATGGATGAATGGATAAAAATACACAAACACACATGCATAATGAAATATCATTCAGCCATAAAAACATAATGAAATCTTACTGTTTTGTCACAACATGGATGGACCTCGAAGGCATTGTGCTAAATGAAATAAAGTCAGAGAAAGACAAATACCGCAGGACCTCACTTGCATGTGAATCTAACAAACAAACTGGCAGATACAGAGAACCGATCAGTGGTTGCCAGAGTCTCAGGGGTGGGTGAAGAGGGTCGAAAGGTACAAATTTCCAGTTATTAAAAAAACACTAAGGGGGATGCGATAATATACAGCATGTGACACTAGTTAATAACACTGTGTTGTATATTTGAAAGTTGCCAAGAGGGTAGATTTTTTAAAGTTCTCATCAGAAGAAAAATCACTGTAGATATGCATGGTGATGGATGTTAACTAGACTTGCGGTGGTGACCGTTTTACAACATGTGCAAATGCTAAATCACTGTTACAAACTTGAAGCTCATACAATGTTATATGTCAGCTACGCCTCAGAAAAAAGGAGACAGTCATAGGGTCACGTATTTGCGATGGCTGAGAGAGTTTTATGTCCAGAATATTAAACAGTCAAGAAATTTGAACAGGCGCTGCAGAGTAGAGACTATCCAGATGGCCAGGGAACATGTTAAAAGGCTCTCAGTCTCACTAAAATAGGGAGTGCCAATTAAACACACTGAGTCAGTACTAATCCCGTTTTGATATAAAATGAAGGTGACTGGAAATAACGTGTGTGGAAGTGTGTGGAGTAATGGAAACTTGTTACACTCCAGACCAAGAGTGTAAATCGATGCAGCCACCGGGACAGACGGACCGTGACCGCTGCTGCTGAGCAGACGTGTCCCTCGTGGTCCAGCCCCGCTCTCCTGGGTGTCCCCCCCACCGCCCAGCTTGCGTACACACACGCACAAAAAGACATGTACGTGCGTGCTCACAGCAGTGTTGTCTGTGATGCTCCAAACTGGCAGCAGCTGAGGCGCCCAGGAGCAGCAGACGGGTGGGGGTGGACAGGGCACAGCTGCACACGGCACAGGTGGACCCCAGGAGCGAAGCGAGTCGGAAACAGACGCGGAGGGTCCGTGATTGCGTTTTCACAGTAGTTCAGAGCAGGCGGAGCTAGTCTGTCCTAACCGTGGTGACCTTTGCAGAAGAACTAGGAGGAGTGGTCCGGGAGCAGTGTGAAGACGGCTTTGGGGTGCAGGGAACATCCGTTTCTTACCATGAGTGGTGATAACTGGGGTAGGGGGGGCATTCACATGCGACAGGTTGTTGAGATGTACACTTAAATGGTTTGTGGGCTTTTCTGTGTGTTATACATCAATAAAAAGTTTAAAAACCACTATACTGAAGTGTCATTTCCACCCCTCAGTGCAGAGATCAAAACGCTAGGTGACACATTGTCGCCAGGGAGCTCCTGGCTTCTGGGAACTGTCTGGAACCCTTGCACAGCGGGCCTGCCTCGCGGGTTTACGCTGCAAGTGGTCTTGCCCGTGGGGATGTCAGTCGTGACAGTAGTGTCAGGGCACTGGAGCAGGCAGTTTCCCATCAGTTGTTAAGGAGTTGCAGTAGAGCATGTGACAGGCAGCGGTGCCAGGTGGTGGCACAGTGTGAGGAGAGGCTGTGTGTCCTGACATGAAGGGTCTTGGGGTGAGAGGTGGTTCTGCAGTTGCAGACAGTCCACTGGTCTCCCATGCTGTCTGTGTAAAAGGGGCAGAGGTGGGAACAGGGAATTTCCCTGACCAGGTAGGAAGCAGCCCTGAAGGCCACCAGGCCACCACCATGTGGCTCTCCAGGAAGAGGACTGGGTGACAGGGTGGGCCCCGCATGCCCTTCTGTAATCATGCATTTGAACTGTATGTTACCTAGTGTATTAAAATATTTTGAACTATTTGGAAGTTTGTTAATGGCATTTCTGTCCCCTCAGACATGGCGAACATGTACGTTCTCCTCCGCGCTGTGTCCACCGGCCTACCTCACATGATTCAGGAGCTGCAGGACCACGTCCACGACGAAGGCCTTCGGGCGACTGGCAACCTTGCTCAGGAAAACGTGAGTCCGCGCAGGCTGGGCGCCTGCTCGGCTGCCATGGGGCTTTTCTTTTGACTTGGCTGTTGTAAACCGTGAGGGAGGAGTCCCGCCATGCCCGCGAATGAAGCGTCTTTATTAAAATGTTCTGAACCTAGACTGTGTTGGACACGTTTTGGAATTAATCGCATTATTAGAAAATCGGTGAGAGAGACAGACTTCTCAGTCGCACTGCTGTGTCCAGTTAGCAGTTGCTGACCAGCTTCTCACAGAAAAGCACGTTTCTGTGTCTAAATAACTGTGTTCCTGTGTGGCTGGCATTGGCATTCGGTGAGTAGCAGCAGTGTCAGTCATTGCTAGTGCAGACTGCTTGCAGTCTGGTTTCCTTTCACATGCTCTGAATTGGATCACCCAGGAAGCGAGTCTGGGTTGAAGCATTCTTCCCTAAATACATGCTTACCACCCAGAGTGCCCAGCAGGGACTCAGGTCCCTGACATCTCCTCTCAAGGGTCCCCTGCCAGTCTGATAGCCGTTCACAGCAGGGTGTCCCTCCTGTCAGAGTGCACTCCTGTTGGCAGGTTTTGCTGGACTGTGCTCCTTGTTTTTACTCATAATGGTTGACAGATAAGATAGATATGACAGGAAATGCTACTTCTCTTTCTGTTTTTGTAAAACTGTTAGTTTGTATTGTTCAGGTCTGCTGGCCTGTATTATTTATCAGGCTTATTGGTTTTTTTACTGGTTTTTCATGTTCAGGGTGTTGACGACTGGGCACAGGGCATGGTGTTGAGTTGTGGGCAGCAAACATGAGGGGACCCCCTTGCAGGAGACTCACATCGTTGTAGCTGACTCGGGGTCTTTGGTCCAGCTGCACAGTTAGCCCCATTGATTTAAGAGAGAAAATTCATCTTTCACACTGCTGGGCGCTTCTTCCCTCTGAGACGTGCGGACATGCCCTGCCCAGCTCTCGGGGCCTCAGCTCTCACGGATGATAGCTTTCTGACTTCTCCCCTCTCTCCGCCTCCAGTGGCTTGAAGGCTGTTTTGGTTTATGTAATCCTCTCTGAAACTGAGAGGCCTGGTGCTCTGACTGTGTCTTGTTACACTTACAATGCGGAATTCCAGCGCCGGGCAGAAGTGTGTTTTCAGTGGGCTCTGCTGGCAGAGGAACCTGCATTTCTGGTGTTGAATGACAACTAAGTTCAACATCAAAGCATTAGATTTTTAAGACCATCTTAGCTAAAAACAGTTTTTGAGGGTGGGTGTTGTGTGTAACATTAATTTGCTTGGGGAAATCTTTGCTCTTAAATAGTTCTTCACTAAGCCTCATTACATCCTTGAACTTCTTAAAATAAGCTTTGTACTTTGTATTTCATGTCTTTAGATGCCAACACTATTTGTGGAGTCGGTTTTGGAAGTACACGGTAAATTTGTTCAACTTATCAACACTGTTTTGAATGGTGATCAGCACTTTATGAGTGCATTGGACAAGGTAACTTTTTAGTACATGTTTCTTTATATAAAATACTCTTCACTTAATCATTCTTTAAGGCAGTTCCAGAACTAGGGCTTCTAAATGTGAGATTTCTAGTCTGGACACAGAGATTAACCTTAACAACCAATTTCGTAGTGAAAGTTAAAACAGAAGTATGTAACTTACAACTTTTAAGTGAATAACTGAATGGTTAAATCAAATGCTTAAATCAGAAGGGTATTGAACTTCCCATGATTATGCTAGATGAGGAGAATTGTTAATAAACTGTATGTTCTGAAAAATACATGTGTAATTTTAATATTCTTTAGTGCTCATTTTTCCTTTGAATTTAATATTTGGATGATACTCGAAAGAAATACTATTTTTATAAACTTTTTCATTTAAATTTGCTTACATGGTTGTAGTTAAGATTTTTAAAAATTTAGTCTTATTTTATCTGTGTTCAAGCATCAGTAATGAATTATACAGAGTATCTTTCAGCAGGAGCAGGATGTATAATTACTCTAATTACCCTGAAGGCTACAGGGAGGGGAGTTTGCCCTGTGTTAGGTATGAAAACAGTGCCAACAGACTAGCACCAGGACGCTGTGTCTGGGGTGGGGTGGTGACTTCTGGATGCACAGATTACAGCGTGCACTGAGCCAGCTGGTTTTTACCCTGTTACTGGAGGCCAATTCCTGGTCTGTCTTCTGTTTAGGCCCTTACATCAGTTGTTAACTACAGAGAACCCAAGTCTGTTTGCAAAGCCCCTGAGTTGGTAAGTTTGATGGTTGCTTAAATGTATTATAAAAAATCAGTATTAGAAAATGAAAGGTGAGGAGAATGTCAAATTAATTTGTTTTTGTAGAGTTTTTCAGAAAAGTAGATGAAATTAAATTATTAAAAATAAAACCTGATGTGTATAATTTGGCATTCATTTAAGGAATGAATAGATCATTTCTATAGTCTTTTCCTAGGAAATAATCAAAGGAGAAAATATCCCATTTTACAAAGTTTGGGTTTGAAAGTATGATTGCTTTAAAATAGTTTGCATTACTTTTCATAGAGATTTTATTTTATCTGAAGTTTAAAGGGAATGTGATGAAAAATGTTTGATAACCTTTAAAGGAAACTTGATTACAAGGTTGTAAGATTTTTAAAAAGTATTTGTTTCATGTCAGAAATTAAAGAACTGCTCAAAACTCACCTAGGTGTTCCCACTGAAACTGGTGTTGGTTTTTTATTGATCATTAAGTGTTGGTTAGATTTTTGACTTGTTTATAGTTTTTTTTTAATTTATCTGCCAATGTGTATTTTAAGTTCTTCAGTGCATGTCCGTGATTTTTAAAATGTAAGCTTTAGGCTGGTGAAGACCCTTGGTCTCATTTTGTGAGGCTGCCACGTTCCTCCTTGAGGAGGCTCCTTCCTGAGAGTTTCTGTTGATTTCTCTTTGAGCTCGCTAAGTACTGCGACAACCTGCTGAAGAAATCAGCAAAGGGCATGACCGAGAACGAGGTCGAGGACAAGCTCACGAGCTTCATCACCGTCTTCAAATACATTGACGACAAGGATGTTTTTCAAAAGGCAAGTTATGAGTCGAGAAGTTTTATGTGTGATTTAAATCATCAGAAAGGAAGTAATCTTTTAAAATATTTTTTAATGCAGTTCTACGCGAGAATGCTGGCGAAACGTTTAATTCATGGGTTATCTATGTCTATGGATTCTGAAGAAGCCATGATCAATAAATTAAAGGTACTGTAGGCCTTTGGTACGATAATGTCCTAGAAATTACTCCGCTAGCACACAGAGACATTCATGGTAGCCTCTGAGTGACACCAGGAAGTAATCCATCAGCAGGTGGCGAATGAATGTACAGCGATATAGTCGTGGCGGGGGTGCACATGCTGTGTTAGAGGACACAGGCTCTCTGCGTGTTGGTACAGAATCACCCACAGGATGAGCAGTGTTAACTTTGCAAAAGACGTGTTATTCATAAGTCAACGTGGCTGAAATATTCCTTTAAGTACAAGTTTTGGAGTACATTTGAATTTCAGTTCATTTTTACATCATTTTAGCTTACATGCTGATGAGAATAAGTAGTAACTGATTCATGTTTGTCCTGAGTTACTCGGTACTTGATAATTTTCCTGTATGGTAGACACTGGATGTGCAGTCCTTTTAAAATATACAAAAAAAACTTACCTATTAATTTTTAAAGGTAATGTTAACAAAGTTTTTTATATCCCAGGGCTAGAGGTCCAAATTTTCTGACCTGGTGATGACAGAGTTTTGAACAATTTCAAAGAAATAGGTTTCTCCGTGACCCCATTGATGGCATTAAATACATGTCTCAGTGACCTTCTTTTAAAACTGACTGCAGACTCAGGTGCTCCCAGTACCTTCCACGTGTGTCTGATGCTGTCTGTAAGCCTTACAGAGTGTTTCACACACGGTGATGGAGCATTCTGTAGTGTTGAAGCAGTGTACAGATTTATAGGAAGGCTCTTGTCTTAAAGGGAGATTTGTCATTTCATAAATATGTTTTAATTCACTTACTTAATCTGCATTAAAAAAAAAAAGAAGGGAATTTTGGGAAGGGTCTGAGTAGCTGTTTTGGGTCACGACTAGCACACGCCTGTGTGACGTGCGAGCAGGACCCTGGTCAGACCTGCTGGCAGAGCGTGCTTATCAGTGTGCTTTATTATTTTTGTTTTTAAATCATCTATTTTTTAAACTTTTTTTTGCAGCAAGCCTGTGGTTATGAATTCACCAGCAAGCTGCATCGGATGTACACGGATATGAGCGTCAGCGCGGACCTCAACAATAAGTTCAACAACTTCATCAAGAGTCAGGACACAGCGATAGACTTGGGAATTAGTTTTCAGATATATGTCCTCCAGGTACGCGTGTGCGTCTTCCTGTGGCATTGTTCTCTCAGCATTGCAGATCCTCTGGCGCGGAGGAGCAATAAGCAGCTGCCGGGCTGCCTTTCTTCCAGTCAGAGGATTGTCACTGGTAAAGGGACAAGTTATGTCGATTTGGAATGAAAGGTGCTGAGCTAGTAACACTGAAGGGTTTTCTCAAAATTTTGAGGAGGGAGATCATTGTGTACACATGTCCTTTCGAGGGAGATTCTGTCCATTTACTTGCTGTCTTCTCGTCCAGGCTGGCGCGTGGCCTCTCACTCAGGCTCCTTCATCTACGTTTGCAATTCCCCAGGAATTGGAAAAAAGTGTACAGATGGTAAGTTTGCAGAAAATATTTTGGAAGACCTAAGGAATTGTAATAGTTGTGTTCATGTTACATGACTTTAAATATTTTTCCAAAGTCTAAAGGGCTCATGTGATATAAAAATACATTCATAAGTTGTGGGTAGTCTGCCTTGTAGGAAGAGTATAAATTATTGTGATTACTAATATTAAAGTAAAATGCTTTGAGAGTCAGACAGTTCTTTGCCAAAGCACATCTCTTGTTCTTAGTAAATCTGTTATCTGGCTTAAGCAATATTAAATTACAAAAATTTTGATATTAGAAGAAAGTTTAGGATCCAGTACTTAAACAGTCACTCTCATTTTTCATTTGAATGTTGAGCCATTTTAATAATTCATCTTATAAAAGTTAGTTTTATTTCTGGGCTGTAATTTAGGTAAATATATAGACTGAAGTATCCTAGAAAAAATGGATGGAAACTGGAAAATGCAAGTAAAAATGGTTTGTAAATGTGACTAAATAGAAACTTTAGAATACTTACCAAAAGTTTTTAAATAGACGCTGGAGACCACGCCCTTGACGGCTGTTGAGCTGTAACTCACACACCACACGGCTCAGTTCGTTCCAGCAGGTGTGACAGAGCGCGCGGCCTGGGCGGCTTGTCAACAGCAGAGCCTGAGTTCTCGCACAGGTCCGTAGGCTGGACGGTCAAGGTCAGGGTGCCAGTCCTTTGCGGGTCACAGACTGCTGGCTGGGTACCCATGTGGTGGCAGGGGCTGGGGATTGTAAGAGCGCTAATGCCACTGGGTGAGGGCTGCTACCTCATGATCCAAACACCGGCCAGAGGCGCAACTTCCTAAAATCAGCACATTGGGCACCAGAATTTCAACGTACGAATTTGAGGAGACACAGACTTTCAGATCACAGCACTCTACGGTTCACTCATTTCAAGTGTCCACTTTCAGTGGTTTTCAGTGTATTCACAGAGCTGTGCAGCCATCAGCACCATTAATTTTAGAACATTGTTATTACCCTAAAAGAAACTGTTTTCCCATTCGTCATTCCTCACTGTGCCCACCTTCGTCCCGCCGCCCCAGCCCCAGGCAGGCTGTGCTCCTCCTCTGTAGAGTTGCCTGGTTTAAGAGTCTCATGCTCTACCGACTGAGCTAGCCGGGGGGAGATTAGAGTTGCCTGGTTTAGACAGGACTCATGGTCCCTTGGGACTGACTTCACGCACTTCGCAGGGTGTTGGGTCCATCCTGCCGTCCTGGGTCAGCAGTGCCCCCTTTTCACTGCCGAATGGTGTTCTGTCGTGCGGGTGCACCACATCCTGTTTTTGCCCGTCAGTGATGGCGTGTGCGCCCTTCCTGCCTTTTCGGCATGTGCATAATTCTGCTACGGAGATGACATTCACGCACAAGGTTTTGATAGGATGAGCATGTTTTCATTCCTCTTGAAACTGACCCTTTTTGATTCTCTAACTCACCAGAAGAGGCCTCTTATTTCTCAATCGGGTAGAAGTTTGGGCAGCATTTTTTCCCAGCAGGATCTTCATTATCTATTAGTCTTTAAATATTTGGGTAGTAACTGAAGGTTGTGAATCAGGTTATGCGTATGCTCATGAAGTTTAAAATGAAACTGTTCCTTTATTACACTGTTTCCTAGAGATGCTCACAATGTGTAGTTTTAATCTTTTTTAAAAGTACGTTATTTTTGTTTCTTTCAAAATAAAGATTATAAAACAAATAACACAGTGTAAGCTCTGGAATCAAAATTCCTGGTTTTAAACGTCTGTTCTGTCATTTACTGTGCTCTGTGACTTTGGGCAGATAACTTTCTAATTTTCCTGTTAACTGGTAATACCACCTCAACTGTTGATATGAAGATGAAACAAGAGAATGTGAAGCACTTAGCCGGTCTAGTAAGAACTCAAGAAGTGGTCTTGATGGTGGAAGAAGCAGTAGTTAATGGCGACAGGAGTGGTAAGAGCAGACTCGCATGGACGACCAGGTGGATTTTGAGATGCCGCACTAAGACAGACTTTCAGAATAGGAGTCTAATTTAGGATTCTTCGCATCTTTGAGAAGGCGGAAAGCACAAACCATGCTAGAAACTATGGAGAAGTGCACCCGTCCGGATGGGCAGACTGTGATCCCAGAGTTGGGGGTGGGGGGAGTGGGGGGGGACCAGGTAAAGCACTCTGATGTATTTGTGACCAGGCAAGAAAAAGAAAACTGACCTCTTGCCTTTGGCAGCTTTAAAACTTATTCCTTCTTAAGAGCCAGCTTTAATAAATTTTCTTTTTAACTTTGTTGTTCTCTTTCCCCTTGAGATAATTATTTTGCAGTAATTACTGGAATATTGGAATAAGCCCCTTAAACTTAATTTATTAACAAATGGCCTTCCCCAGGTCCCGGTGTCCTCATTTCCAGACAAGGCAGCGTGTTTCTCTCTGGCTGCCGAATGGCGGTTCCGGGAGTGCTGTTCTCTCCACTTGGACTTTCTCTGGTTACCAGTAGAGGGAGTCTGTCCTTTCATTTTTTTTCCCCTAGTAAATCCAAGTTTTCAGTTACATAAGAATGAAAATTAGTCTGTGTATTTAATAGTGTACATTTTTTAATCTTAAGTTAATTAATTCATCTTGCCTTAATGATCATTTGTATATTTCACATCTTTACCTTAAATATAGCTGACTATCAGAAATCATGTCCATTTTACATAAATGTATCTTAAAACTACAGAATTAAGCTTTATTTAAAAGTAATTTATTTTGCATATTAGAACAATAAATCTTAATTGTTATCCTCTGTCTGTACCTGGTCCCCAAACCTGAATAATACTGAAGAGGTGCAAAATCGTGTGTATTAATGCAGCTCCATTTGAAGCAAATAAGCTCAAGTGTGAGATGTTCATTTTTGAGGTTCTTTGAGCTCTAATTAATGCCCTCAAATGGGATTTGAAAAATGCTGCCTCTTAGCCTGACTGTTGTGACTGTTAAGTCTGGCTTTAAAATGAGGTTTAGTCAAGGTATATTTCTTATTAATACACTTTGATAGCAATTATTTAATGGTGTAATTAAGCAAGATTCTACAGCTTTTATCTTATAACACCAGGTGAATTTGTAATACTCTAATTTGGAACTGAATCCTTTGGTTCTTTACTGGCTGTAGAAAGGAGAATCTTTATCACCAGATTTTAACTTGAAGGTAAAGGAGTGTTGGGCGTACTGAGGGCACCGTCAGTAAACCGTTCCTGAGGGCACTGGTTGCTGGGAGTATAAAGAGAGAAAGCGTGTGCCTCAGAGCGTGGACTAGACATCCTAAAGCTAGCTTTGCACTATATTAATTTATAAAGAGCATTTCCAAGGTTGGTTTTATTAGTTTCAGAAATGTTTTATCTTGCTTTTGTCTACAAACTCATTGTAAGTGTTTCATAGTTAAACTACAAAGTGTGTCATGATCGCTGGGTCTTGTCGGCACCCGTGGGGATGGCTGGTTAGTCAGGCGAACCTCTGAGACCCTTTACGATGCACTTTGGTTCTGTCTAGGTTAGGGCGAGGCAGGAAAGTTTCCGTGTTCCATGTGCCAGTCCCGTCGCATTTGTCGTGTGGAGGGGTTGGTGTGTTTGCTCACAGAGGAGGGTGCCCACAGGAGGGAAGGGTGCTGAGCGTCACCCCCATGACTAGGCGGACTTGGAGCAACCCCTGAAGGACTCACCGAGTCCCGGCTGGCACCGTGATGTTCTGCTGTGAGGTGGTCAGATGCTGCCGGTAGCTTTCTTTAAACTTCTTTTTGAGAGCACGGAAGGTCAAGTTTGAAACACAGATAAAAGCTTTACGTATATTACGTCTGGCACATCGTGCTGAAAGTATGTTCGCGATTGAATTGTGACAAAATGCGTTTCCTTATTTTTCAGGTTTATAAGGAAGTTGAGGTTTTGCCCTTTTTACATTTTAGCATCATTTTCTCACTGTAATTATGCACTAGCTCTTTTAAAGATGTGAACTCTGTGTTTATGGTCTGACATCCTACATTCAATCCAAGGAAGGAGTTTTTAAAATTTCAAAGCTAGGTTAATAGTTTTTTTTTTTAAGAGTTTAGGAAAGTTTAATAGGGACACTGCTATAGGCAACAGCAGGCCCACAGGCGAGAGGTGCCTGTGTGAGGCTGTAAACAGAATGTTAAATTTAATAACATCAACAGAAGCTACAAAGGCGAGTACTCCGGGCTGTGTTTGTATGTGGGAGTTAAATCGAAGATGTCACTTTAGTAGCATCCACTGGTGTTAATTGACCTGACCCTTCAGCAAGGGTGTCTGTTGGCAAATAGGAGATGAGGAATGGAAGTACGCTTTCTATTTTCATATTGAAATGTATATGAGAGTGTTTTTGGTCAGTGATTTGTATTTATAAAGTCCAAATTGATATCATTCAAAATGATAATTTCTGAGTTTATACCAAAAGTCAGATTTGCAGGGCCGTGGATTGGGGGAGAATATGGCCTGATGTGAGTGAGCAGAGCTGGGCTCCAGTTTGCGCAGTCTTCATCAGGAGCTTGCATGCGTGTTTCCTCACCGGTACAACCAAGAAATGTGCCACGTGGGCTGTAGTCTCTCCTAACACGAGCTTTCCTGTTACGTTTTTAGTATACTGAGAGCCACATGAGTTGTGTTGTAGTAGCTGAAAATAATGTGATTCCTCTTTTCTTTTTTACAGTTTGAATTATTTTACAGCCAGCATTTCAGTGGAAGGAAACTTACATGGTTGCATTATCTTTGTACAGGTAAAATGCATTTAAATGATATGTAGTTTAATGGAACTTACCTGATGTGTTAAAAATTTGGAAAAAGATTTCTGTATAGTCTCGTTATAGTTTTTTTTCTTCCCTGATTACAGTTTTTAACCTTCTCTTCATCTTTCTGGTTACCATTAAAGCAACTAATAATGACGTTCAAGTGCAGCACTTTTTAATAGTATTTTATGGTTATGCTGCTTCTAAAGGAAGTTTCTGAATCTTACAATGGTTTATTACATTCCTGTAGCAAGCCACTTTTTATAGATATTAAAACCCAGACTTGATGAGTCAGATATTCCTGAAAACCTGTTTTCTCTAGATATGCCAGGTCGCCTCAGAGATTTCCCGAACTACTGCAGCATCACAGGGAGACCCGCCCTCTGATTTTTATTTGTGGTGCTGTAGTGAACGGCAGTAGAAGACACTTTCCCAGAATGTCCCAGTAAACTTCCAGTACTTTCCAGTTTTACGAAAGTTTCATCAAAATCTGATTTCCTTAGCTTTTTTCTGGAGCAGTGGGGTCACTTACTGGAAAGTAGGATTAATACCTTAAATGCCTGGAGACTGTGTGCAGTTACTCTAAGCTGCCTGAAGCTGTTATTGGTAAAGAAGACACTCTGATCTTACCTACTTTCGCTAAAGCTATGCTTTGAAGCGTGCATTGAGCCAGCTTTCCCTTTGTGTAAGAAGACAGTGTGACTGTGTTAACGTTTCCAGAGACGGTACAGGAAAATCAGAGCAGTGCCGTAACTTCGCTAGGAAGTTCACTCACCTGAGAGAAGCTTCATCTGCGTGGTCTCCCTGAAGTGCCATCAGTTGATTACTTTACACTTAGACTAGGACGTCCCAGTTAGTCTAGTCAGTGATACATACAGTACATTTTAATTAGTACATGGTAACACACATTATGTTAAGTTTACTGAACAAGTTGGGCGTTTTATGTTTTCAATAGTTTGTGAAATAGATGTTCATCGACATTCTTAAGTGGTCACTTAGGAGCTAGCCTTGAATTTTACATCTATTGTGAGTTTTTTCTGTTCTCATTTAGTGTATATAATTGACTTTAAGGAAAAAACATCCCTGGACCGGTGCTTTAATGTACTTGAATTAAATTTACTTTTACTTCCTCTAAATATCTGTCTTGGGGAGTTTAAACTCTCTTCATAACAATCAGTCTGTTTCCTGAAGTGATTTTGATGAGGGACTCACTCTTTTGATGTTTGGCAACTAGGTGTACGGAGGATGAAAGAAAAAACTATGTACATAGCTTCTGCCATTGGGATTTGGCCTGAAAACTGTTAGCAGTAATGCCTAAGCAGGAGAGAGAACAACTTACCTTTCTCTTTGCTGAAGTAAATTCCCAAACTGGTCCGTAATAACCAGATTTTGGGAGCTCTTTCCTTTGTTTTGTCTTGTTTTAGTGTCTTGTGTCTGTGTCTTAGTTAAAGCCAAACAGTTTCTTCCTTTTGAAAAGAGATGTTAACCTTGTAAATTTATTTCTTAATTTGAATCACTGAAAGCACTGAAAATACCTGTGATCTTATCAGTGAAACTGTTGAGTGAAGTTTTATTTTGTTTTTGTATGTATGTGCGTATATATGCATGTATTCATTCATTCATTCATTCATTTAACAAAAGGACCTCAAGCAACACCTGTGTTTAGGGCTCTTGCTGCAGGGCGCCTGCATGTGTCCTGAGGCTCCTGGGCACCTTTAAAACGCTGGCTCTGAGCCTAGACCCATCACTGGGAGTTCTCTTTCTTGAGAACCTCTCTCTTATAAAAGTATGTAATCAGAATTGCTCTTTCCCAGTCCATTTCCACATTCCCAAGTATTTCTGTATTGTAAGACGAGCTTTGCAAATGGTTGGAGAGAGGCTGTAAATTTGGAGAAATTTAGAATCAGAAGATGTATAGGGTTCTGTCTGCCTCCTAGCTTTGCGATCTTCAGCAAGACGCTTAACTTTTCTCAGCCTGTTTCCTCATCTTTATCTTTATAAAATTCACTTATCAATTCAGAGAGCATCTTCTGTGTCCCAGCTACTTTTGCATGCCGAGCAGACAGAGCCTTCACCCCCAGACAGCCGACGTGCAGTAGGAGGACCTAAGTGTTTTGACGGTGCGAGGGGTCGGGTGTTTCGGTCTCCAGGCCCAGGGTGTCCTGTGTCACAGAGTGCTGGGGCAAACAGCTGCTGGCGAGGGGAAGCTTCTGCGCTAACACCTCAGTTTGGTTTTCAGGGTTGAGTAGGACTGAGTCAGGTTAGGCAAAGAGCAGCGCTGGGAGTGGATGGCCGTCAGAGGTGAGCATTTTAAGAAGGAAGTAATCTGCGGTACCAGACATGACAAAGATGAGAGAGATGCAACCCAGGGGCTTGTGACAAGGACGCTGGATGGAATTGTTCTCAGAGAACAAGAGATAAAGAGATATGAATGGGGAACCCAGAAATTATTTCAGCATCTGGATGTGAGTAGTTTCACTTGTGCCAGAGCAAGAAGCTGCAGGTGTGGCTGAGACAGTGGAGTGGTGGCCGGAGGGTGACACGTGCACGTCGCTGCACAGGTGTGGGGTCTCTCTTTGTCCCCGTGAGAATCTCGCCGTGTTGCCACACATGCCCGAAACAGGAGCGACTCTCTGTCGTTGACTGAATTTTCTGTTCGGTTTCCGGTACTTTCACAGCTAAGATTATGAGGGGCTTTGGGATTCTCTAACATCCAGGTCACACTCAGACTTCCGTGTTTGTCCTCACAGTGACTGCGGGTCTTAACCGTCACCAGAGATGCCCTTTCGCACTTGACCATGGTGTCTCCCCCGAACCCCTCAGCCCTCCTTTCGCTTTTCTGAGGGGACCGGACGGTCATGTCACAGAACCTCCAGCGTCTGGGTTTGTCCAATTACTTGGTTGCCGTGTGTTTTGTTTGTTTTCTGGCCCTGACTTCCTGTGAGGTGGGAGTCGGGGCCCAGGGTTGGATCACAGCAGGTGAGCTGCAGCTGGCGGCCACGTCCTCAGCAGCCCCATGTCCTGAGGCTGCGGTAGGGTAGAGGCTGGTGCCAGGCTGTCCCGTCATCCAGAGGTGCCTGCGTGGTCCGGGTGGCGCCCCCCTTTTGAGGAACTTGGCCCTCTTCAGTGAGCAGGTGACCCGAGGGGTGACTCTGAGATCCCACGCAAATGCCCCTCCAGGGACAGCTTTACCTGGTGGTTTAGACCCACCGGGGTCATGCGTGAATCAGTTGTGTCTCCCCTCGTCGCAGGTCGGTGGCATTCTGTCGTACACTCGGCAGCTGGTAGCTGACCGTCTTCTGTGAAGGAGAGCTTTCCCATAGAGACTCGGTTGCTGACCGGGTGCGGCGAGGAACTCGGATGGGTCTGCCGGGAGGGTCCTGCCTGCCCTGTCTCTGTTGCTGGAGAGTGTGCCTCAAGTGGTGTGCAGTGTGCCTGTCAAAGCGCATGTGTCAGGCTGGGAGTCTCTCAGAGGTCGTCCCCCATCCTGGGGGTTCAGGGACCTCTTTGTCATTTTCCTTCTCTGCTTATGGGGCAGGAACTAAATGCATCATCCCGATTTGGGGTTTCCTTCCCTGCCCCCAGTGGTCCTCCACCCTTTCGCCAGGGTTTCCAGCTGTGAGGTAATAAGAAGATGGTGCTGAAAAAAGTGGGAGGAGATCCGTGTACCCCCGATAGCGAAAACTTACTGCAAAGTAGCATCAAAAAGGCATAATACAAACAAATAAGTTTTCCTCTTTTAAGGGCTGCAGATGGACTTGGTGCCAGGAGCTGATGCTTTGACTCCTAGCTTGCACTGTCTCCGATGCCCACTGGGCTCTGGCGGCAGAAGCCTTGTTCTGCAGCCACGGTGACAGCTCGGTGGCGGTCTAGCTGTCACCGTGGCGCTCCATGCATTAGTGTGTACCTGTTTCTGGGACAGGATTAAGCAGTTGTTGCATAAGTGATATCATGCAGTTTATGTGGTTTTTTTCACCTCTCACCACTTTTCCCAAACTTAAACTTTGAGGTGAGGACCTTAAAGTGCTCTTTATTGCTGGGACAGCCCTACTGACAATGCTCCACTTAAACTCCACATGACCTGGATAGCCCAGTCAATACGGTAACCCTCCTTTCATGGAAACTCAGAGATTAGGAGTTTTTTCTCTAGGTGTTTCTATCCAAACAATTTTGAAAAATATTTTTGAGTATCTTTTTTTTTTTTAACAAATCAAGGCGTAGTGCCAATTAGAATAGGCATCTGTGTGGTGTTAATAGGTTGGAGAATTGACTTATATTCTTTAAAAGCTCTAATTACATAATGAATTAAATATATATCATTAAACAATAGAGCACAAAATCTTGATCAGAGTTACTAATTACCAACAGGGAGAATGCAGCCTCTGGGGTGAGTTCATGTGAAATACAGCTCCCTCGAGTTACCAGGTAGAGCCCTAAACCCAAATTTCATGCTGGTTTAGCTGGTAGTTCACTCGCAGCCTAGTAGTGCAGGGTGTGTGAGAGAGAGAGTGTCACTGAATCATGGCTTTATGCTGCAGGAGGCATCTTTTTGACCTGCATGAACTGTCTCTTACATAGTATAAGCACAGGCCTGTGTAGCACGCTTTTTCAGAGCGCGGCCCCTGGGATGGGCAGGGGTGTGTCTGCTGGAGTCGGCATGTCTTCTGGGCTCAGGTGGTGTAGAGTCTGGAACATTTGTGTTCTGTCAGCTGTTTCAGCAAAGTAATGGATCTGCGCATTTGTCTCTGTTCCCATTTGTATTTGCTCCTACAAAATTACTGATAAGAAGAATGTCATTTATGAGACAAAATAGCATCTCTTTACTAAGGCAGCAGTGATGGTTTAGACGGGGCCGCCATGCACGTGTCCTTGCGTGTGCGGGAACCTTCCAGGGGTAGACCAGAAGCACACGAGAGGCAGTGCTGGGAGCAGGCTGTCACGCTCGCCTTCGTCTGTGTCCGTTTCCATCTGTCTGTCTGTTTCTGTTCCTGCCCCCACCCCCTCACTGGTTTTTTTGCCCAGATCTTAGCCTTCCCATTAGTATTTAAAGACATCATTTACGCCTGCCGGCAATGGTATGACAGCTTAACTGTGACTTCTGCTACACACTCAAAACTGATAGCCCTCCCTCCCCCAGCCCCTACTACTGGCAGGAATAGCTGTTGGACGGTTTCATGAGTTCTTCAGTTCACTCTTTCAAGAGAAAGCATCTGATATAAACAATTACTACTCAGATGATTTTGGTGTGTTTCTTTGAACGATCACCTTATTGTCACAGTCTTGTTTTGATTGTAGGTGAAGTTAAAATGAACTACCTAGGCAAACCATACGTGGCCATGGTCACCACATACCAGATGGCAGTCCTTCTTGCCTTTAACAACAGCGAGGCTGTCAGCTACAGGGAGCTTCAGGACAGCACGCAGATGAGCGAGAAGGAACTGACAAAAACGATCAAATCCCTGCTCGACGTGAAGATGATCAACCACGATTCAGAGAAGGTACGGGAAACCAGCTCACGGGGCGTGTGCAGTTCTGCAGGAAGGTTGTCTCTGTCGACGCCCACTGCACTTGGGGGACTTCTCCAGGCTCCTAGCGGCAGTGGGCGGGACGTCGCAGAGGCTCTGTGGTCAGAACTCGCGCGCCCTGCGACTTTATGGTTTGATTTTACTTGTCCTGTACTGCGACACTTTACTGAAAAGTTATTCAGGAACTGACTCCAGACGGATTCTGGTTGAGTTTTTAAACCGCCGTCTGTCACAAACCTTTCTGGTTTCTTTCACATGTTCAGTTGGTGTGTAATTACACGGCTCTGTCACAGGAGACGACCGCCCTCTGGTGTCCATGCGCCTTTAGTGCCCGTCTCCGTCTCAGAGCCCCTCGCGCTCCCGCCCGCGGGCTTCAGGCCTCAGCTAACCCCCGTGTGTGTGACTACCTGTCGTGGGAATAGCATACCAACAGTGGATCCTGTTTTTCTCTATAACTTTTTACTCTCGTAACACATTCTTGTTGTTATACTGTATCTTAGATACTTCTAAATGGTTAAAATAGCAACAGATATGAACACATATGAGTTAAATCTCCTGCTTCAAATTATTGTGCCTGTTAGAAAAAATTCTTGTAAATGAAGTTTCACTTTTATTTTGGTTCACGGCCTGCCGCCTGTCTGTCACCAGTTCATTTTGCTAACATCCCAAGGTTGTGATGGCTTTTGTAGCCTGTAATTGAACTAAATGGCATTTATGCTGAAGTTCAGGCTTTTCTTAATTTAGAGAAATGATTAATTTTTCTACTACAGAATATTAATAGTATTAAATTCTTAATATTAAGGTTTTACTTAAGGCAGTTAATTAATGATTAAAAGTTTCTAAGCTTTAAGTTTAAAATTTTAAGCTTAATTAAGTACTTAAAAAGTTGGTAAGTATTTTTCTAAAACATGTTATTTTTGCTACCCAGAAATGTACAAAATAAATACTGATTGGCTGTTGACGCTGTAAATTTAAACATGAAGCTGGCATTCCTTAGCAGACTTTCTTTGGTTGTTATTGAGAAAGTGCCATCTGCCGAGTCCTGCTGGTGGAGAAATTCCACCATGTGACATGAGTGGCTCTCTTCAGTCCGACAGAGCAGTTGTGATTCTGAAAGCTGGCCTAGCAGCTCCCACGTGAGGACGGCCCCGGCTCCTGAACAGAACATGCACTGGGGAGTAGTGTTGGCGTCACGGAGGGTCATGGAGAGGTGACCCTCGTGTGCCACTAGAAACAGCCAGCTTCTGTAGTCAGGTTGTTTTTAGTTGTTTTGTTATTGCAGTGTTCAGAAAAAACATTTGGTTGTTCAGTTTTTCAAAATGTGACTGAAAAATTATGAGCCTTGGTGTTTCACTCAAATTAAAATGTTCCAATTGTTTTTGTTTAAGCCCTCGAGCTTGACTCTCGTCTTACCCGACGGTAACATGTATATAACAGCTGGGCCAGAAAATAGCTGTTTTCAAAATCGAAGCTGATTAATTCTATCAAGTGTAAAATTAGAAAAGAATTGTTTGTTGCTTCATTGTTTGACAGAAGACAATTATTTTTCTCTTAAATAACATATATAGTATAAAAGATCCTGAGAGTGTAGTCTCTGCTTGATCGTTATTTAATTTCACACATATTTTTGCAGAGTTGTTATTTAGAGATTTTATTTTTTATAAATGTAAATGGATTATTTTTAATTGTAGGAAGACATTGATGCAGAATCTTCATTTTCACTAAATATGAACTTCAGCAGTAAAAGGACAAAATTCAAAATTACTACATCAATGCAGAAAGACACGCCACAGGTGAGTGCTTTCTGACGCCGGGTCCCGGGAGGCACCTGGTCCCCGGACACTGCAAGTGGTGACACCGCGACAGAAGTGGAACTTTGCTCGTTGAAATTATGCCGCGTCTCCTCTGGTTTATTCTGTGCACTTACCAGCCTCACACACCAAGTCTCTGCCAGTATCTGAGATTCTAAAAGTTGGGTGTAGTGAGTGTCTAAGGAAGAGGTGTCATACGTCAGTCCTATTTGCTCTTTTGTTTTTGTTTTTTCTCAGTTTTATTGAGATACAGTTGACGTACAGCCCTGTAAGGTTTAGGGTATGCAGCATAACCACATGATGTATGCACTTTGTGGAATGACTGTCTCAGCGAGTTTAGTGAACATCCATCTTCTCATGCAGACATAAAAGGAAAGAAATAGGAAGAGCATCGTGATGAGAACTGCAGGGTGTCCTCGCTCAGCAGCTTTCTTACCTAACGCACAGCAGCGTTAATTTTATTCACCGCACCCTGAACGACACCCCCAGGACTCATTTCTCTCGTAACTGGGAGTTTGTACCTTCTGACAACCTTCATCCAGCCCTCTCTGCCCACGCCCTGGCTTCTGGTCACCACAGATCTGACCCCTTTTTCTCTGTGTTTGTTTGGTTTTAACATATAACTAACTGACCCACCATACTATGTTAGTGCCAGTCACACAGCACAGTGATTCAGTATTTCTGTGCTCTGACCCCCTGACAAGTCTGGTTACTGTCGGTCACACACAAAGATCTCAGTTATTGACTGTATTCCCCACATTGTCCATTTCATACCCAGGACTCATTTATTTTACAGCTGGAAGTTTGTACCTCTGAATCTCCCTCATCTGTTTCACTCACTTTACTCCCTGCTTCTCTCTGGCAACCACCTGTTTATTCTGTGTGTAACTGTTTTGTTGCATTTGTTCCATTTGTTTTGTTTTGTTTTGTTTTAGATTCCACATATACATGAAATCATGCAGTATTTGTCTTTCTCTGCTTGACTGATTTCACTTAACATAGTCCCCTCCAGGTCCATCCATGTTGTTGCAAATGGCAAGATCTCATTCGTTTTTATGGCTGCATAATATTCCATTATATACATACCACAACTTCTTTATCTAGTCATCTATTGATGGGCACTTATATTGCTTTGATGTCTGTTATTGTAAATAATGCTGCTGTGAACATAGTCATATTTGCTCTTAAGCTGTATTAAAATGTATAAATCTGTATTCTTTCCTCATATTTCTACCTTGAGTAGTAATGTAGTCTCTTACAGTTTTCATTTGAAAAATAGGGAAAGTTTTATGACACATTTCTTTCCAAAAAAAAGTTGTTGAAACGCTTCTCAAACTTTTGTGTGCAAATAGACCACGTGGGGATTGTGTTAACATTAAGACTGTGAGCTGGTCGGCCAGCAGGGAGGGTCCAGCACAGACAAGTGAGTCTGCCCCAGGCATGTCCACTGTTGCTTCCCTCACTCAGCAGTGATTGTCATTCCGGGCTGGCCTGTTGGTTTCCCTGAGTTTCCCGATTGCCTCCTGTGTGCGCCCCGTCCTGGGCTCAGAGCTGGCTGTGAAGGTACGAGGGACGTCAGGCCTCTTTGGGAACTCGCTCCCCCATGGAGGCAGATGTTAATTAACTGCTGTTAAATTTGAACCCCAGAATGTTCGAGGTCTCATTTTCCTTCAGGCTGATGAATAATGGTTTGTAACATCAGTCGTACCCCACCTTTGAAAAGCTGTTGTGAGGCCCCTGGGAGTGTGGCCTGCCTCTCTGTGCCTCCCCTCGTCTCTCCTGGCCTCCGTGGAGAGAGGACCCTCTGGCCCACCGCTCCTGCTTGAGAGCAGGGAGCGCGGCGCAGCCCTTGCCCCTGAAGCCTGACCGGCCCTTGGAGCCGGTCACTGAAGTCTGCGGGCGTCGTGCCCGAAGCCTTCACTCGCTGAGCGGACCAGCGTCTTGGGAGCCACTGCTCAGGGCACTGGGTCTGCCTTGGTCTCTGTTTACAGCGGTGTTCCTCTTGTGCGTGTTCCTCTTGTGCGTAGCTCTCCAGCTGTGCCCTGAGACACCGTGCCGGTGCTTCTGGTAACGGTTGTGTGACATTGGGCAAACGGTTGTATAACTTGGTTCTCGGTATTGATTGGAGATTTATTTAAACCCGCAAATAGAGTGAGTTAAAAGCGAGTACGAGGACTTAATGTCTCATTGGCCTTTTTCCCCCCATGTGAAACAGGAAATGGAGCAGACGAGAAGTGCCGTGGATGAAGACCGGAAGATGTATCTCCAGGCCGCCATCGTCCGCATCATGAAGGCGCGGAAGGTGCTGCGGCATAATGCCCTCATTCAGGAGGTAAAGGGGCGTCGGGGTGTCAGGAGCAGGGAGGGTTCTTTGTGAAGATGATACAGAAATAACAAGACGCCCAAGGAGCATAAGGAAATGCCCCATCACTTAATTAGAGCAGTGCTCGCTTGTAATTTCAGTATGTAATTCGTGTGTGAATTTACAAGTCCAAGCCTCACCGGTTTGAGTTCTCTGTGCGGTTACTGAAGGAAGCCGACTGCATCACTCACTCATTCCCTGAGTAGACGGGCGTCTGCTGTGCAGAGAGCACGGGGCTGGCGTTGGGGTGCAGAGCAGCTCAGGACGGGGCTGGAGTTGGGGTGCAGAGCGGCTCAGGACAGGACTGGAGTCCGGGGTGCAGAGTGGCTCAGGTGGCTCAGGACGGGGCGGGAGTCGGGGTGCAGAGTGGCTCAGAACGGGGCTGCTACCCTTCTGGAGTTCACAGTCCAACAGGAAAGAAATGCATTATTGAGATAATACACAAGTAAATGTAAAATTGCATTAACATGCAGTGAAGAAAAGCTGTAGGGACCTAAGATCGTGTGTAGGAGTCTTGCCCTAAGGATGCTGGGGACGCTTTCTTGAGCAAGTGTTACTTTGGCCGAGAGCTGGAAGTCGAGGAGGGGCCAAGGGGAAGCTTGCAGGTGTGTGAGTGTTTAGATTGGTTGGTTTGTAGTTTAGTTATGTATCAGTATTACTTGATTGTGCTGTACCTGTGTTCTGCATTTTAATTCCTTCAGCTCATATTTGTTAGTTTGCATTAAGTTGTTTTCAGTCATTACATCCAAAGTGAGCTGATTGCTCGGCGCCCCCGCGTGAGGACAGCAGTGTAACGGGCGGGTCTCCCTCCTGCAGGTGATCAGCCAGTCCAGGGCCAGGTTTAACCCAAGCATCAGCATGATCAAGAAGTGCATCGAGGTCCTGATAGACAAGCAGTACGTGGAGCGCAGCCAGGCGTCGGCGGACGAGTACAGCTACGTGGCGTGAAGCCCGCACCGCCGGCGCCGTGTGCGGTAGTTGCGTCGCCCTCCGGGTGTCCCCGGGGGAGAGAGCAGGCCTGTGCCTCCATAATTTGGTCATTTGGCAGCCCCTGTTTTTCTGCTGTTTACAACATCACCAGTGCCACGTCCCGAGCGTCAGAGAAAATGCCTAGAGATATTTCAAGTTCATGTCATTATGACATTTCTTAAAACTTTATTAAAAAAGAACGAGTGAAATATTGCTGAAATGTGGAAATTTGGTTGGGTACCATGCTTTTTCTCGCCTTCACGTTTGCAGTTGATGTGTTTTTTTTTTAATGTATCTTAAAGGACATACGATAAAAACTTAAATATTGTAATATGACAGATAACCTAATAATTGTATCTACATTAAAATGACAAACATGATATTGCTGCTTGTCAAATAAAAAAAAAAATAAAGAAATAGAACGCCTTTCCCATGTGGCTGGAGTATCACACGAAGCACCACATGTAAGCGCTCGTGAGGCGTCAGGCACAGATGCAGCCGTTTTGTGTTTGTGCCTGGGCGGTTTAACTCGCTGTGCGCCTGCCTAATCCTGCTTGAAAAATGTCTAGATTACTGTTCTCAAGTGCCCAAAAGGGGGTTCAGCAGGAAGAATGTTTTGTTTTTATGGATTGGGGTACCTTGGATGCGAGCGATTTGAATAGCGAGGGTTTCATTCCATCAAGAGTTCCTGGGGGTCCCCTGCTGTGCCCCGGAAACGAGGGACGAGAGCGCGTCCGGCCTGCGTCTGGCTCAGGAAGAGCGGTTCTGAGGCTGGCTTCTGTTTTCACAGTCCGTCAGCCCTGGGGCAGGCTCACCCTGCCTCCGCTGCCCTCCCTTCGCCTCTCTGGGTTATAGGGGCACCTGGGGTACCTGCCTGCCCACCACCCTCCCACCCGCGTGCCCGTGCCAGGTTCTGGCTCCGCGTCACAGGCGTCCTTAGCAGTGCGTGGCCTGAGTACCTTTCACAGTTCTTATCCGTGTAGTGACTCACGCCGCGGGCCACTTACATACACATGAAGGTCTGTTAACTCTGTTTACTGAATGTGTCAACAGCCCCCGTACATTTTTTTTAAGCTGGGATATTTTAAAGCGTATCCCACGTGAATCATTTCACCTACAACACTTCCATTTACAGCTCTCACAAAAAAGGCCTTTAAATAAAAACCATAATAACCACAGTGGCATTGTTACACTTAAATAAACAGTAATTACTTAATATCATCTAATATGTGGTCCATATTCAGATTTATCTTATTGCTGCAAAAATGGCTTTTTCAATTGGTTTGGTTGCGCTTTTTCTAACTCACGTCTCTTAAGTGTTTTAAAAAATCTGCTGGGTTTTTTAATGACTTCTGTGCCGTAGTTTGCATTTTCCCTGTATTCCCAGAGAGGAAATGATGGCAAACTAAGTAATACTGTGCATCCACTGTCAAAAGCAAACCTTTGTTTTGATGAATTGTTGGTAAAGTTTTCCAAATTAATTTCTTTTCTCTTAAATATTTATGTATGAATGTTCAATTAAGTCTTATCTTGGTATCTAATTGTCAACAAAATATACTGGAAAATGGACAAAAAGCTTGTGCTGAGGCTGGCAGCAGTGACTGACGAGTTTTGCCCCACCTTTCCCCTCTTCACCTGAAAGGAAACAGGAAGAAGAGGCTGGACACGCTCCCTAACATCCCCTTGCGAGATGATTGGAGCGGAGCGGACACACTTGCTGCTGAGACGCCGGGAGGCTGAGCTGTTGGGCCGGGTCAGGTGACGAGTCTCGGCCCAGAACCCTGCCCGGCCCGCGTTCGGCAGCTGCTGGGGCAGGAGGAGGGGTCGGAGCCCCGGCGGGGAGGGCAGTGCGCTCAGCGCTTACTGCAGAAAGCAGGAATGTGACTGAAACTGTCAGGAGTTTAGAAGAAATGGTTGCAAATACTGAGGTTAACGTCTGTTTCACAGCCAGGCAATGTCCGCTTGGCCCTTTTCCTTTGAAACCAGGTGATTCCACGGCTGCTGTGGGTGCAGGTTTCGTCTTGGGTCTCGTCCAGTGTTTCCTGACAGTTTCCTTTAATATTAACAAATGAGTAGACATTCGGGGGATTGTTGTGTTTTTCTTTATTATTATTTTAATTGAAGTGTAGTCAGTTACAATGTATCGGTTTCTGGTATATCAGTTTCTGGTGTTTAGCATAAATGTTTTACTTTATAACTTACTACCTTGAAAGTATTCAGCTTTCTTACTGTAGATGCTACAGTGCTGTCAAATCTATGACCCTTTAAACCTTTTTTGAATGCAGACTGGAGGTGCTTCCATATGGTAGTTGTTCATCTTCAGAAAATCCTGTTAAATGGGAAACGTTCCTCTCTTTTCACGGATGAGGAAACGAAATACGGAGCTTTTCCCAGGAGTCATCACCAGAAAATGTAGAGCCTGAATTTAAAAGCCAGTCAAAACTGGGGACCTCATAGTCCATTTACATAGTATAGCCGGTAAGTTAGGTGGAAATCACTTCACTTTATACATAAAGAATAGTATTTCCTGACTCTTCAGGATAAAAATCGGGGGTGAAGTTCATGGGTTGCTAATTTTATCCTGTGTGGCCAGATTGATCTGCTCCCTGAAAGAACTTTAGTGCTACAGGAAAAAGATGGGAACGCTCTGTGACTTTGATCATCCGCCCTGTGCAGGAGTCCCCGGCACAGCGTGCGGTGCTCCATGCCGAGCACTGCACTTCTCCAAGCGGCTGGGCTTGCTTTGGTAGTTTGTCTTCTGGGGAAGAAAGGATGGGCAGGGTAGGCAGGGACCCACTTTTAGCAGAAATCGGCTGCTCTGGCGTAAACTGCACCTGACAGGCTGACCCAGGAGATCGCTGGTGCAGCAGCAGCAGGTCTCTCAGGAAACGCAAGATGCTGGGGAGAGAGGGGAAAGAAAGCGGTGTTAGCAATTTAGTTTATATACTGCTGAGATGACTCAGTTCAGATCGGCGCTGTGCACAGAGGAAATTTCTGAGACGCCTTGTTTAAACTGCACGTTTTAAAATAACCATCTCCCCCTCTTGGCAGCTGAGGAAGATGCGGCCCTCCAGCCCTCTGGTTGAATGGTGACCTGCAAATACGCGGTAGAGAAGGACCAGGAGTGCCACGCCCTGTCCACCTGCACACTGTGTGCTCCATCCAGTGGGGCCACCTGGGCACCGTTCCATGAAGCAGGGAGAGGCACTCAGGCTGAGGAACAGGCATCGCAGCCTTGCCCCCACCACCTCTGCCCTCTTCCACATGGGCATCCGTCCACACGGGGGGCCGGTTTGCACCCTCTTGGAGCTGTACCTTCAGGAAGCCAGCTTCGCTCCGGAAAATCAGGCTCTCTTCTGACCTTGTAATTTAAATCCCAGCCGATTTGACCCAGATGGACTGAGACCAAGCGGAAGTCCTGGAAGCGATGCCTTGGGATTCTCTGGGAAGCGGAGGTAAAGGAAGGGAAGGACCAGGCAGTAAAAGTGCGTCTCTGCCACAGCCAGACCATCCGTCTGGGCACGAGAGCCTCGGGGCGAGTGCGGGGCCCACCCAGGAAGCTCGGGGCCTCGGGGCCAGCGCTGCGGTTTCTGAACACAGGGGAGACGGCAGGGTGACGTGAGCTTGGGGCTAGGGTGAGTCCTTTTTTGCCCGAAGGGTTTACTTCAGACCTGCTTTGTCTTGCAGGAGGGGGTGTGTGTTCATTTCCATGCGAATCTCCACTGTCCTGTCTTAGTGAGGTGTTGGTGTTGGCCTCTCTTAATTACTGCACTGCGGTGGAGAGGGTCCCCTCCAGAATCGTGTCCGCCCAGGACCTGTGAGTGTGACTCTGCTTGGATACAGGATCTTTGCCATTGTAGTCAAGTTAAGATGAGGTCATCCTGGGTCAGTGTGGCCCTAATGCAGTGATGGGGTCCTTATAAGAAAAGGGAAATTTGGACACAGACATGGAGGAGAGACGGCCATGTGGAGATGGGTGGAGACAGTGAGTGCGCATCAGAAACAGCCAGCAGGGGCCAGGAAGAGGCAAGGAAGCCTCCTCGAGCCTTAGGAGGGAGTGGGGTCCTGCTGACACTTGGTTCTGGACTTCCAGCGTCCAGAGCTGTGAGAGGCTGCGTTCTGTGGCTTCAAGCCACTAAATTATGGTACCTTGTTACGGGCAGTCCTAAAAAACTAATACAGTTCCCTTTATACATTCTTTTTTGTTGTTGTTGTTCTTTTTTATTGACGTGTAGTTGGCTTACCATGTTGTGTCAGTTACACATTTTTAAAATGGGTGGACTTACAATTTTTGTAGGCTTTTATATATTTTATATTTCAATGAGGCGATTACACTTTGGTATAAAAATCAACTAAACACAAAATTTTCTGATTTTTCCTTAAGAGGAATTTGAGAAATGGTCCGCAAAGAATCACCGTTTACCAGCTGAAGAAGCTTCGTGCGGCTGCGCACCAGCAGGCCCGCACGTCCCTGGAGGAAGTGGGGGAGACATGGAGCAAGGCCGGGTCTGCGGGAGGAACTCCTTGAGAAGCCCTGTGCTGGTGGTGAGTGTCTGCACATGGGGTCAGGACACACGGGACAGAAACTCCCATGGAGGAGGGACTCCATGGCCACGCTTACTGATCATCTGCTGATTCTTCCTCTTCTCCCCAGTCTCTTAACGTACGAGTGTCTAGGACTTTTTTTCCCGTCTACGTCAGCTCCTTGGTGACCTCATACAGTGCGAAGGCGTCAATGCCATCCACATGCCAACAGCATTCAAAGTAACAATGCCCAGCCCAGGCCGCTCCCCACAATGCAGGGGGGCCAGTGGCCCCACGGTCTCCACGCCCGGGTGGCCAGTGGGTATCTGTAACCGGGTGCACCCAAGCCTCCTCCAGCGGCCACAGGTGTGCTGTCACAGCCTTGCCCATCTTGGTTGAGGGCAAGTCCTTCCTTCCCATTTCTCAGGTCAAAACCTTTGCATTTTCTTTACTCACCTGTCTTCCACCTCCCGTATGTATGTTGGCTCTACGTTCAGAACCGGTTCGGAGTCTGGCTGGTGAGCCGCACCAGAGGCGGTGACAGCAGGGCAGTGGGGAGCAGGCTGCATTCCAGTTGCCAGGGTGGCTGAAGGAGGGGACACTCAGCAGAGGGATGATCGGGGTGCCATCAGGAGAGGAGTGAGTGGATGTCCGGGCACAGCCAGCGAGCCAGGCACGGCCAGCGTTCCTCGACAGAGATCAGAGTAGGGCCAAAGCCAGACTCATCACCCCGGGTGGAGCCTGGGAGTCTCAGACAGGAGGATGTTCACTCGCCAGAAGTGGGTGCCAGACATGCGTGGACTGCAGAGCTGGACTAGATACCCTCTTCCCACTGCAGGGCCCTGGCTGGAGGCCAGAATGGGGCCACAAAGGAGGGTGGGAGGCCCCAGTGTGGAGAGACAGCAAGTAAGCGGTGGAGGTCAAGCTGGCTGGGCACCATTCCAACGGGGATGCCGTGGGGCTGTTTCTGAAATGTGGACGAGGACAGATGGTGTCACCGAGGGCCTGGAGACAGCAGTTCCCAGGCCTCTTGCCTTAGGGCCCCGGTAGGATCGGTGGTTGGAGTTGGACCAGGCTCTAAAGGTCACGTGGGTGAACCTCTCACACTAAAAGTGTGGAAGGTCATCACCGTGTCCTCCATCGGCCCCTGCTTTGTCTCCTCCCACCCCCCTCCCGGCTTCCTGAGCCTTCCACGTGCTGTGTTCCATCCCCAGACCCCCCACGGCCGGCCCACCGTGGGCCCCAAGAAGCGGCCTCAAACCGCTGATCCTTTTACCGCTCCTTCCTGGTCCACTGGCGAGGCCATCAGGCTGGGCTTCTACCAAGGGCAGGTTCCCCCCACTTACCCCAAGTTCCCCTAAGACGAGGCCTGGTGCAGAGCCCGGGTGGTGATGAGGTGCTGTGCTCGTCCCCCACCCCCACCCCAGCTCTCATGACCCTCTGGGGGAGGGTCATGGAGACGCTGCCTAGCGTCCCTGGCTGTCGGGGCCCCTGTGGGCTGGAGCACCTTGTCCCGGGCTGCCCGCATGGTGTGGAGTTCCTTACTGAGTGCTCCCTGGGGAGGATCTGCCTCTAAAGACTTCAGGCAAAGGAGGAATTTGCTTAAGAGAAAGGTTTGCTATTGAATCCAGCCCCTAGTTATGTTTTGGGGGTGAGTGTATTTCCTTCACGTGCAGCAGCGATGCCCAAGAGACACCTCAGTTCTCTGGTCAGAGTGTTGACAGTGTTCTAGGTGCTCCCTGAGAGCCAAGGGATAGGAACCTCCCAGCACTGAGGGATGGTGAAGGCCAGCTGCTCTTTTTCTGGAAGGAAGGGGACTGAGGGCATCTTCCCTGGGCATACCCACAGCCTGCGGGCCACCCGGCTGCAGTGAAGGGAGGGGTCTGCAAAACTCTCAGACCAAAACCACCTTCCAAACATAACCCTGACCTCAGTGTCTAAAATGTCTCTATCCAGGGCTCCTTTGGGTTTGGTTGTGCAAACTGGTTTTTACATTCTGCACATTTTCCATAAACAGAATCGTAGGCTTTGTTTTCGTGTGTGACCGGCTCCATTCACTTCGCATAATGTTTTCAGGGTTCATCCATGTGGTATGTAGCACGCGTCAGAATTTCATTCCTTTTTGTGGCTGAATAATACTCATTCAGTAATGAATAAGAGTATACCACTTTTTATTTATCCACGCTTCAGCTGAAGGGTATTTGAGTTGTTGCCCCATTTTTTTGGTGTTGTGACTGATGCAGCTGCAAACCTTTGTGTACAGGTTTTTTTATGAGTGTAAGTTTTCACCTCTCCTGGGTGTACAAGCCAGGAAGGAATTGCTGTGTCTTATGGTAATTCTGTGTTTAAATTTTTGAGGACCTGCACTTTCCAGAGCAGCTGCACCATTTTATTATATTCTCACCAGCAAGGGGTTCCCATTTCTCCACATCCTCACTGACACTTACTCTTACTGCCATCTTGGTGGGAAGGAAGCTCGTCGCAGTTTGATTTGCATTTCCCTGGTGACGAATGATACTGACCATCTTTTCCAGGCACTCATGGGCCGTTTGTATTTCTCCTTTGAAGAAATGTCTGTTCAAATACTTTGCGCATTTTGAAGTTGGGCTGATAGCCTTTGTTACTGAGTTGTAAGAGTTCTTTACATGTTCTGGGTAGTAGACTCTTCTCAGATATGTGATTTGCACATATTTCCCCCTATTCTTCATTTTCTTGATAGTGTCCTTTGACACACAAAAGTTTAACATTTTGATGAAATCTAACTTACCCATTTCAAATAACTCAGGATGGAAAACTCCCTCTGAGCCTGATTACAAGTTGAAAAAGGAGAGAGAATCATGGCCACATAGACAGATAGCAAAATAATTTTAAGAGAACATTGCTTACAGTTTGGTGTCTGGTCTGTATTCTGGAGATCCAAGCACCTAGAAGCAGTGTTTGTGGCGACATCTCCCCCGTGGGCGAGGAGGAGACGAGGTGCACCACTGTCAAGTCTCCTGGAGGGGCTGCGCCGGGAGCATGCGGGCCCTTCTCCGATGGGGGCCTTTCCAGGGATGGTTCCCCTTGGACCGGCCTGGGGGGAGGTGGGGCTGGAGCAGGTCGAAGGGCAGCTGATTGAAGAGGGGAAACGCTGCGAACTCTCAGCTGGAAATCCTTACGTCCCCCTTTCCCACCCAGCTCCCCAGACACAGGCCTGAGTGGCTAAAATGGGTGGGGAGAGCCCCCAACCCATCCCGGAGCCACCCCAGTCCAAGCACAGTGACCACTGACCTGTCACCACCTCCAGTTAAGTCCCCAGTTGTCCCCGGAGAGGGGACCTTTCTTCCTCCATTCTTGTCTGCGAATCTGGAGTGAAGTGTAATTTGACGAATTCCCCAGATTTTAACCAGGTCTTAACCACACATCTGTTTCTAACAATGATCAATGGGTGACTTAAGGTATTTTGATGAAAAAAAGTTACTAATTTTAGGTAGTCAAGTTTATCAATATTTTATCATTAGAGATTCTTGGGTCTTTTTTATTTTTATTTTATTTTTTAAATTTTTTTTTTCAAATTGCTTCGAATATTTTTTCTTCACATTTTCTAGGTGACTTGATTGATTGAGTGATTGATTAGTTTTTTGTGTGTGGAGGGAGGTAATTATGTTTATTTATTTTTAGAGGAGGTCCTGGGGATTGAACTCAGGACCTTGTGCATGCTAGGCATGCACTCTAACCACTTGAGCTATACCCTCGCCCCAGGTCTTATTTATTTTTGAAGTAAAGTTTCTCTTTGGGGATAATTTTAGGTTTATGGCCGAGTTGCAAGGAGGGTAAGTCCTCCCCCCCAGTTTCCTTTCCCCTAAAGCTCCCCTGCATTACCACAGGACATTTTTAGAACTAAGACACCAGCACTGGTGCATTTCTGTTGAGGAAACCCCAGACCCGATTGGATTTTGTCGATTTTCCATTCATGTCCTTTTCTGTTCCAGGACCTCCCGCAGGAAACCGCAGTCCGTCTGCTTGTCAGGTCTCCCTAATCTGTTCCAGGACTGTTTCTCCCTCTTTCTTGGCTTTTCATGCCATGACAGTTTTGAGGAGAACTGGCCAAGTATTCTGTAGATTCGGCCTTATTTTAAAATTATTCCTTACTCTCAAGCTGGAAGTCACCTATGTTTTCTTCTAAAAGGTAAAATTTTTTCTTTTGACATCCAAGTTCTTAATCTATTCAGGATTTACTGTTTTTCTTTCTTTTTTGGAGGGTGGGTAATTAGGTTTATTTATTTATTTATTTAATGGAGGTGCTGGGGATTGAACCCAGGACCTCGGGCATGCTAAGCATGCGTTCTACCACTGAGCTACACCCTCTTCTCACGTTTACTTTTATACCGAGGATCCATGTTCATTTTTTTTCCGTAAGGGTAATAATCTGTTTTTCTCATTGAGCAATTTGTCTTTTCCTCAAGGATTTGCCATGACCCTTGGTCATATATTAATGATCCTCATTTGCATAGTCCTGCCTCTGGGCTGTTTCATTCTGTTGGTCACTTTGTCTGTGAGCCAGTAACACAGCTGCCTTAATCACTCCAGCTTCATCCTGTCTTTGCATCTGGCAGAGCTGGTCTCTTCTCCGTAGTCCTTTTTTTCAAAGTATCTTGGATGTTCTTTGTTCTTCCTCATACACGTCTCATGTTTCACAAAAACAAACACAGAAACGCTGTTGAGAACTTGGATGGGAGTTGCATTCGCTCTGTGGAGCAGCATGTGAACTCTGACACTTTGAGGTGACACCTTCCTACCCATCAGCTTACAATGTCCTTCCCTTCATTTGGGGCTTCTTCAACGCTTTTCGGTGAAGGTTTGCACCTTACTATGTATAGGGCTCACATATCTTTTATTAGCTTTATTTCTAGGTTCATTAAGATTTTTGTTTCTATTAAATGGTGTCTTTTAAAAATAAAATTTTCTAATCAGTTGTTGTTAGTGAATAGGGTGAAACTGTCATTTATGTGTTTCTATCTGGCATCTGGCCAAACTATCTCCTTTTTATATCTAGTCATTTGTCTGTTAATTCCTTTTAGTTTCCTGTGAAGGCAATCATACCATCATAAAATGTTATAATTCTGTTTCCTCCCTTTCAGTCCTGACAGCTCGAGTTTCTTTGTCTTGTGTTGCTGTGCTTACTGGGACGTGCTGTTTGGACGTGGTAACAGGGACACTGTCGTCTTTCTGACTTTAAAGGACAGTGTTCCTGCTGCTCTTTAAAAACCAGAGCTACACTTGCATCCTGAAACGAGCCAAGGGCCGGTGTCTCCTCTTTAGCCTCCAGGAAAGGCTTTATGAGATGAGGGTGCTCTGTTCCTCAGCAGGACCGACTTGCCTGCAAAACAAACTGGACTTGTTGTTCTCTTTCTGGGGAAAGAGCCCATTTCTGACATCCGTCATGCTTAGCAAGTCACTGTTTTTCAAAATGAAAACCTGTTTCTGACAGTTATTTTTCTAGTAGAAAGGGCTCTCCTATTGATCGGTCGATCCATCTCGCGAAGCCGTTGTAGGAGCTGGCTCTGCTGTGCGGCTTCTAGGTCACATACTAGCCGACCGCTCTCGGAAGGCAAGTTTCTGATTAAAGAAACTGACTTCTCAAGTGCATTTTAAATGAACACACACGCGCGCACACACATTTACGTCGTCCTGTCCTCGCCAAAACACTTTTGAGAAGATGGCAGCATTTTACAACAAATTAATTCTGTGTGGATTTTTGAAACTCTGTTTTGGGACCTCAGGCTGACTTCTTGTTGACAGCACTTTCATGTCTCTCCGTCACTTCCTGACTTGCTGGAACATGACTGCCTGGAAAGGAGGTTCTCAGTGGAGCAGAGATCAGCTCCATGAGAACGAGGAAACAGACGGCGAGCCTGGGCACGTTCCTTCAGCCTCTCCTTTAAGACTCAGTCCCTGAAGAACAGATTGAACTCTTGCTCCTAAAGACCCACTTTTCACAGGAAATGTCAAAAATCTAAGAAATCAGAACAAAGCTGTTATTAATCGGACATTGACTTATGCAGCTGTCATTGAATGGACCCCACATGCAGGGTCCCATGGTGGACACTAAACACGGAGCAGTTCTCGCCCTCAGGTGACTCACAGTCTGACAGTATCCAGTCGAAGCTGAATATTTACCAGGTATTGTGGGTGGTGACGGTGGGTGTTCAGAGATGGCTTCCTGGGGGCAGTGGTGCTCCAGGGAAGGAGCGAAGCCTGCACATGGTCCACAGTACGGGGTCAAGGCTGTGCTTTCAGTAAAGAATGAACAGCACCTCCCTTCCACTACCTGAAACCCCGGTCCTCTTGCTGAAGCCAACAAAAAAAATCAGACCATGTGTTTTTGAAAAAGTAGTCTTCCTAAAAGCATCAGAGAACTAAAAAGACAGTGAAGAGTTACAAGAAGACCCAGCGGAGACAGGAATCCAGCGAATGGAGACCAGCATGGGGGCTGCTTTTGCCCAGAAAGCATTTGCTGAGTCAGAAGAGGTGGCTGAGTGGCTGGGCAGCGCGGGGGCAGCCTTCCAGGGGGAGTGCAAACGCTGGCCTCCCCTGGCCTCCCACTTCCACAAAAAGCAAAATGTAGGATGTGGTGAGTGTTTCAGCAGATGGAGAAGCAAAAGTGCTGCTGGAGCCTGGAGGAGGAGATTAGCTCCAAATGAGCAGAGGGAAGAAGGGAAGGCAGGGCTGGGAGGGCTTCTTGGAGGAGGTGGCCTTGAGCTGGGCTTGAGGGATGGGGCACGCTTCAGGAAATCCAGGTGGGTGGAGGAGGACCTTGGGCAAAGGGAGGGTGTGCTTGGGGAATTACCAGCATTCCACTGTGGCCAAGTGCAAGGTGAGAGACACAGAGACAGAGAAAGAGAGACTACAGAGGGAGGTTGAAATGATGTCAGTGAGGGTCTTCCGGTCAAGGCCAGAAGCTTGTAAACTTTTGTAGAAAAAGGGGAACCAAGGGAGAATTTTGAGTCAAGAAATGCCCAGGACTCTACCTGGAAGCCATTCTTCCCCCAGCCAGTCACCAAATCTGTATCCAAAATTACTGCTTTAGAATCCAGTTAAGTCTCCATCCATAGGGCCCCCCACGGCCTGTGTTCAGGTCTCCAACCTCTCTCCCGGCTTCACACAGCACTGCCCTGACCGGTTTTCCAGTCCCCAGACTGCCTCCACCACGTCCACCCTCAGGTGTTTCTCCCCCGCTGCCGACCTGGGTCGCTGTCCAAGTGCAAGTCCGCTGTGTCAGTTTCCTGCCTCGGGACCTGTGAGAGTGTCCCTTCTCAGTGTCGAGCCAGCATTCCTTTCACGTGACTCACCTTCCCTTCCTGCCGCCTTGCTGATCCATCTCTCCTCCTACTGCCCTTTCTGCATGGGAATGCCCCCCACTCATCACCTGGCTTGACCTGCAGGTCACCGGGTCAGGGTTCAACTCCGGTGCCACCCTCCCCGGCAGGCTCTGCCTCCTCTGGCATCTGCCCCCAAGGCTTCCTGTTGTTTTAACTCTCATCACACGGTGTTGAAATGGCCTGTTGGTTTCATTATTTTCCCTGTTTTGATTTATCTTCGAATCTGTGTTCCCACAGAGCAGGTGCTTGGGGCTCAAAAAAGTGTTCTCAGAAGGATGAGTCAGTGCACCTGCTCCCTGGACGGATGGAGCTCTCCCGCCCGAACGCCCCGCACCCTCTGGGGCCCTCCACAAACTGTCTGCTCCTGTTCCTCCTCCTCCACGTCTTCCTGTCCAAGGAGCTGCCTGGCACAGGAGGAAGAGGACACACAAGTTGTTCACAGGCATCATCTGCGGGAAGACTCGGGCTGTGCAGCAGTGGCAGCAGTGGCCTCTGGGGAGCAGGGAGGACGTGACCGCGCATTCTTTCCATTCTCTTTAATTTCTTATAGTGCTGTATTTTGTAGTAAGAAAATACTTTCTTTTCTTTTTTGTTTTTTAGTTAGAGCGCTAGACCAAGGCTGAAAGCGCTTGGTTTCAGGCAGAATAGCAAGATGTCATCTGTCTAGAAGAAAAAGAGCAAGAAAAACATGTATTTGTACAAATCTCTCTCCACGGACATGTAACAAATGGACAGTGTCAGTCACCTCCAGGGAGGGGAGCAAGAGGCTGGGGAAGCAGACTCTTCACCGAATTTCCAAGTATGTTTTGGATTTTGAACCTTGTGCAGAAGAGTAGTGATCCAAAAGAGCCGAGCTTGGGAGGTGGGTGGATATAGCTCAGGGATGGCGTGTGTGCTTAGCAGGCGTGAGGTCCTGGTTCAGTCCTCAGTACTTCCATTAAAAGAAAAAAGCTGAGTTTGACCTCTAGCCCTCCGGAGACTGAGGGAGCCTCACTGCTGTGAAGTGGAGAAAGCAGATCGGATGTCGCGAGGTGGGTGCAGGGGTGGGCGGTGCCACCTGGAGGCAGGCCGCCCCGGCCCGCTGTGGCCCAGCGCTCCGGCCCCCGCTCCCCTGCTCGGCCTCCAGCCGTGGCTGCCAGCGCCCCCCAGCCCCGGCGGCCTTGGGAGCACAGCCAACAGCGTGGAGGGGAAGCCGCACCTGGAGGGCCTGGGCATCGTGAAGCAGCCAGCCCTACAGTTTTCAACCACACAGATTGGTTTTGCTTCATGACTGCTTCCTTAGAACAGCGCTGGGAAAAGCTGCGCTGGGCCCGTCCCAAACCACGTTCCTGGCGTGGCCGGCGACATTCAGGATGGTGTCTCTGGGAAAATCAAAAGTCAAAATCTCCGGCAACTTCCTAGGATTTGGTCTGGAAGAAACAACTGTTTGGGTTGAGTTTCTAAAGGGCTGTCATCACCGCGACCTTCGGGCTGTTTGAGGCAGGAAGAGGAGCGTAATTCAACCATGTATTTGCCCCTTCACATCTGCCTGCGTGTCGCTGTGGCCCTGTGGATCTTGCTCATGGGTGTGCGTGTTGGTGAGAAGTCCGATGCTGAGGGAGACACCTGCAGTGTTGCTGCGGACAGGGCTGTCAGATCTGGCAGATAAAAATACAGCTTAAAAAAAAAGACAGATTTAATACCAGTTAAATCAAAATCCCAGATACACAGTGACTGTTTTTACTATAGTACATCCCATGCAGTATCTGGGACACACATGAAAAGTTACTCATTGTTTTTGTCTAAGTATGTTCCACCGTGGCTGTCCGCCCTCTGTCACCTTTCTGTCTCTAGAGCTGGGGGGCAGTCACTTGATCAACACACCCTTGTTCCAGGGCAGCACTGTAGCTTGAATTCCCCTCCTTCGTTTACTCCCAATTTGGATTTTCCTGGTTCAGAACCATCACTTTCTTAATTTTTGAAAAACTTCCACCACTGACACAGCATTTGGCTTTTTAAAGGGCTATTTTCTACAAAGCTACTAGTCTGTCTGTCTGTCTTCCTTCCTTCCTTCCTTCCTTCCTTCCTTTCATGTTTGTGGTTATGTCTTCTTCATTTTTTTTTAATAGACTTCATTTTAAAAAGCAGTTTTAGGTTCAGCAAAGCTGAGGAGGAGAAGGCACAGAGGTTTCCCAAGTACCCCCGTCCCCACAGATGCACGGCTGTCCCCATTACGAACACCCTCCATGGGGCGGTACATCTGCTCCCAGGGAAGAGCCCACGCTGACACGCCACCATCACCCAGAGCCCGTACTTCACATGGGGTTCACTCTTGATGTTGTACATTCTGTGGGTTTGGACAGATGTTTTGGGGTTTTGTTGTTTTGTTTTTTGGTTTGTTTTGGGGAGGGAGTAACTAGGTTTATTTATTTATTAGTTTATTTTTAATGGAGGTACTGGGGATTGAACCCGGGACCTTGTGCATGCTAGGCAAGCACTCTACCCCTGAGCTGCACCCCACCCTGGACTGATGTTTAATGACATACAGTGTACATCACTGTAGTTTCATACTGAGTATTTTCCCTGCCTGTGCCCTCCCTGCCGCCCTGAAGCCCCTGGCAGCCGCTGATCTTCTTACAAAGCTACTTATCTTTTAAAAGTGATCTAAGTCCCGCACATACTCAGGCTAAAGGTTACTTCCCTCCTGAGTGTCGGGATGAGAAGATTGAGCTGGGTTTCAGCTGCTGGGAGGTCAGCAAGGTGGGGGGGGTGTCACTGGGGGCCCCAAGGTTCTGGGTCTGGGTGTGTGACACGCACCCAGACAGCCCTGCGAGGAGGCCCACAGCGCTGTTGTTCCGGGGCTGGAGAGGGGGCGGCCGGGGCCCAGAGCCCACAGTCACTCAGCTACTGAGGGGCTGAGCAAGACCTGGCAGTCAGGTTTCCGAACAATCCTTCCAGCCTCCTGGTGGGGTGACCCGCTGCCACACACCTCCCCCCTCAGGGGAGTCTGGAAGGAAACTCTCCCATGAGGAAGGGGTGGGCAGGCTGGGGAGGGAGTTAAGAGGACACCCCTTTTGCTTTATTTGTTTGTGTATTATTCGACTGTGGTCCAGGGCCAGTATATTACCTTGGTAATTTAAGAAGCAACAAAATATTAAAATCAATCAATACAAATAAATATCTGAGGCCTAAGAGAAAATCAAAGAAATGGAGGCGCACAGGGGCTCCCTTCTCTCCACGTCTCGCCAGCCTTTGTCACTGCTCTTTTCCATGACGGCCGTTCTGACAGGTGTGAGGTGGGGTCTCACTGTGGCTTTGATGTGTGTTTCCCTGACGTCGGTGATGGGTTGAGCAGCTTTCGTGCTCCTGTTGGCCGTCTGCATTTCCTCTTTTCAAGAGATGTCTGTTCAGTTCTTCTGGCCATATTTTAAATGGGCTGTTTGTTTGCTTTTTAATTGAAGTACAGTTGATTTTAAATGTATTAGTTTCTGGTGTACAGCATGGATGAACTTGGAGGGCGTTATGCTGAGTGAAATAGTCAGACAAATATGGTAAGATATCACTTACATGGGGAGTCTAAAAATACACAACAAACTGGTGACTGTAACGGAAAAGAAACAGACTCAGATGCAGAGGAGGGGCTGGTGGTGACCAGTGGGGAGAGGGAAGGGGGGCAAGATGGAGGTGAAGATTAAGAGGTACAAACTATTAGGTATAAAATAAGCTACAAGGATGAACAACATGGGGAACACAGCCAGTATTTTGTAATAACTATTAATGGAGCATAACCTTTAAAAAAAAAGAAATGGAGGCTTAGCAAAATAGCACTATTCTGTGTCATTGACTTTTATAATCTTTCGAGAGCAGTTGTAAATCAGTAGATGTGGAGAGTCTGTGGTGTTGGCTTAGCTGCAGAACCCAGTTCTAGATGTTGCCTCCTGTGTGTGACTTTGAGGGTATATTATATAAATCCACGTCCACGGAGGAGGACTAGCCCCTTCGGAACACGGGCTGTCTTCTACCCTCTCTCTTCTGGGGCGTCTTGGGCGAAGCGCACGAACATTCTCATCCTGGGTCTGTTGGGACATTTGGAAATCAGACCAGTAGATCTTTTTTGGCTTAGAAAACTGAGCAACTGGAAAACAGTTAAGAAATAAATGTTCCCTGAGAAGAGAAACGCATAGCACACTGCTTAACTCAACAGTAAATATTTACATAGTTAATATAAAATGGACGAAGTATAAATATATTTGGAGGATGAAAAAGGGAAAGTAGAAGTAGGTAGTTGTGTTAAGTTCACAAAATCCTGTTAAAACGTTGGCTCTGGGTTAATACGCACCAGAAGCGTCACCTGCAGTGGTTCCAGGCTCGTCGCTGGGAGCGGGGCTTCGGCCGGGCTGCTGTTTCTCATTATGAACCTGTGAGTCTGTGTTGTCGGGGTTCTTAGTTGAGACAATAGAATCCATTCCAGCCTTTTTCTTTTCTTTTTTTAATATATGTAATTTTTTAAAAATTTATTTTTTATTTTCCTTTTTTTTTGGCAGGGGGGTCATTAGGTCTATTTATTTATTTATGATTGTATTTTTTTTTAACGGAGGTACTGGTGGTTGAACCAAGGACCTCATGCATGCTAAGCATGTGCTCTACCACTTGAGCTACACCCTCCCCTAGCTTTTTTTCTTAAGAAGACGGGCATTTAAGGACTAGCTCGAGCTCCAAGAATTATGGGGAGGTGTGATGAGGCCATGCTTCTACAGTGGCTCCCACACTGGACTGCACCGTCCAGGGGCCACCAGGCCACCCACTGCCCCACCGACAGAGCAAACGCAGACTGGCTGGCCCCACTCCTGAGTGCAGATGGGGAGGTCAGGCGGTAGGCAGAACCCATTCACCCGGCCCTGGGCCTTACTGGCACCAGATGCTTCAACGCTGCCGGGAAGGCGGGTTTTCATGACGCAGAAATGTTGAAATGGATTTTCTTGTTCAAAGCCAAGTGTACATATTCCTTTGACGAAAATAAGAAGAATAAAAAAAGAAAAGGGCTTTGTGATCTGTCTGGAGAGCCAGCTTCAACCCGTCAGGTACTCTTGTTTCAGAGAAGGAGTTGCCATTTTCACGTGGGTGGAGAGTTATTTGAAGGTGGGCTTGTCTCTGACTTCACCTTAAGGGATGCAGTGCAGCCCTCTTGCTGGACGGTCAATGAGCCTTGTCTTTACCCAGGGAAGAAGGGCGCTCATAAAGCCAGTGCCTTCACCCCGGGCCTTGCTACGAGACCCTGACCTCCCCCTCTCCCAGGTCCCTGAAGGTCCATATTTGAAACTTGATTGTCCTGAAAGCCATCATCTGAAATCACGTCATGTCTGCTCAGATGGCTGGCTGAGTCTTGCCAGGGACAGGTGTCGATGAAGGAGGGAAGGAGTGGACATGCTAAGGTGAGCATTTATAGCATTTGGAGTTTAGAAAGAGTGTATCTGTGTGTGTGTTTAACTGAATCACTCTGCTGCACGCCTGAATAACACCACAGTGTATTTCAACTATGCTTCAACTTAAAAGATTCCAACCAGCCTAGTCTTAAAGCTTGGGGCAGATGCAGTGGTTGGGGGACCCCTGGGACGGTACCGAGGAGAAAGGCCCCTCCCCATAGAAAGCCCTGGGGTCTGTTACCAGGAGCACGGACCACGAGAGGAAACCGGCCGCCGCAACCCGGGGTCTGTTCCGGGTCCGGTGTCCTCGGAGGTTGCAGCTCAGATGGCGGAATGTCGCGGGGGACCAGAGGGGCTGCAGGATGGCGTCTGTGAAATCTGCAGGCAGGAGAGGCCCTTCCAGAGCAGCCTCACCTGTCATTGCAGTGTCCACCCCCACCCCCCGCCCAGTTTTACCGAGATGCAGCTGACACAGCGCCTGTCTTGGTTTGGGGTGGGCAGCAAGGGATTCGACATGCATGTACGGACTGCGGGATACGCGCTGTGGTCAGCTAGCCACCAGCCCCTCGTGCCTTTTCTTCGTCTGCACACTGACTCATTGCAACTTTGTCACCAATGTCATTTGTGTTTCATCTGTTGACATGCACTTCTGGAAAGAGGTGGAATGTTGGAGAAAACTGCTTTTGTAGTGAAAACACTGTTGCAAATGATCAAAACCACTTTCTGAAGAAAGAGAAAGGCTGGAGAGACTCAGGGCGAGGCCTCTGCCCGCCTGGGTGGGCCCAGCGCGGAGTGGGCCCCCTGCGAGGCCAGGGACGCAGGTGCAGCCCGTGGGGGCCCCATGGCAAGCCTGGACTCGGGGACGCACGCCAGCTCTGGGTACCGCCCACCTCCACCCACCATCCAGGGATTGGGCCTCACCCCGGAAGGCGGGTGGAACCGAGGAGGGCAGACCGCACAGGGATGAGCGCTGACCAAGGGGCGCCCAGGGCGACCCACATGTGAAATCAAAAGAGAGATCTTTTTTTTCAAGAGAGAAAGAGCTGGAAGGAAGCACAGCAACAGGAGACCTGGGTGTGGGTGGACGTGTGCCTGGTTCCCTGTGTCCTGCACAGGCGGCTCGCTTGGTTACTCACCATGGCAGGGCTGTGTGGTCAGGCTTTGCCCAGGAGTTGGGCAATTGCAATTCTGAGCCTTAAAAAAATACAGAAGCTTGATGCCCATGGGTGCCCGTAGGTGCTCAAAGGAAAGAAGGCAACAGGTGCCCCCCTCAGGCTGACCAGAGACCTGACTGGAGGGGCATTTTGTGTGTCAGACCTCCTGTGTCCTCCCCTCTCCCTACCACCCCACCCTCCCAGGCCCCAAAGCAAAAACCAATACAGGAGTGTCTAACTCACAGACAGAGAGCCTTGTGAAAAAATCCAAACTAGATTTTCAAGTCTGCCTGGGTACCCAGCCCTGTTTATATGCTGCTTTCCAAGTGGTTAAATCACTGATTCCCAGCCCTGGTTTTAGGACACCCCCAGGCGTCTCTATTCCAAGGACGATTGTGAAATTCTCAAAATAAAATGATTTTAAGTCCCTGCCCTTTAAAATAAGCTCCCACATTGTGCTCTCTGAAAGCACACACTTTTAGAGGGAAAGAGATTGTGAAATCCAACAACAGTCGGATTCCAGCAGGCCGGCCACAGCAAGCAAAATACCACTTTGGATTCGAGTAGCACTTTGCGGCTTTGAGAGCACTTTCTGATTCCAGGGTTAGTGACTAAATGTGTGAAATAATACAAAAGATGACTGTTGAAGCCTCCACACTGCACTAGAGGTAGAAACAGACAAGTCCTTCCTCTGGCACAAAGGTATCGCTGTGCAGTAGCTCAGCCGTGAAGCTGCAGTTTGTCAGCTGGTGGGGGTGCTGTTTGGATAGAGCCTGGTGGCCCAGGCCACAGGCGGCAGGAGCATGCTCCAGGGCGGCAGACAGAGCAGTGAGGGGCACCGGGTCACCGTCAAAGAGGAGGAAGAGAATGTCCATTGACAGAGGACTTGATAAGGAAGCTGTGGTATATTTATACAATGGAATACTACTCGGCCATCAAAAAGAATGAAATAAGGTCATTTGCAGCAGCATGGATGGACCTGGAGATTGTTGTTCCAAATGAAGTAAGCCAGAATGAGAAAGAGAAATACCATATGATATCACTCATATGTGGAATCTTTAAAAAAAAAAAAAAAGGACACCAATGAACTCTACAAAACAGAAACAGACTTACAGTGAACAATCTTATGGTTAGCAGGGGGGAAGGGGGTAGGAAGGGTTAAGTTGGAAGTTCAAGATTTGCAGATACTAACTACTATATATAAAATAGATAAACAAGTGTATACTGAACAGCACAGGGGACTATATTCAATATCTTGTAGTAACCTCTAATGAAAAGGAAAATGAAAACAAATACATGTACATATATGAATGACTGAAGCATTGTGCTGCACACCAGAAGTGGACACTCTGTAGCTTCTAGACTTCAATAAAACACTCACACGTAGAAGAAAGGGAAGGCAGCTCCAAGCTGACTTTCCTCCTGGGCCAAGTGCCGCTGGACCGAACCACACTGGCTTCTGCCACTTTTCCAGATCAGGTGGGAAGGCCCCCATTCCCAGAGCTGCTGCACTCACTGCTGACAACAACAGTGAAACTGTGCCTTTGGCTCTGTTTCCTGGAAGTGACAAGTCACCTAGGGGCTGAGAGCAGTTCACCCCGGCGGCTACACATTTCCACCCTCGCCAGCTCTCCTTCCTAAACTAGCTCAGAAGGAGATACTGGGCCTTCTGGGGACCTGACGCATTTGAGCTGCGAAGCACCGCTCCCTGAGTTCTCCTGCAAGGCAGCAGGCAAGACTGGGCAGTGATTACCGCCCAGGGAATTGCACAAGGGCTGCCGGGGGCCTGCAGACCTGGTCTGGAGCGTGCAGGTACATGCAGAATGCAGAGACGACAGGGTGGAATCTGCCACTGCCTGCAGGGCCCCGCCACCCCAAGGGGTGATGGGGAGATAACTGGATGGCCATGCCAGAGTCTTGTTTGGCGAGGACACATGGACACATCCCTCAGAGAGTTAGACCCTAAAGATCTTAAAAGACCTTGACATTCACACATCAAACACTGTTTATGTGTTTGCATCATTTGGAATAAAACCGCAGTGGAGCACCAGATTTCATTGTGCTTCCAGGAGAGGACTTGGATGTTAACTAGGACCATGAAACTGAAAGTCCCCTGACAAAGGCCCGGAGGGGAGGGAGTCGGAGGGGGAGGGGGCAGGGAGAGCAAAGCCCCTGGCTCTTCACCGAGCCTTTGCTCCACTGGAACTTTTTAACCGGATGCACGTAGCACTGTGATCATTTTAAGTAATTTATTAAGAATGTGAAACAAATCATTTAAGTCTCCCCAGCGTCCACGGCAAGGGACGGAAGGCAGTCTGGGCCTTCGGAGTCTGGGGGCCGTATTTCAAGACTTGCCCTGGTGTGGAGGGCTTCGTTTCTGAAGACAGATGCTGCACAGACATCCATCCACTGTGCTTACCTAACCCCTTGCACACTGAAGTCACCAGTAACTACAGCCTGCTTCAGGTTTTAAGGGAGGAGCACAGACAATCAACAGGGGAGGTGCTCTGAGGGGGTGAGCCAGGCCGGTGGGGGCCAAGCTCAGAGCCCCCCTGCCTCCCCCCAACCAGCTCCAGGAACACCCGCTGCTTATCACACCCGCTGCCCTGGGCTTCCCGGCTTCCGAGGAGGATAAATTCCTGCACTGGGGCAACCAGGTGTGGGCAGCCCCAGGCTGAGCCCCCTCTGAAGGGTGGGCAGGCCCTGGCTGCTCCTGACCCTTTGTCAGAGAGAATATTTTTTGTGGCTTTGCATGATCCTTCAGTCTGCTTTGGAGAAGGCTTTTCCTGGAAGGGGAGATTTTGAGGCAAACCGTGTCGGTGATCTCTGCAGGAGCTCTCAGGACGTGCTGTTCCAGCATGTTCCAGGGGCTGCTCGAGTGTCAGCCTTCCTCCCGGGGTCGGAGCAGGCTCGGCAGACGGTGAAGGGCCCGAGGACAGGCTGCCTGGGACGCGCATCCCAGGCCCGGGCTCTCAGCGGGCCTGTAACTAGGGAAGAACAAACCTGACTCCACATGGGATCTGTTTCTTTTACTTTAACCTTTGATTCTGTTGCTTTTGCTGCAAGTTAATCACTGAAGGGATGTTGCCTGTAGCTTAAATGATACATCGTGGCCCATCGCTGGGAACCCTGCCTCCGAGGTGAGGAGCGTTCAGCCAAAACCCCCTCGCGTGCTCACAGGAGGCGTCCTGACCAGGCCTGCCTGTGAGGGGCTGACCGGAAGCAGGCAGTGCTTGACGTTCCTCCCTCCCCTTTCAGCATAAAGGAGCCTGAATTCTGACTCAGGCAGGTTCTTGGGAGCACTGGTTCCCCACTTCTTGGTCGCAGGGCTTTCCGAATAAAGTCACTATTCCATGTCCCAACAACTCATCCTTCAATTTATTGGCCTGTCATGCAGCGAGCAGTATGGACTTGGACTTGGCAAGAGGCCCACATGGACGCTGGCGGGAAATCAGACCCACTGCTTTCCTGGGTAATTTCCCTTTTTCCTACAAGGAGACCACTGGGACTGAGCGAACCCTACGTATTGTTAATCCAAGGGTTATTCCAGCCTTAGAAAAATGGAACCCACCTCACCACGTTCCTAAGGAAGAATTTTCAGGTGAATGGTAGAAAGGTTGAGTCTTTTCCACATGAACTAAGTGCCCTGGGTAATTTGTCTTTAAAAGTATCCTTTAAAGCTCAGCCTTTACATTAAAAACAATTCTGCTAGAACATTGTTTTTCTTTCAGGTTTATAAACACAAGGCACCGCAAGGTTCTCTTCCTTTGCCTGCAGTGAAGCACGTAGTAACACCAGGTGACTTGCGACCCCGGCTGCCTGGACTCCCCCGGCTGTGGCGCTCAGTAGCGGTGGGGTTACTCTTTAAAAAGTACAAAATCAGTTATGTAAACCAATGTTAAAGACCGTTTTATTTCAAAAGATTGTGTTTTCTGGGAAAAAAATGGAAAGAAACAGACACTTATTCATCCATCCATTTATTCCAGGCATCTTTGTAGGGTGGGCGGCACTGCATGGCAGGTATGTTCTCAGTCTGGGGCATAGGAATGAACAACACAGAGAACAATTCCTACTGTCCCGGAGAATATTCTAGTGCTATAAACCGACAGTGACCCAGCAAACAAGCAAACAGCACAGTGTGACATGGTGTCAGTGCTGTGGAGAAAACAGAGCCAGGCAAGGGAGGAGTGTGGGAAGGAGGGCTGCACTCCCAGTGAGGAGGCAGGGAAGGCCTCGTGGAGGGAGGGGGGACACAGGCCTGTGCAGACCCCAGTAAGGAAAGGCTGGGAAGCCCAGGACACCAGAGGAGGGACCCTGAGGTCAGAAAGGAAGTGGGGGAGGGGTATGGCTGCAGGGGGTACCGACCTTGTAAGGGCCTGAAGGCTGGTCTTAAAGAGAAAAGCTTTTCTCGGAGCAAGAGGAGAAGCCAGTGGAAGGTGCTGGAACGCAGAAGTGACACACTGTTTTAGCGATGAAAGCATAGTTCTGGTGATAATGTCGTGTGCAGCAACATGGATGAACCTAAGGATGACCATACTGAGTGCAGTGAGTCAGACAAAGACAAGTAGTATGTGATATCACCTGCATGTGGAATCTGGAAACTGATCCTAGTGCATCTATTTATAGAACAAAAACAAACTCACAGACATAGAAAACAAATTGATGGTTACCAAAGGGGTAGGGTGGGGGAGTTTGAGACCAGTAAACGCTAACTACTACATATGAAATAGATGAACAACAAGGTCTGACAGTAGCTATATTCAGTATCTTGTAATAGCCTATAATGAAAAAGAATCTGAAAAGTATGCATATATATGTATAACTGAATCACTAGGCTGTATACCTGAAACTAATGCTACATTGTAAATCAACTACACTTCAATAATTAATTAATAAAAGCATTGCTCTGTCTGCTTTTTTTTTTTCTGGAGAATAGACCGGGGTGGGGTGTGACAATCCAAGGTAGGAAGATGAGCTAAGAGGTTACTGTGATAATCCAGCAGCCTGACCCCGCTGTGATGGGCAGCAGGTGAAGTCTTGATGCATTCAGCATTCCGAAGACAGGACGTGCTGGCGACGTCCCGTGTCTCCTCCTCTTGTAAGGACAGCGGTTCTGTCAGCTCAGGGCTCCACCTTTTCCACTCATTTAACCTTAATGCACCTAAAGGCCCTCTCTCCAGTACAGGTGCATGCGGGTTTAGGGCTTCAGTATATGAATCTGGGGGACACAGTTCAGTCCAAAGCAGCAACGGAAGCATGAAGTTGTCATTTCCTGAACTGAGAAGCCGTGAGTAGGGAGGTCTCACTCATCCTTAGGGCGGGCCTCCTGCTCGTCTTGCCGCGACTGACCAGGACACACCTAGGAGATGGCAGAATCAGCTAAGAGGAGCCTGAGCCCCCGTCCTTTCCCAGGTGAGAGGTGACTGAGCCGAAGCACGGGCAGGGAGGGCGGCCAGCAGCCCCGCAGGCCTGCCCCAGCGCAGCTGTGTTCTGCTGCCCCATTAGGTAGGCTGGGGCCTGATGCTGATGCCGCTGACAGGTACTTACCAAGCACCACCCGAGGGCTGGGTACCATTCCAGAGTTTGGGGGATGCATCAATGAACAGATCAAAGACCCCTGCCTTCAAGGGATAAATATCCAGTAAATATGGAAGGTACGCCTGCAGCTCCTTAAGGTTACACTTACCTTCATAATTTTCTCCCTGTGCTGCAAATGAGTTCTCCCATTCTTAAAAAGACACTATTAACTATCTGCTGTAATGAAAATATGTTATTTAAACAGCCTTCTGTGTTCTCTGTTAAATGTATTTTCTGGCTAATGGCTGAACACTTCACTGTGTCTCCTTTCTTACCTGTGGTCACTAAGTTCTCTGGGGTGGCCAAACATTTTTACTCTTTGCAGCTCAACAGTTTCTTTCTTTGTTTCTTTAATTAAAAAAATAAATAAGAGGAAGGTATTTGGTTTATTTATTTTTGGAGGAGGTACTGGATGGAACCCAGGACCTCGTGCATGCTAAGCATGTGCTCTAGCGCTTGAGCTATACCCTCCCCACCTTCTTTCTTTTCTTTTCTTTTTAATGTCTTTAAAATTGAAGTAGAGTTGATTTACAGTGCTGTGTTAGTTTCTGGTGCACAGCACAGTGATTCAGTTACATTCTTTCTCATAGTCTTCATCCTTATCAGTTACTACGAGATACTGAGTATAGTTCCCTGTGCTCTACAATAGGACTTTGCTGTTTATTTTATATATAGTAGTTTGTATCTGCTGATCCTAAACTCCTACTTTATCCCTCCCCCAGCTTTCCCCCCTGGTAACCGTAAGTTTGTTTTCTATGTCTGTGAGTCTGTTTCTGTTTTGTAAATAAGTTCATTTGTGTCATTTTTTAAAGATCCTACATATAAGTAATATCAATTGATATTTATCTTTCTCTTTCAGACTTACTTCATTTAGAATGACAACCTCCAGTTCCATCCATGTTGCTGCAAATGGCATTATCTTACTCTTTTTGTGGCTGAACAGTATTCCACTGTATAAATGTACCACAACTTCGTTATCCAGTCGTCTGTAGACAACACTTAGGTTGCTTCCAGGTCCTGGTTGTTGTAACCAGTGTGCAGCTCAACGACCTGAGTGGGGCCAGGTCAGATGGAAGAAGCCACCGGAAGACGACTGGGAGGCGTCCCATGACTGTACTGGCGCCCAGCCAGTTCTGTGGCGGTTTAAGCAGAAAGGGGGTTTGGGCGGGGGATTAGATTAGGTGGCTGAAAGGGGCACCAGGAGGAAAGCAGGCACAGACACCCCCGGTCGGCTCTGGTGCTGCGGGTCTCTCCCCCAGCCTGTCCCCCACGTGGCTCCACCCCATGCCCGTCTTGGCCAGTGCATCCTCCCTCATTCCCTGGCTCTGGCGGAGACCCCCAGGTGCTGGGCAGCTGGGGCAAGACCACAGGCCCAGCCACGGGGTGGCGCGCGGAGCTCAGCCGAGCGTCCGTGTTCCTGCGGTCACTGGGTAGTGGCTTCTTGGGGCCCTGAACTGAGACTTGCCAGGTCCAGGACAGAGGAAAGCTGTGACGTATGAGCGATGCCTGCGCCGGCACAGGCCAGGGTGACGCGTGCAGGATGTTCACCATCTTCTCATGACGGTCTCAGGACATCGCGGTTCCTGCTGTGTCTGAGAAGAAAGCTGGGGGGCCGGGGGTCCAGGACCGGAGAGCCGAGGCAGGTAGCGGCGCCCCGGAGAGAGCAGGACACCGGTGTCAGGTCCTCCGCACCGGGCAGAGAGAGGTGGTGCCTGCAGGGTGGCTGGACACTGGCCAAAAAATCCTGTTTTCACAAAGAGCAACATGAATGTAACTCAAAATAATGTGCAACTATTCATCTGGAGGATGCGATGAAGGATTTTTTTTTTTTGGCACTGGGCTAACTGAACTGTTTATTTAAGTGCACACAAAAAGGGGGAGTGGTGGTAACTGTCTAAAATAATGGGGATACCTATCCTGAGGTGACGCCTGGTCTGCAGTGACGTCAGCAGAGGAGAAGCCACACCCCTCCCCCCTCGGACCCTGGTGGCCCCACGTGGTCCCACAGTGCTCGCCCGCCCTCCTGACGGTGGTTCACGTTCAAGGCAGCCAGAGGTCTGCGCAGGCCCACTGTGCTTTTCAGTTCCCTTAAGCAAAAGAACAGTATGAGCTATAAATTTTTTAGGCATGTGCACAAAATGACTAAAACAAAACTAGCCCAGAAGTGGCTTTTTAGAAATTAACTCTTAAGAAAAAAAGAGAGAGAGAAGACACTACATACTTCAATAAAAGCAGAAATAAATTTAATTTCCTTTTTTTCCCTCTTTTTTTTAAACTCTAAATAATTGCCAAGGACAATTAGCAGCTGAATATTTCCAAATTGTTTTAGGATGCTTGAAACGTTGTTCCAACAACCCACTGTCCACCTTATTTTTGCTCCATATTTTCTCTCTTTTCCTCTCACTTCTCTTCCCATTCTGTCTTCCACTGCTGTATGACCACAGCTGACACGAGAGACACACGATGCCATCATCAAAATACCATTTTAATTTCAAAATATACAATGCCATTTTCAAATACTTGCTTGGGGCAAAAAATTCGAACTATAGAATTGTATGGAGAGCCATATAAAGAAAAACATGGAATTTCCTCCATAACTCATCCCCAGAGGTAACCACTGTTAACACAAGCATATTCTTAAAAAGCCTTGTCTGCAATGAGTAAAACTTTGTGTTCCTTCCTGTGGATATAGAATTTACATTTTTTCTCAAATAAAAATGACCTCAATCTATTGGTTATATTAACTCAGAACAAAGCAGTGAGTGAGAACACGATGTTAAAGATCAGATTTACTTTTGTCTGTTGTCTATCTGTACACACACACACACAGAGACATAGAGAGATTTAACACAACCGTTAAGGTGGTCTAACTTAAACGTCTTCATGAAGAGAGAAGCAATTATGAAATCATAGTGTATTACTACAACTGCTGTTACGAGCAGCAGCCGGTGTCCTTCATGCCCAGGTGACCGTCACAGGTTCACCGTCGCTCGCGGCCCTAAGTAAGCCCTCGTCAGCTCAGCTACAGAGAAGTCTTTCCACATCACACTGTTGTTGCTACCCGCTCAAAACCTCTTCATACAGTGTTTATTACTTAAACAAATAATGGTTTAAATTAGATGAGAAATTACTCTCGAATTACATGTTGATAACGACTCCAGGGTGTGAGGGATGGGAAGTAAGTCACGTTTAATGCGTCATCCAGGACAAACCCTAAAGCCCTGGGGAGGACGCTGGGGGTGAGCTCCCGGCGTGGTCTCCCTTGTCGGCAGGAGTCTTGTCTGCTTTCTATAAAATTCTGAGTGCCTTTCCAAAGCCCTGAAAATGAGTAACAGCACATAGCAAGATCTTCGGCAGTGCCTCGGTAGCTCACAGATCTAACTGGAGTCCAGTCAGCCTCGCCTGTCCCCAGATGCCCCGGGTGTCTGGTGTTTCTCTCCCCACTGACGGGGCCTCTGTGTGGCCGCTGACCACCCGGTGCACTGACCTCCCACATCTGCTCCTGTCCTTCCCCAGGGTCATGGTCACCCCTGTGTCTGAATCAGAGGAAGAGCATGTTGAAAGTTTGAGGCCCAGTTTCTTAGAAATAGAAATTGGTCTGCTCGACCTAGTGTTTTATTAAAACATTTGTTCTTACTCATATGTTTTGTGGCCACTGCAGACAGTTGAAGGGAGCTGTGGGCTTCAGCCTCGGTCAGCTGCTTGACCTCCTTCCCCTGATGCCAGGCACTCAGCGGTCAGTATGACCAGAGCAAAGGGCCACAGGGCCGCCACCATGGGGTCCCCTCTGCTGGCTCTGGCTCCACATTTATTTTAATTTAATTTGTTTTAATGATGTATAGTTGATTTACATGTCATGTTAGTTTCAGGTGTACAGCAAGGTGATTAAGTTATAGAAACAAACGTGTATGTACATTCTTTCTCAGTTTCTTTTCCATTATAGGCTATTACAAGATACTAAATACAGTTCCCTGTGCTCTACAGTAGATCCTTGTTGTTTATCTATTTTATATACAGTAGTGTGTGTCTGTTAATCCCCAACCCCTAAGTTATCCCTCCCTACCCTTTCCCCTTTGGTGACCATAGTTTGTTTTCTATGTTCGTGAGTCTGTTTTTGGTCTGTAAATAGAATTTGTATCATTTAAAAATTATTGTAAAAGGACTTTTGCAGTGAAAGTGCCCATCTTCCTGTGGAGGGTGATGCCCCAGGGCCAGCCCAGCTCAGCACTGTCCTGGCAGCTAGCCCTGGGCTTGCGAGGGCTGAGTGGATCCCCATACGTAGCTCCCAGCGGCCATTTTCTCTCATCCACGTGTGCAGTGTCCAGACATGAAAGGACTGCACAGGTGCGCCAGCGGTGTGTGTTCATGGTGGGTGGTTAGGGTGAGGGTCAAGTCTTCTACCTCCTTGGGTAGATTTACTCCTACATAGTTTGTTCTTTCTGATGCTATTGGAAGTGGAATTGTTTTCTTAAATTTTTTTGATTATTCATTGTTAGTGTATAGAAATGCAACTGATTTTTGTGTTTTGATTTTGTATCCTGAAACTTTGCTGAATTCATTTATTGTTCTAACAGGTTGTGTGTGGGGGGTGGGGGTGGACAGAGATAATTTTATTTCGTCCTTTCCAATTTAGATGCTGTTATCTCTTTCTCCTGCCTGATTGCTCTATGACTTCCAGCACCATATTGAATGGAAGTGGTAAAAGTAGAAATCCATGTCTTGTCTCTGATTTTACAGGAAAAAGTTTTGGTCTCTCACTATTAAGTATGATGTCTGCTATGGGCTCTTCATAAATGGCCTTCATTTTTGTTGAGGTCATTTCCTTTTATTGAGTGTTTTTATCATGGGAGGGTGTTGAATTTTGTCAAAGACTTGTTTTGCATCAATTTAGATGATCACATAGTTTTCTCCCTTCATTCTGTTAATACAGTGATTGTTGAACCATCCTTGCATTCCAGGAACAAATTCCACTGGGTCATGGTGTATGGCCCTTTTAGTGTGCTATTGACTTTATTTGTTCATACCTTGTTGAGGATTTTTGCAACTATATTCATGGGAAATTGGTCTGTGTTTTTCTTTTCTTGTGGTGTGTTTGACTTTCAAGGTAGTGCTGACCTCACCGAAAATTTGGAATTGTCTCTTCCTCTTCAGTTTTTTGGAATTAATAATACTTTCTATAAATTAACTTTCAATAATGTTTATTTTTAGAAATCCATTTGCAAAATTCCTGAATACTTAACAATGGGCTCTCCTGAGCACCTCCCTGGGCCTGATCACACCTGAAGTATCTTAAAATGTTTGCTTTTGTTTTTAACAAGATCCTGCATAGAAAAGGGGAAACAGAGTAATTTTAAGTGAGAGAAAGCTATCTCTTATTTTCTCAGAAGAAATGCCTTTCCCAAAGTGTTAATAGGTACTCACCAAAAGCCATGTACAGGTTATTGCAAATGTATTTACATTTATAATGGTTAGAAAGTGGAAACAACCTAAATCTCCATCTGGAGCAGTCGATAACTAAATTGTGGAATATCTGTACAATGGAGTGCTATCCCAGCCGTAAGAGGAACTCCAGCTGCTTGTGGTGACTTGACAAACCTCACAAACATAATCTCCAGTGAAATGAGTAAGACATACAAATAATTACATACTTTTTGATTCCACTTATATGCAGTTCAAGAACAGATAAAACTAACCCATGGTATTAGAGTCAGTACTAATAGTGGTTACCTTTGGGGAGCTGCTGATTGGGAGATGACATGAGGGACTCTTCTGGTTTACCAGAAATAGTCTATTTTTTGACCTGGGTTACTTGAGTGTGTATATTTGTAAAAATTTATTGAGCTAATGATCCAGCAATCCCACTCCTGGGCACATATCCAGAGAAAAATATAATTCAAAAAGATACATACACCCCAGTGTTCACAGCAGCACTGTTCACAATAGCCAGGACATGGAAACAACCCAAATGTCCATCAACAGATGACTGGATAAAGAAGCTGTGGTACATTTACACAATGGAATACTACTCATCCATAAAAAAGAATAAAATAATGACATTTGCAGCAACATGGATGGACCTGGAGATCATCATTCTAAGTGAAATAATCCAGAAAGAAAAAGAAAAATGCCATATGATATTGCTTATATGTGGAATCTAAAAAAAAAAAGAAAAGAAAAAAAGGACACAAACAAACTTATCTACAAAACAAAAACAGACTTACACACATAGAGAACAAACTTATGGTTACCTGGGGGGAAGGGGGTGGAAAGGGATAAATTGGGAGTTTGAAATCTGCACCTCTTGGGGAGTGATGGAAATGTTAGATGTCTTGATTTTGGTAATGGTTTCATAGGTGTATACAACTATCAAAAATCATCAGGTTGTACATTTGAAGTACAGATGGTTCACTGTACAGGAGTCACACCACAATAAAGGTGTTAGTACGTCACTGATCTGTACTGTACACACACTGAAGATTTGTGCATTTCATTGGAAGTATGTTATACTTCAATAAAAAGCTAACAAGATATCTTTATTTCTTAATTATACTTTCAAATTCCAAAATCTACAGTCTATTCTAAGAAGCTAAAAACTGGAGGAGTTCAAAAAGGAACGTCACCATCCCACTGATCCTTTATCCTCTTTCCAGTGTTTGCAGTTTACTGCCTTCCTTCTTTCTGATGCTCATGAAAACTGTGCAAGCACAATTCCATCTCATTCAACCTTCAGAAAAGAGCCCACGCGCAGCTTCCTCACACTTTCCCGAGTCCGACCACGGTCCAGGCGTGGTCTCCCTCACTTCCTGCTGTGGACTAAATTGTATCCTCCCAAAATGCATGAGCCCCAACCCCGTGGGACTGTATTTGGAGACAGGGCTTTTCAAAAGGTTAACTCAAAGTTAAGAGAGGTCACATGGGCAGGACCCTAATCCAGTGACTGGTGACATGGTAGGAAGAGGAACAGATATCGGACACGTGATCATGCTGGAGAAAAGCCCTGGGGACACAGGAGGCAGCTCTCCGCCCGCCAACAAGAGAGGTTCCGGAGAAACCAGGCTTGCCAATCTGATCTCGGACTTCCAGCCTCCGGAACCGTGAGAAGATCGCTTTCTGCTGTGTGAGCCCCCCAGTCCCTCGCAGCCCGAGAAAATGGAAACCCCTGCTGACTGGTGCCCCTGCCCCTGCCCCAGCGGTCTGCTTGCAGCAGTGAGGGCCTGCTGAGACGTGATCATGGCTTGCCTCTCCTCCGCCGGGCACCCCGTCGGTTTCTCATGTGGCTGGAGCCACCGCCCATGTCCCCACGCTGGCCACAGTCTGGTCTTGTCTGGCCCCTACTCGCTCTTGGACCCCCTCTCCTAAGTCTCCCCTTTCCTCCCGTGACTCTGACCACATGGCCTCTTTGCCCTTCCCAGACCTGCCAAGCACGTTCCTGTCTTAGGACCCTTGTGACCATCCTATTGCCCCAAACGCCCTCCCCTCCAGAGGTCAGTGTGGCTCACGCACGTCTCCTGGGGCTCCTCCACGCCACTCTTCCCAGCAGGCCTCCCCCAAAGTAACATGGAACAGCAGATCCCACCCTCAGTCCAGCAGCCTCCATCCCCTCGTTCAGACCTATCGTCTTCATGCTTTTTGGGGGGGGCGGTGATTAGATTTGTTAACTTATTAATTAACTCATTTATTTTTAAGTGGAGGTTCTGGGGATTGAACCCAGGACCTCGTGCATGCTGAGCATGTGCTCTACCCCTGAGCTGTGTCCTCCCCGCTTCATGACTCTCACTTTCTGACATTCTGCACGTTTGCTTCTTTATTGTTTACTGTCCGATCAAACCAAGGAATGAAATTTCATGATGTGCTTTCTACCTGTAAGTCCCCTGCTGTGGCCTAATTTTATTACAAAGCTGCTGCTGTGAGTCTAAGGAGCCTGTTTAGAAAAACATTAGGACCAAACTCAGGTGATCAGGCTCCAGGAGTTGCCGTGGGCTTTAGGAAACTGTGAGGCTCTCGGGACCTGGGAAGCAGCAAAAGTTAACAGATCATGAGCACTGGGCCCTCCCGGAGTGTAGGTCAGAAGGGCATGGCCACTGCTCACCACGCTCCCGGCTCCAGGTGGGAACAAACGCATGCGAGTTGCGTGTCACTGACAAATGTGGGGGCCGTGGACTGGGGTGGCAGCTGCCGCTGGCCGTGACTTAAGTGGGGCACTGTGGCGTACTAATTCTGTTAATGCAAAACCGTCTTGCAGCGAGTGGAACAAATGAAGGGTGAATCTCATTAAATGCATGTACTTACTCAGACCAGTCCATCAAATGCCGGTCACTGTGCGCAGGGGATGTGCAGGTGGAAGGGCCCCCACTCGGAGGTGTGGTACCCAGGGGCAGCTGCGCCAGGTGAAGGGGAGCTCCCACGCGTCCGTCACGTCCGGGACTGACAGGGCAGCGGGGGTACTCGGAGGACACAGCTGTCCCCCAGGCGAGGACGTTCAGTGACATCTAAGGGGACTTCTTGGCCTTTTAAATTCATTAGTCTCTTGATGAGGCTGATTTGCAGTGATTGCAGGCAGACCTGACTTCTCAGGAAGATGGAGAGAGAAGAAAGTGCCGGGGGGGGCAGCTGTGAAGTCCTCTCGGGGGTGAACAACTGCCTGCACAGAAGGCGAGCAGCTGAAAGGGGGCCTCCGGGGTCCCCGCCCCGGAGATCCCCAACCTGGCCGGTGGGTGACAGCTGCGGCCGCAGCCCAGCAGACCCTGCGGGGCCACCATCCAGGCCGGAAGCCGGAGAAGTGGCGTGGAGGCCCGGGTTCAGCTGTTTGGGGGATTCTGAGCATTTGGCGTCACACCTGGTGTTGGTGATTCGGTTACTGTTTTACTTACTTCATTTCACGTTGGGTGTTGGGGGTGAAGCCAGTCAGTGGGAGCAGGAGCCACGTCTGAGCCAGTCCTTGGGTCACAAGGTTAATTTGCTCCTGTGGCTCCTGTAAAATCTGCCAATTGAAGTGTGGTTCAGGTCTGGGGGCACAGGCACCGTCCTTGCCCTGGGAGTCACATCTCCTCGTGGACAGTCACTCAGTGCCTCCTGGGGGGCCGCCCTCACTGGCCGCCTTTCCATGGATGCTGCTTAGGACCTGGACAGCTTTTTCCAGAAATGGCTGTTGGAACATTGTTTTTAGTGTCACTCGCTCATAACTGAGTCGTGGCTGTGTGAGAAGAGACTCTAATGCATAAGTTGCGTGTAAGTGACAGCTGTGCTCATCCGATGCTGTGGGTGTCACTCCTGGATGACACGTGGGGAAGGGCTGCCCTTAACGCAGTGGCTCTCAGTGCACAGAACACAGCATGTGGGGCTGAACCTGGGCTGTGTCCAGATTCTGCCTCTTGCAAACTGTGTGGTTGTGGATGGCCCCAGGCTCAGTGTCCCCACCTACAGACGGGGACAGCACACACCTCAGATGGTCGCTTGAGGTCGAGTGGAAGGGTATGTGAATGAGGCAGGCAAGGCGGGTGAGCTGTTGGTGCAGCACCAACCACAGGCGTCCAGGTGCTGGGGACGCCGGGCTCCCGGGGCGTCCTGCTCCCACCCAGGCCGGCACTCCCGGGCACTCTCCCACCTCCCCCAGACCTTCCTGCCTTCTCTTCCTCTCCCCTCTCCTGGCCACCTTCCAGAGCCGACTCTCGCTGAGTTTCAGCTGCAGCCGTACCTTGGGTAGAGGTGTTGCTGATTTCCTCTGATTTTTACACTCAGGAGTGACAGTGCCCCCATCTCTAACTGCCTGGTGCATCAGTCCACCCCCCTGAGTGGATAAACCACTCCATCTGCTTGTCTGGTCAAAGCAGCCAGTGGGGAGGCTTGGGGTACCAGAGCACCAGCTCTTCTGGTCACAGCATAGGGAAGACGGTGTTGACATCATGTAACAGTTTTGCGCAGTTTCCCGTTAGTCTTACCCAGGTTGGAATTGAAGTGACTCCCTTTGATAAGGTGGTAGGACTGCTGTCCTCTGGACAGACGGGAGGAGGACCCTAGGCTGGCGGATGCAGGGAGCGGGGAACCAGGGGAGGTGGGTCCTTCCGGCACTGGCCAGCCCAGCGCGCGCTCTGCGGCTGGGTGTCTGCAGAGCCCTTCGGGGCTGGGGAGTGGGGCCAGCAGAAGCCAGAGAGCTCTTGTTTCCAGAAACAAAGGACTTATTATGACTTTTCTTCTAATTCTAAAATAGCTATTAAGCTTTCACAATGAGCCAAGTACTATTTATAGGACATCTAATAAGATGGTTCTTGCGCTCAGAGTGAATTTCACAAGCACAGTAATCACAGTTTTTCAGATGGTAAAGAAATTTGTTTTCCTGACTTGGAACAGCTGAGCCCTGCCCAGGCTGCAGTGGGCTTCCAGCTGGGTGGGCCCACAGGGACCTCAGTTGGAAAAGCAGGGGAGTGGGCAGTGCTGGTCTCTTCCACCGAAATCTGGCTCTCAGATGGCCTCCCCCCGGGAGAGAGTGCCTGCTGCTCACCGGAACCCCCGCTGCTGCATGTGCACAAAGCCCTTCCTTCCCTGGGGAGCTGGGCACAGCCATCTCGCTCCAGATCCCCCGTGGTCATACCCTACATGAAGTAGCTTCTCATTCCTAGGATGAGCGTACAGAATTTAGGGCAGCAGTGGTCAAACACCAGCCATCTCACAGAGTTCCCCTGGTAGATGTCAGACTGAAAGATATAGATAAAGTGTTCTCATTAGCCACGGGAGCTTAGAAGTGCTCAGAACCCGGACGCAGGAGGCGGATAGTCCTGAGGTCAAACCCCGGTGCTGCCCCGCTGACTGACCGGCGTGGGTCACTGTCTCCCTCGGTTGTCAGACGGAGATAATAACACCTGCCCGAGGAGTATGGTGTGGTGACTGACATTCACGGCCCAGAACAATGCTCCTGATGCCTGATGGGTATTTACAGATCGGTCCTGAGAATTGATGTGTTAGTAATGGAGCAGATCTTAGGTGGCGTGCCCTCCTCTGTTTGGAAGGCCTGCTGAATGCTCAGTGCACCCCACATGCCCAGCACTGATCAAAGTGGCTGATGTGTGTTAATGTGCACGGCTCTCATCACAACCCTCCCAGGTAGATGCTGTTATGATTATTTCCATTCTACAGATGAGGAAATGGAGGCACAGAGAGGTGAGGTAACTAGCCCAAAGACACACAGCTAGAAAGGGGCAGATCTGGGTTTCAAATCCATACAGTCTGCCTCCAGAGTCCACACAATCTCCCTGCATCTGGCTTCTCTTGGGGCCTATAATCTACTCAGATAAGAACTGGATTTCAAAAGACTGTCTTAGTGAAAAATGGGCCAAGAGCCTGAACAGACGTCTCACCAAAAAGGAGAATCAGCACAGGAAAATGTGCTGAACATCACACCTCAGAGAATCGCAAATGAAAACAACACCGAGATACCACTACACACTGCTTCAGATGGCTAAAACCCCAAACACCAACAGCATCGCAAGCTGTGAGGGTGTGGAGCAACCGGAACCCCCATCCGTTGCTGGTGGGGGTGCAAAATGGTGCAGCCACTTTGGAAGACAGCTTAGCGGTTTCTTACAACAGTAAGCATACTCTTACCCTACCATCCAGCAAATTGCACCCCTTGATGTTTATCCAGATAAACTGAAAACTGTTGTCCACAAAAACCTGCACAAGAATAGGAGCCTTATTCACAGGTGCCGGCTTGGAAGCAGTCACGTTTGTCTGTAGGTGAAAGGGCGCAGACGCTGTGGTACGTTCCCGAAAATGGGGTGCTATTTGGTGCTGGAGAGAAGTGAGTTCGCAAACTGTGAAAAGACACGGAGGCATCCGAAAGTGAAAGCAGCCGGTCTGAAAGGGCTACACACTGTGTGATCCCAACGACTCGGCGCTCACTACGCAGGCGGTGAAGAGACCCGTGGGCCTCTTCCGCACCCGGATGCCGAGGGCCAAGGGTGAACCCATTTGTGTGCTGCGGACCTCGGGCGATGACGGGGTGTCCGTGCAGGGGCGTCAGCTGTGACAGGCGTGCCATCTGGTGCAGGTGCTGCTGGTGGGGGAGGCAGTGCATGGGGGGACGGGGTAAACGGGGAATCTCTGTTTTCCGTTCAGTTTTGCTGTGAATCTAAAACTGCTCTAAATAATAAAGCCTTTCTTTTTTAAAGCACTGGCTTTGGGGGCCAAAGAAGACTTTGGGCTAACCGTCCCCCTAAGCTCCCCAGGACCTAACCTCAGGCCTCAGTAAGAAAAGCACCCCTAACTTCAACTCAGGTTCACCAGGTCATCACAGCACCTTGCCTGCGCCGCTGGCATGTTTGTGAGGGAGGATTCCGTGGCAGCACACCGTCTGGGACCACGAGCTGAGAGGTGAGGAGATTTCTAGACACCGGAGTTGCCGGAGTAGCTTCCTGGTAGTCCAGGCCCAGGGTTTTCAGGACAAGGCTCCGAGCGCGTTAGGTCTTCGACGTGTCTGTGAGCAAACGGAGTGTGAGCTCGTCAGCGCCACGTGCGTGAGTCAGAAACACTGAAAAAGAATCCAAGCTGTTAGTGAGATCAAGAAATTAAACACATACAGAAACATCAACACGGTGTCACTCAGACACTGTGCCATCTTCAGTCACACAAGACGTGCAGCTCGTGAGCTCAGAAGCTCAGTCCACCCGCCCTTGTTTTCTTTCTTACGGAACCATATCAGCACTCAGAAAATTGATTTTGGCTAAAAATTTCAGGGCCTGAACAGAACTGGGCCAAGCTTAACAGAACTCAGATTTGAAGAAAAATTGAAAACGCCACTAGTTCTGTGGATGCGGTGGCTTCCGGGCGGTACCTCCCCTTGCCATCGGCACTACCTCTGTTCTACCTGGGCTGCACGAGGGAGGAGCTGCCGGGCTGACAAGCTGAAGTTCAGGCTCTGTCTGTGGGAATCCCAGCACAGTTCCCAGTCCGTCTGCTGAGTGGGGGCTCTTCTGCTGTCTGTGGGAAGCCTGGCACTCAGCGGGGGCAGAGGAAACTCACTTCTTCGCCTTCTGAATTTCTGTTTTCTTCAAAAGGTATTTCTTCTGGGTCCTTCTCCCCTTGTAGGGGGTCAAACATGGATGTAGAAATAAACTCACCATCCAGGACCCACCTTCGCTTTTCGCTTAGAGCAGATAGAACAGCCTGGAAATTCTGAGGGTTTTTTCTGGCTTTATAATTGCCTTTCATGTGAGTTACTTGGGGCTCAACTTTTGCCTCCATCATTATCCACGTTTTATTAGACAGTTTTCCATGCTGACCTGTTTAGTATTCCCTATGGACCAGTTATATCCTGTTTCCACGAATAGCAATTTTGGGAATGGAAAGGAATGTATAGTCATAATCTTGACTTCTTCAAAAAGTGCCTATGGTCAGTGAGCTTTGCCTTTCTCTGGGACAGAGTCATCTGCACCTCGGGGTTGATGGCGGCAGGAAGAGGACACTCTGTTAGGGCACGAAGGAAACTCTCCTGCTTGTTCTCCAGCAGGAGCAGTGAAACGAGTTTTCGTCTGCCACAAACAGGCAAGGAGACATCACTCAGGTGACTTTCGGAAAATTCAAGAATTATTTTCCTGTGACTCTACTGTAGAGATGCTCGACGAAGCGGTCACTGTTTGAACTGCTTGGTCGTCTACTCAAAGGATAAACAAAGTTGATTTCTTAGGAGGACAGGTCATGTTTTCCGTGCGTGTCAGAGTAACTGGACATACGGAGGCTCACCTGAAGACACATTAAGACGAAACTCCGAGGTGATCATGTTTCATCAGCACGGGGCATGAGGAGCCCTTCCCCACTTCTGGAGCATCCCATGAGCCAGCCCCTTACGTGGAGGCCAGGGGCTCGGCCGTCGGGAGGAGTCTGCCCTGACGTAGCGGCCCAGAGCGCGGACAGTGGTGAGCCGTGAGAGTGCCTGCCACTGCCCCTCTGAGTCCACTCCGAGGAGTTAGTTCATTGTCAGCCACACCGCCTCAGCTGGGAGCTGGAATGAAACTTGGAAGTTGACCCACCAAGACAGTCTTCTCAATGGTCACCTTCCTGGAAGCACCGTTGTGATGCTTCTCGCCAGAGTTCACCTATAGGAACTGTGTGGATCCTACTACCTGGGGGCAGGGGCAGAGCCTGGAGGGTTCCTTCTGGGCTGGGACCGGCCTGGAGAGGGGCTGGCACCTCTGGCAGTGAGAGCAGGGCTGGAGAGGCTGCTGGGCTGGCAGGAGTGGGGGCCGGGGCAGGGGGCTCCTCGCTCTGCCGGGACCAGGAGAGCAGCTCTCACCCCGACTCCACTGCCTCGGCGGTGGGTCCCCACGCTGCCACTCCCCTCTGAACATTCTGCCCGACCCAGACGTCTTCCTCACATTGCATCGTTTGGTGTTATTTTCGAATTAGGCTGTGAATGCTGAGTCAGCAAATGCTGCTTTTTGTTTCATGGAGACGCTGTAAGCCCTCTTCTCCGCTCACTCGTTTTTTACCTCCAGACACCAGGTGTAGAGAGCAGAGTTGGGCACTTGGCGGATGACTGATTGACTGGTTGACTGATCAGGGCTCCCTGCTCCTGGTTTAGGTCATGGCAATGCACCCCCTAAGGAAGGGGTGCTGGGAACATGCATCTGAGACCTGGGCTGGGCTGCAGCTGGCTTAGTCTTGGAAACCTCTTCCTCCAGGATGTCCAGCTCAGAGGCTCACGTGCGCACAACTAAATCAGAGGCGCATCAAAGCCCCCAGGCCTCAGGCCGGCAAAGTTGTGTGTGGGGGGGTTTATCTGGCTGGCAGGGCTGCTTTCCTCTCTGGCTCAGGGCCCTCGGCAACCAAACAAAAGCAAGTTCTGGAGCCTGATGGCTCCTGGCTGAACAAGCGCATCGGAAACACGGTCAGTTTCCTGCTCTGAGCATCAGGGTCCCAGCTGCAAGGGACCAGCAGCGGAGGCCGTCTGGACGCAGCACAGAGAAAGCCTGGCTCCTCTGGGGATTTTGAGACTGCGATGTTTATCTTTGTCTTTAGGTTTCACGTGGGACACTGAGGCTCTGAATTTCCTTGTAAGTCAGGGACATTTTTAGCTGTCACCTTCACGCTTGGAGCTGACTCCGTAAGTGTACGGTTTTTTGATTTTTGAACTGAACTGTGCCTGGCAAAAATAATTATATAGAGGAATGTTCTTTATTATAAACTCCTCTTATATAGCAAAAGACAATGTGGTCAGACGAATTGCTAAATTAAGCTGGCCCCAGTCAAGCTCAGCTGATTAATTTTAAAGGTTTTAGACAACTGACATTTTAGGAGGGTTTAACCAGGCTAATAAGTATTCTTAAAATAGAAACCTTCTGATAATCACGCTCTAAGCCTGATAAGTGGAAATATGCCATGCAGGCCCAGCCATCAGCCACAGAGGGAGAAGTTACAGCCTATTCATGTACACAGATATATGTACACATCTCCTTTTAGCTGAAATCCTATTATTTCTTGTATATGATATAGATTAGGGACAAATAAGGAGTGGTTTAGGCTCTAATGAAATCTTAGCAGTCAGATGTGTTGGAATGGCCTGTATCGTGTGTAAGTCAGTTTTAGAAGAAGCTCTTCCTTGTCCCGGCACATAAGCAGTGCAGACACACACACTCTGTTTTACTCTGTTTCTTTTTATTTTATTTTTTTATTTTACTCTGTTTCTTAACAAGTAAGATTTAGATGCACAGGGCTCCATCTGTAACAGCCAAGACCTTCTTTAGCTATAAAAATATGGCCCTTTCCAGATTTCAAAGTTCACTTCACATGTACCTTAAAACCACGAATTCCCAGTTGGCTGGTTTTCTCTATGTGACAAAATGATCTGTTCTCTAACCTCTCGTTTTTATCGTTGGCAGGAACATGGCTGCACCGTAACCAAAAAGGCATCTGTTAGCAATTTGCAGTCTCTGAGTGGCCCTCAGCTTTATAGGAGCTCTGTCTGAATCTCTGGTTCATCTGTTGAGACGTTGCCTGACACAGGCGGGGTGGGGGCAGCCATCTGGCCCTGGGGTCCGGGGGGGTCTGGGGAGGGTCTGGGCTCTGCCTGGAAGTATCGGGCTGATGGGCCCCGGGTTTCTGGGCCACCCCAGTGCGGGTGGTGGTGGCAGCAGAGCTGCCCTCAGTGGGCCTGAGGTTTGACGCTGAGAATTCGGTCTCTTGTCTTGTCATCGCCTTCCTTCTGTAATGTTCCCTTCCTTTCTCAAGGGGTGCACTCTGACTTGACACAGAATGTTTCTCAAGTCATGAAATCGGAACACTTACGCTGGGACACTGAAACTAATGGAGAAACCCACCCTTGGATTCACACAGACCCAGCTCCAGGTTCAGTGACCCGTAGGGCTGCAACCTTAGGGAAGTAATGAATTATTTACAAGTTTACAAATAAATTCCAGGAGGAAGGGGCATGTTGGGTTCGAAAGGAAATGGAATTATAGCACACTATACGGCTCAGCAGTGAACAGCATTTAAAAGGTTCATTATTTATACAATGAACATAATAATGCCCACCTTGATGGAGACTCTGTGCTGTATGTCACGTTCCTGGGACAGGAAAGAGCGTTAATGACTACGGCCGGTGCCCCCGCCCTCGCCGTCCTGTTGGTCAGAAGACCTGAGGTGTTTGCACCTGCTATTTGCACAGACCCGCCCACAGGACGGAGCCGGACACAGAGCGCTGAGGGTTTGGGTTGTTTCTCTTTCCTGATGCTAGAAGGAAGGCAGACGAAAAGGCTGTTTTACGTTTTGTTCATCGAGAAGCTTCCTCTCCACCTGGGCGTCTGCGCAGGCGTCCGGGGAGGGAGGTGCTCTGGTTGAAGCCGGTGTCCGCGCGCCGGGTTTGAGCGGCTGCGTTTCTCTGGGCTCCCGGTGGCTCAGCCGTGAACTGGGCGGGCTGACGTCTGACTTGCAGAGTCGTTTAGGCTGATGGGTCGTGTACGCACCTCCGCTGGCCGCCGCGGCGCTCACCTCCGCGCTCTTCCTTCAGAGGATGCCGCCCCCAGGGGAGAGGGGACAAACCGACTGTGTGGAACAGGGACGAGGAAACCCATCCAGCTGGGCACGTGGTGGTTCTCCAGGAACAAATCTTCCCAAATTGTGGCGAGGTCGGCCTTCGTTCCCGCCATCTGCTCGGCGGGGGAAGCGGAACCTGACGTTCTGAGCCTGCTGCCTTCCGCGGGGCGCTGCACCCACAGGAGACACGGGCACGTTTTAAGAAGCAGGTGACACAGCAACCAAAAGCGCGCTCCAAGGCCAGGCGCGCGGTGTCGGGGTCGCGCGAGCTTTGCTGCCCGCGGCTCTACCACCGCGGGGCTGTGAGAGCAGGGTGTCCCTCAGATCACGTCTCTCCTCCGGCAAACTGGAGGCAGTTTTCTCCAGTTTCTGCAATTTCCTTGACTTTTCCATCTGCACGTGACCCTGGTAGGAGGAATCCTAAATCCAGCTCCTGCGGAGGGGGATTCACCGGTTCTTAGCATCACGAGAAGGAAATGGTTTCTCAGACACCTGCGTTGCCCCTTAGGGTAAAGCCACAGAAGTTCCGTGTTGCGAACATTCTCTGTCCTTCTTCTCTGTGCTTTCCTACCCCGCCGCCCCCGCCCCCCGGCAGCATCCTTCTTCTCTTCAGTTTCATTTCCTCGTCTCCTTCTGCTCAAATCTCCTCACACCTTTACGAGATAAGACTGCCGGAAACATCCTCCCAGACCTGCCCGCATGCTGCCACCGCCGCACCCCTGTCCTGGTGGCCCTGGCCCCTGCTGCCCCTTCCCCGGGGCAAACCCTTCAGCCTCTTCCAGCTCTTTCTCCTAGTATTTCCCTTCTCATCTCCCAACAGCGCACATGCTCCACCACTTTTCAGTTCATCAAGTTTAGACATTTTCTGTTGAGTTTTTTAAACTGAGAATTTTTTTTCATTGAAGAATAGTCAGTTTACAGTGTTGTGTCGATCTCTGGTGTGCAGCACAATAGTTCAGCCATACATGTACATATGTTTGCTGTATTCTTTTTCATTACAGTTTGCTAAAGGGCATTAAATAGAATTCCCTGTGCTGGACAGTAGGTCCTTGTTGTTTATCTCTTTTATATACAGTAGTGTCTGCAAATCTCAAACTCTCAATTTATCCCTTCCCAACCCCTTCCCCTCCTGGTAATTATAGGTTAGTTCTCTATGTCTGTGAGTCTGTTTCTGTTTTGTAAATAAGTTCATTTATGTCCATTTTTTAGATTCCACATATGAGTGACATCATGTGGTATTCTCCTTTCTTTTTCTGGCTTACTTCACTTAGAATGACGATCTCCAGGTCCATCCACATTATTGCAAATGGCATTATATTATTCTTTTTTATGACTGAGTAATATTCCATTGTGTAAATATACAACAGCGTCTTTATCCTGTCATCTGTCGTGGACATTTAGGCTGTTCCTGTGTCTTGAGTGTTGTAAGTAGAGCTGCTGTTCTGTCACCTTCTGATTCTACTGGCTGAGCATCTCACTGTAATTAGCCCCTCTCCCTGGGCAGTCTCTGTGTCCTATTGGCTGTATTAACAGTGTCAGCATTATTGAGACCTTTTAAATACTCTTCACTGCTGAGCCATACGCTGTGCTATAATTACGTTTCCTTTCTTACACAGTATTGTCCTTTTTCCTGGAATTAATCATCAATGTTTTGCCTGTTTTTGCTTTTTTGTAAACTTAATTTGATCCACAAGCTTCACCTTAGATACTATAAACATTTTAGTATTATTTTCTGAATGGCGAATAAACCCGTGAGTCAGTTAGCTCCGTGCCCCTGCCCTTCCTGCCCCAGCCCACTGGGCCCCTCCAGTTCCATCTGCGCCACCTGGGGCAGGGCTGTGCTGCTGCCCTCTGCCACCGAGTCTGCTTCCTGAGTGGCTTTTCTTCCCTGCTTATGCCCTTGATTTGGAGGGAAGAGCTTTTATTCTTGAGAAAGCATGAGTGGGAGGTAAACCTGAGTTCGTGCAGAGCTTTCCCCAGGGCCACCTGCCCCTCGCCTGGTGTTCGTGTTCCAGAGGGAGGGCTCGGAACGTCCTTTGGAAGCTCTCTCGCCAGCTCAGGGACTTCTGTCTTGGATGGTCAGGTGGCCTTTTCACTGACCCCGAAGTCGGCATGCTCACTGAGGAGAACCCTGTGATCTCTTCCCAGGGGGCCGAGAGCATCCGACTGGAATTCCGGAAGCGGATTAGGAAGGAAGGGAGTCAACTTGAGGAATTCACTTAATAACCCTGCGTTCAGACCCGGGGCTCACCCAGCTTTCTCTCCATCTCCTTCTGTCTCTTGGCATTTGGGGGGAGTGGACTTCCCCCACCTCCCTGTCCTCAGTTCTGAGCCTTTTAGGGTCCCGTGGAAAGAACCAGTGTTTTCTTCAGCATCGCCTCTGCAAACCAAACTGCTCACCCAAGCGTCTTCTTTCACTCCCCAAATTAGCTGGCCCTCCCCCTGTGAGCTCTCGGAGACATGTTCAGCTCTTCTGTCTTCTGATGTCTCCTCTACCAGTCTTTGCCCTGGTGGGTTTGTGTGTTTTCCACTTTGAAGGGTAACGTGATGCATGCATGTGGCTCACTCACCACCTTTACCCAGGAGTCTTAGACCTGGCACTCTTGCTGAAGAAATTTCACCAGCACTGGTGCCGGGAGGGACCGGGCAGGGGAGCTTCTGCTCCTGGGTTGGGAGTCTGCTCAGCCCGGTGGGTTGGATGGCTTATCCTCCCAACTGAGGCAAGACAAAATTTTGCTTCCAGAATTTCTTTTATCTTTTAGGCCTTCCCTTCTTAGTCAGCCACATTCAGGGGTTTTTGGCAAAGATGACACCACAGAAAGGCAGAGGAAACCTTTGACTGACACTTTCTTCACCTGGGGTCCACAGACCGGCTGGACGTCTGGTCAGAACGTGCATGCAGTTGAATGGGAGAAATGTCTCGTCTTTATTTTCAATAGCGTCTAACTGAAATTTAGCATGTCCTTCAATTGCGAATGCTGCAGCCGCAGTGGTGGCGGCCGTGTCTGTGCCCTCATTACCAGTGGAAACCATGTGTTTTCATGTCGCAGGGCAGCAGCTGCAGATAGCCCTGGTTAGCAGAACACACTGGAAATCGTGTGCTCGCTCATTAGGCCTATTGGTTTGATTTTTTATGGGTTAAAAAAGAAGCGTTATGTAACCACTTGAATATTTTGATAAATATATTTGCATGTATTCGGCTCGTGTTTCCGCAGTCACACCGTTCTCTGAGGAGCAGTCCGCAGGCCTCACCAGACCCCAGAGGGTAAGAATCTTGCTTCGGGGTTTCAAATGCTTAGTATTCAGGGTACAGGAGTTCAGGCTCTGGAGGGACCCAGAGCAGAGAGGGTGTCCGGGGGCCCAGGCAGGAATTCACGTTCTAGAATTAAAGAGGCTTAAAAGTGTAACATGAAAAGTGTTGTGTTTCTCATCTACCTGAGTTATCACACGCAGTCCACACCCAATACACGGGACTGTGATTTGGTTAAAACTACGCTGCCTGAGGGCGTCCTTTGGGTGCAGATTTGCACTTTTTTCTTTTCTCTTGTCTCCTCTTCTCCTTTCCTTTCTCTCCCTCCCTCCCTCCCTCCTTCAGTAATAAATGAACAAGTGCACCACGTTGGCCGCGGAAGACCGGGGTCTGGTTTCAGGACAGGAGTCCTGTGGGAACATCCAGCCTCAGTCGGGAAGCTGGACGGGGTGATTTTCAAGGGCTTCCCGTTTCTCTGGACCTGCAACATTTTAAAACAGTTTTCCTCTCTCAGTTTCAGAATCTCCTGGGACACAGCAAGGTCATGCCCCAGTGAGCTGTGGGAGCTCTGTGGACGGCTAAGTCCCTGACTCTTACAAGGAAATAGGCTGGAGCTTCCTGACACTTTTTCAGAGAGAATAAATCTTGATGCGTTTGATACTGCCCGGCGGGCTGTGTGCTGAGTGCTTGGCTGATGGATGTGAAGTGACTCACTGAGAAACAAAATCTTCTGAGAAGACGTTAATTTTATTTATATTAGCTTAGACTCGTTCCTGTAGGAGAGGTCTACCAGCTGAGTGAGGTGGACACCGGGTTCCCACCTCCCGAATTACTGCAAACACTTGCCTTCAGCCGTGCAGACTCTTACCCACAGATGCAGCAAGTGTATCTGTTTCTGGTCCCACCCCGCCGCTCCCTCTCTCTCTCCCCCTCCCTCCCTTCCTTCCTCATATATCAGTTTAGAATGTTTTTGGATGCAGGTAACAGAAAACCCCTACTTAACTGTCTACAACAATCAGGGAATCTGTCACTCAACATAATGAGAGGTCTAGAGAAGGGTGGCTTTGGCACTGGTTCATTCAGTGGCTCTGCATTGTCACCGGGGTCCCCATCCTTTCCCCACTTCCAACCTCAGTGAGAACGCTGGCCGTTCACCTCATGGTCACAGGAAAACTGTGGGAGGCAGGTCCGAGCCTCCCATCCAGAAATAGCAATGTGGGTGGAGGAAAAATGATTGTTCCTTCACTCATGACTCTTGTTGTAAACAAGAAGACATTCCTTGGAATTCCCTCCCCATCCCCAGAAAACCTCCCCTGATGTCACAAGTGTCCATAAGTGGGCACAGCACAGGGACATCCCTAGAGGAACCAGCGCCGAGGGCAGTGGAAGCGTCAGGACTGACGTGTGTAAGAGTCACAGAGGAGAAGCCTCTGAGCACCCTGAGTCCTGCTTTAGCCATAAAAACATCAACTCTAATGTGCAGGCAATCTATTTTTTATTACTGTCATTTTCTAAAAGTTCTGCAATTTAGGTTTATTTATTATTTTTATCCAAGTGTTGAGGGCTTACTGAAAAATTAAACTTTAAGATACATTTAAAATATTTCCAGGTGGAAAAGAATTTTGTTATCTGATTTTTAAAATTAGCTTATACCTTCATTTCATAGTGATCAGAGAATGTCACCTATGCTGTTTCTACTTTGCAAGAATTGAGGTTTTCTTTGTGGCCTAACAACGTGGGTCAGATATTCTCAATGTTCCGTTCTTGAACCTTCCAGAAAATAAGAGTAGTTTCTGTGTGTGGGGAAGAGTTTGACACATGTATTAATCAGAGCAATCGTGGGTGCCGTCTGTTGTGAGAGTTCTACAGTATTGATGTCGTCCTGTCCCCTTGACTTGTCGTGAACCACGCAGGCAGGGATGAAGCCAGCGTGTTTCTGTTTATTTCTCCTTTTATCTCCTATAATTTCAGGTTTATGGGAGTCGTCGCCTTGTTGTTGGGTGCTTCGCTATTTATAAGTGTTGTATCTTCACTGTGAACCACACCCTTTAGCTTTATAAGGTGCTTTTATTGGTCTTGCTTAATCCCTTTTGTGGCCTGAATTCCAACTCACCTAAAACACCAGGACCCGTGCTATCTCTGGCTGTGTTTTCCCCTCATTTGCCTTTACTTACCCTTTTATTTTCAAGATTCTGATTTGTTTTAGCTATGTCCCAGGTATGTACAATTCATTTCTGTTTTATAATTTAATCTGAAAATAATTGTTCTCTAAGTTGGAGCCCTGACCTCGTTTGCATTTGCTGATGTGACTAACGTATGTTTGGTCTTAGTTCTGTGACACTGTTTTATGTTACCATTTACTTACAGAGTTTCTTTTTAAGTTAACACAATTCATTTGTTTGTCTTTGTTTCTTTGTTTCTTTTTTTTCTTTTTTTTCTTTTTTTTTTTTTTGGTGGGGGAGATAATTAAGTTTATTTATTTAATTTTTATTTTTTAATGCAGGTGCTGGAGACTGAACCCGGGACCTTGTGCAGGCTGAGCACCTGCTCCACCCCTGAGCTCCACCCTCCCCCGGCTTTGTTTCCTATATGCAGTCTTTCTGACATTTAGGAAATTAGGATTTTTCTAGTAGATACCTTCGTAGTGATGACTTTATGTAACACCGTGGACCCTCTATTTATGTAGAAGGCGTCCATTAATTCCCTGAGCTAAGCAACGGTAAAATTAATGTTTTCTATTCCTCATTCTCCTGCCACCTCATTTTGGACAATAATCTAATATTTATTACCATTAATCTTGGTTCTTTGAATAAGTGTACAGTTTTATTACTTGTGTTGTCAGCTCTTATGTCAGTGGGGGTCTAGGAAAACAAAAACAAAGTGCCTTTGACTCAACGAAATGGGGAAGCAGGTGGCAGGGCTGCTAAGAAGCCCAGCTGGACTCTGAAGAAGCCCGGCGATCAGCAGCAGTGGAGAGCTGCCACTTCCCTTAGCCGGGCGGGAGGAGGTGGCATCACCGTGTCGGGGACCAGAGTCACCTGCAGGTGGGACCAGAGATGCTACCCAGGCTTATCTGCTCCCAGCCGCCGGCCTCCCACTGGTTCCTTCTCCGGGCTGACCCGGCCGAGGTCTCGGGCCCGGAACTTCCTGGGAGCAGCCTCGCTGTGGTGTTGACCAGAGTAGCAAGGATGGGCCGTGCGAACAAGCAGGCCAAGGACTTGCGGCGTCAAGTGGATGAGCGGAGGCCTCCGGAGGGCTTGTCCCCTCCCCACCTGCTCCTCCATTTCCTTCTCAGTTCCTGTTACAGCATCATTTGTCCTGGTCCAGCACACGGCTCAGGGCCCCATCACCTCGCCCGCTGGTTGCTGTGGTCTTAGTGCCACAGGTCCACCATTCGGTTCTCACTGGGACTTCTGCCAGTTCCCTCGTAGTTGCTCACTGGCTGGCGGCTAACATGCCACTCTTGGGACTTGCATACGACCTCATCATCGTAACCACAGTCAAGATGTGGCCTGACTGCCTCGTCCTGAAAGTTCTCTCCCGCCCCTCTGTGATGGCACCTCCCCCATCCCTGGCCCCAGGCAGCCTGTGATCTGCTGCCGGCACCATGGTTTTGCCTTCTCTGTACCTTCATACAAATGATCAGCGCCACCCACCCCTAAACATTTATGTTTGAGTTTTTATACCAATAACACACTGTTGAGATGCGTCAGTGCTGCTACACGTGTCAAGGCTGCATCCTTGCTGTGTTACCGAGGAGGGCTCCCCGGAACGCGTGCGCCGCTGTCCGCACCTCTGGCCGCCGTCCGACGGGGTCCGGGCTGCCTCAGTGTGGGGCTGCTGTAAACAGCGCGCTCTGAGTACCCCTGCGCCCACCCATCTCCGTGCGGACACGGATTTTCCCGGCTCCCGGGCGAGCACGCGAGTGGAAGCGCTGGCTCTCCTGAAAGCGCGCGCCGAGCTGCGCGGGCCTCAGCCGCACGGTCCTCCACAGCGGCGCTGCGGGCTGGGCTGCCACCGGCGCCATCCAGGGTCCGGTCGCTCCGCGTCCTCCCTGACCCGCGGTGTCAGACCCTCCAACGTTGGTCGTTGCAGCGGGTGTGCAGTTGTTCCGGCGTCTGCGGCCGCTGTAACAAAGGGCCAGCGTCCGGGTGGCTTCAAGCCGCAGACACGTCCTGTCTCACAGCCCGGGGGCCGCAGGTGTGAGCGCAGGGCGCTGGTGACCCCGGAGGCCCCTCGGCGGGGCAGCGCGGCTCCGCGGCCGCCGCCGTCTCCCCACGGCCCTGCCCTCCGGCCTGTGTCTCCGAGTCTCTTCTCCTCTTGTTTTCTTTTCTTTTACTTTATAATTTTTTTTCTTCTTCTCTTCTTGTGAGGACCCAGTCTCACTGGAATAAGGGTCCATCCCACTCCAGCATGACCTCACCTCATCTAATTATGTCTGCAGCACTGTGTTTCTCAAGGAGGCCAAGTCTGAAGTCCTGAGGGTCAGGCCTTTAACCTGTTTCGGGGGGAACACAATTCAGCCCACACAGTTGCGATGTTTCATCGGGGTGTTAGCTCTCATTTCTCTGATGACTAGCGATGCTCAGTGTCTCTCCACGCGCTTATTCACCCCGTGCTTGGCTTCTTCGGCTGTTTTTTTATTGTGTTGCTGCTCTGAATATGGAGCCACAAGAGAACTTCATACACACTGGTTATTAGCCCTTTGTTGGATATATTTTTGTCAAAAATTTATCCAATCTGTGGCCCTGCATTTTTGTTTTCTTAACTTTATCTTTTGCAAAGCAACCTTTTCATCTTGGAGTCCCTTGAGTCAGTTTTCCCTTTCACGGTCTGTGCGTCTGTGTCTCCCTGAGACCCCTCCCCCTGCCCCAGTGCTGCGAGGTCTTTCTTCCAGATACTTAACAGTTTTGGTCAGAATTCAGTGAGGCTTTAGTTGGGTTTAGTGTTAGTCAGTTTCTCACCCTTGGCACTATTGACATTTTGTGCTGAATAATTCTTTTGCACCTCAGAGGATTCATTCTGTGCGTTGTGGGAGGTTCGGCTGCATCCTGGGCACTTGCTCACTGGGTGCCAGTAACATCTGCCCCACTGGGACAACAAAAGATGCCTCCAGACATTGTAAAATATCCTCTGGGGGAAATGTTTCCTCGATGTGAGACTTCAATTCGACTTAGGTCTGTGGTCCGTTTCAAACACACGTCTGTGTATGGAGTGAGGTAGTGGGTGCAGAGAGCCAGCTGTTTCAGAACCATTTGTTGAAAAGATGACCCACTCCACACTGAGTTACCTTGTCCTCTTTGTCAAAAATAAACAGTCAGTCTGGCATGCGATGAGTTTGGAGGCTGGCGTTTCCAGCCTCATAACAAGGAAAAGTCTGGAGAAACTGAAAATCAGCAGCTTTTCTTAGATCCAGCAGGGAACTGACACCTCCACGGTTTCGGGTGAGAGGTCGGTGGTGATGGAATGGATACTCCTCTGGTTGTGATACATGGCTTTTTCTTGCTGCTCCCAGCATACTACTCTTTATGTTGGGTTTCCAGCAGTTTGGCTTGGATGCACCTCATGGGCTTCTCTGTGTTTATTCTGTGTGGTGTTTGCTTATCATTTTGTGTCTGCAAAGTTCTGTGTTTAATCAAGTTTAGGGAAATTTGGGCCTTTGTTTCGTCAAATATTTCTTTGCCCGCTCTGTCTCTCCTCCCTCTGTGGTATTCCCAGGACATAAATGTTAGACCATGTGACATCCTTGGACTGGTGCTTGAGTTTCTGTTCAAATTCCTTAAAATTTTATTTTCTTTTCGTGTTCTTCATTTTGGATAATTTTAAATGAACTATCTCTGTCTTGCATTTCATTTAGTCTCTCCTCCAGTATGTCTGTTCAGCTAAGTCCACTCCTGTGGAATTTTTATTTCAGAAGTTGTGTTTTTTTGATTCTAGAATTTCCACTTTGTTTTTTTTTAAACTTGTGTCTATATCTGTGATGAGATTTCCTGTTTGTCTGCTGAAAGGAAGAAAGACAGTGAAGTAGAATGTTGACTGCAGTTTTGATACCAGAAGGGATGTGATTTTAATACCCAGAAAATAGACTTCCTGTTATTACCTGAAAGTGACTGTGGGCTCTGTGTGACACTGCTCCCTGGGGTTGGGGACAGTACTGCAACGACAGTGTGTTTGAGAAACGGGCATTTGTTTGACAGAAATGGCATTTCTGTGCCAAGTCATTCAAAACCCCAGCTGCACATGGAAGAAAAGGATTGAGTGATCATCCACACCACACACGCATCCCTTCCCACCCCCACCCCCATCTGATCAGTAGGGTGATGTTACAATTTTTGGTTAAATTCATATTAATTGTTTCTATTTTATAATCATGGGTAACATTATTCATAACAGAGTCACCGGCTGGACTGTGAACACGTCTTCTTCCTTGTGCTGTTTTCCTCTAGTGATAACAATTGACTTGGATTTTGTTTGTTTGTTTGTGCTCCTGAGTTTTTGTTCACCAAACTTTGCATTTACCTGCCCCTAATTCACCTTGGACCTTTCACAATAAGTCTCTCAATACAGTCAGAATCATTAGGTAATCTGTGGATTTCGTGTTTATTTTCCCCCCTTGAAGACACATCTTCTGAAATTGTCCACCCTCAGCCCCTCCTCCTTTCTAGCTGCTCTCTGTGCAGCTGTCCTCCTGCGGCATCCCCTCCTCAGTGTCTCCTCCGTGCGTCCTGGGCTGCCTGTCCTCCTCTCCGGCTCCGTCCCTCATTTGGATGAAGTCCGCCCTCCAGGATGTTCCTGAGGACGTGCATCGAAGCAGGTTGCTCTGAGCCATCACATGTGTACGGATGTCATTATTCTGCTTCACAGGTGGTTGACAGGTAACTGACAGTTCTGGGTAGATCCTTAACCACTGAGCCCCACTGCCTTTGTTATAGTTACAATGAACAAAAACAAATAAACGTGTAAAGAAGTAAAGCTATAGAAATAGGAAAGTTCCAGCAGAGTTCTCTGTCCCTTCAAGCAGTGAACTCAGCTTGCTTTTGTTGAGGTGACGGGAGTGTGGTGTCTGGGAGAACCACCTCTCCTTCACTGGGGGGTCTGGTCATCACAGCATCCTCCTCCATTGGAACAGAGAGATGGACGTGGGATCCAGTAAGGCCCGTCACGTTTCTGTCGTGTGGTTAATACTAGTTCTGAGGGAAAGCCCCCTCTGAGCTGGCTGTCTTCTGTTTGCTTCTCCAGACATGTTCTTGCTCTGAGTGCGCCTGCTCACGGTCCTGGGAGGCGCCCTGACCTGTCATTCCTGCCGGACTGAACCAGCCAGGAGATCAGTGAGGGGGCGGGTGGGGGCCAGACTGCATGGGTTCATCAGCCACCCCCCCCCCCCAGTGCCACAACTCCTGTCAGGAAGCCCTCTCCTCCCACCTCTCCCCAGCTCCCAGTAACGGCTTCTCCATCCTGCCTCCTCAGGGCTGGGGTGATAGCAGCGCCCTTGGCTGGTAGCACCAAGGACAGCGCCGGCTGGGCCTGCATCTGCACTCACCACCGCAAGTGGCCCCTTCGCTGAATCACCCTCACATCACCTCATTTTGGATGTGCTAGTTCCTTCCTGCTGGGACTTTGGATACAACTTTACCCCTAAAAGGAGGTGAGGCCAGATTTGCTAGCAGCCACCAGCCAGGTGAGCAGACACAGAGCTGACACATGAGCCTGGCAACATCCTCTCAGCATTTGGACTCACTCGGTCTGCAGCTGGCTGTGTCCCTGTCCTCCAGACATGTCAACAAATTCTCTTTTTTATTGATCTGATTGTTTTGGGGCCCATGGACTTTGGGGGAGCCTGCTGGCCTCCTGTGAAGCACAGGAAGGCAGTTCTCATCTTGACTCGGTGTTGTGCAGCCAACGCCAAGTTACTCCATTCTTTATTTCATTATCTTTATAACAGCTAAGTGTTCACCTACCTGCCCCTGCTAGCCTCTCATAGGGTATATTTAAAGAAAATCTTCAAAGCACAACATAAATTCTTATTTTGCGCCCAAGATATTGGCAATGCAGTTCAAGGTTTAAAAAAGAAAACATTATTGGAAGAGGTGGGTATCGCATCCCCTCAGGAGGTTCACAACATTTCATAGAAATTTCATGTGTGCTTCCTTGTGCTGGTGAGTCTGACCCTAGGAACAGAGGACTTATTGAAAAAAAAAAAAGGAAAACGCTCTTCATTCGAGTACCTGGGGGGGTCTGGGAAGTCGGTGGGTCTCGGCTGTGTGCCGTGGCAGGCTCTGTGATTTACTCGCTCAGTGTCCATCCCCCACTCCGTCCTGGCTGACAGAGCTCTGGTTTTGTTGAGGAGCCAGCGTGCCCAGCTCCAGGTTACGGGCATCGGAGAGCTCACGTAATCACCATAATCAGTGTCTCTAGTCCTCTGACCTTCCCGGAAGTCATGGTGGCCACAGGCTCAGGTCTGGCCGGTGGCACCCAAGGGGAGGGAGTCTGCAAGGTGGTAGAGAGCAGGGCCCCTCTGCCCTGGCACTTGTGATGTGTGTTGTGGGGAGGCTGTCCTGTGCATTGCAGGAGGCTGAGCAGCATCTCTGGTCCCTGCCCACCAGGCGTCAATAGCGCTCCCTTAGCTGTGACAACCACTGTGTCCCTGGACACTGTGAAATGTCTCCTAGGTAGTGAAGTCGCCTCCGGCTGGGAACTGCTGCTTCTGAGGAGAGACCCTGCGTTGCTGGTCTCTGTCCTTCCTCCTGCCTCGGACAAGGGTGTGGGTCACAAACCGCGAGGAAGAGACCCAACAATTCCCCTGAAACCCTGCTGCTTAACAGCAACCACCTGCTCTGTGTTATGTCACTGCAGCTGGGTTCTCTGCACTTTCCCCTGAATACACTCGTAGCTGGCGGGGCACGCAGTGAGCTGGGGCAGGCACACTCCAGGTGCCTGTCTACCAAGCAGGTGCGCAGCACTGGAGGCGGCAGGATACAAGATCAAGATGTAAAACTTGGTTGTATTCCTGTGTACTGGCAGCAAACAATTAGAAACTGAAATGAAAATGCACCATTTGTAATAGTGTGGAAAACTGTTTAACCCTTAAATATAACCCTGACAAAAGATGTGTAAGGTGTGTGCTCTGGAAACAGCAAAACCTTGCTGAGAAAAGACATCAGTAAATGGAGAGATGAACCATGAGTTCAGAAAACTGAGAAATGGTAAGACATCAGTTCTCCTCAGATGGATCGATACGTTCAATGTAATCCCAGTAAATATGCCAACAGGTGTTTTATAAAATATAAATTGACAGATTGATTCTGAAATGATATAAAAATGTAAAAGAGCTAGAATAAGCAAAACAACATCAAAAGGAAGAAAGGGTTGGAGTTCCTACCTCCGTCGAGGCTTACGATCAGGACACAAGGCAAAGTGGTGTTGGTGCAGAGACAGACACGGAACCCCCGCCACACCATATAGGTTACGCCTGGAAGTAGGTCCACACACATGATTAGTTGATTTTTGACAAAGCTGCCGATCTAATGCAACGTGGGATGGACAGTCTTTTCAACAAATGGTGCAGAACAGCTGGACAGCCGTGCAGCAAAAAAAGAACCTCGACCTTAACTTACACCATACACAGAAAGTAAGTTGAAATCCATCATTGTCTTATGTGTAAAAGCTAGCTCTGTTGAGCTTCTAGAAGAAAACATAGAAAATCTTTGCTTAGTTGGGGTGGGCAGATTCCCTAGGCAGGGAAAAACCACAAACACAAAAGGGAAGAATTGATCAATTGTCCTTCAGCATTAAAATCCTGGAAAGTTCCTTGAAAGATATTATTAGAGAATTAAATGGCAATCCACAAAGAGAAGAAAATATTTGCCAGCCAAACGTGAGAAAAAAACCCAAGTATCCAGAGTGTATGAAAGTCTTACAACTCAGTAATGAGGAGGAAAAACACCCCTAATTTTGAAATGGGCAGGAGACTTGAACTGACACTTCGCAAAAAGACATAAGAATGTCAACAAGTACGTGAGGAGGCTCAGCATCGTCGCCGGTTGTCAGAGGAATGTAAGTTCAGCCACGGCGAGACACTTCTGCCCACCCACGGGGAGGGCTGGCCTCGAAGGAACGGATGAAACCGAGCGCTGACGAGGGCTGGAGCGTCTCAAATACAGTACCGCTTTCTTGGAAAACAGTTCAGCAATTTCTTATAAAGTCAAGAATATATTTATCATACGACCCAGCAATTCCAGTCCCAGGCATTTACCAAGAGAAGTAAAAGCATCCATGGAGACTGTTACATGAGCAGTCCCAGACGTTCTGTTCACAATAGTCAAAAACTGGAAACCCCTCTGGTATCTGTCCACCAGTAAGGGGACACGCAGATGATGGCAAAGCCACACAGTGGGGTGACACTCAGCAGCAGGTGTAAAAGCCCTACTGATGCACACAGCAGCTCGGATCAGTCTCACACACACGCTGAGCAGAAGCAGTGAGGCTCAGGGCTCGTGCTGTACAATCTCACTTAACGAGAAATTCTGGAAGACGCAGAACCAATCTCTGGTTGCCATCTGGGAGTGGGGGCCGGGGGATGTTCTGAAAGGGGCATGAGGAAACTTTTTGGAGTGGTGGAGATATTGCATGTCTTGACTGGGGTGGTGACAGATACAGAGATGTATACGTTTGTCAAAACTGGTCTACGTGCACACTTTGGGTGGGTGTGTTTCGGTGTGGTTGGCTTGGGGCGATGACTGGGACTGGTCTTCTTCCTGCCACGTGGGGAGCTGTGTGGGAGGCTGCTCCCGAAGTGGGGTCAGGGCGGGGGCTGTGGTTTCCAGCTCCGTGACTCTGTGACGAGTAGGTCTCCTCATTGTAGACCGCTGGTCTAACCACATTTTCTCACCATCAGTAATAGAAGGCCCCACGAAAGCACGGTGTAACTCACCAATTTAAATATTTGCTGACTTCTGTCCCCATGTCTCACCCCTTCACCCACGTCAGAACTGGGCTGTCACCTGCTTTCCCCGTGGCACCTGCCACTCCGTAGGGATCCGCAGGAGAGAGCAGACGCCCACCTGCCCTCTTCTGTGTCCCATTTCTCAGTCGGTTCCAGACTAGAGGCGAAAGACGGGCTTGTTATTTATTTGCCTCTGAAAACCCCAACAGCCCTCTCCTCCTATTGAAAATAATAGTAACAGTAGCCCAATAAAAAACCATAAATCAGCCAGCGTGTATCGGGCATTTACTATGTGCCAGGTTTACTACACGTGAAAATGGCTATAAAACGGTCTGTCTTCATCTTAACAGTCCTCATAATAACCCAGTGCAATGTGTGCTATGTTATTTGTATTCTGGAGTTGACAAAACTTTGGCAGAGAGAGATTAAGTAACTCGCCCACAGCCACACAGTTAGTAGGAGGCAGAACCGGGTTTTGGATCCAGAATGATGGCCTCACCCACTGCTGTTTCCATGCATGTCTGGCTCTGGTCCATTCTTTGCACAGCAGCCTGAGCAATTTTTCAAGGTAGATTTTATCAGAAATGGATGCACGTGACCCTTAAGGGAAAAAACAAAAAAACAAAAAACAAAACAAAACAAAAAAAGCCTTGGTATGGCTCGTAGGACCCTGCCATATCCTTTTCAGCCTCATTGGAGCTATTTCAACCTCACTTACTCTTCCAGGGCCTCACTCATCAGACACAGCAAATGGCCTCCTGCCTCAGGACCTTTGCACACACTGTGTTCCTTACTGGAAGGATCTCCCCATATCACTGTTTCTTCAGGCTTTGAGAAAATACCACATTTTTATTTTTAAATTTTTTTTAATTGAAGTAGAGTTGATTTAAAATGTTGTGTTAGTTTCGGTGTACAGCACAGTGATTCAGTTACACACACATATACATTCTTTTTTGTTATAGGATGTTATAAGGTATTGAATATAGTTCCCTGTGCCATACAGTAGGGCCTTGTTCTTTATCTATTTTATATATGGTATTTTGTATTTGTTAATCCTAAACTCCTAATTTATCCCTCTCCTCCTTCCCCTTTGTTAACCATAAGTTTGTTTTCTATGTCTGTGAGTCTCTTTCTGTTTTGTAAATAAGTTCATTTGTGTCATATTTTAGATTTCACATACAAGTGATCTCATATGATATTTGTCTTTCTCTGTCTGACTTACTTCACTTAATATGATAATCTCTACGTCCATCCATGTTGCTATAAATGACATTATTTTATTCTTTTTTATGGCTGAGTAGTATTCCGTTGTATAAATACACCACAACTTCTTTATCCTTTCATCTGTCGATGGACATTTAGATGCTTCTATGTCTTGGCTGTTGTAAATAGTGCTGCTGTGAACACTGAGGTGAAGGTGTCTTTTCGAATTAGAGTTTTCTCCAGATACATGCCCAGAAGTGGGCTTGTAGGAGATGAAATACCATGTTTTTAGAGCGACTTCCCTGGGCCCCTCTTTCTCTGTCATTCTGTCTCATTTTTACCTGTGTTTTATAGCCACGGCACGGATCACAATTTGAAGCTACTTTCCTGTTTCTGTGTGTAACTGGTATGACCAGCTCCACCAGCTTGGGGTGAAAATTATGTCACAGTGCTTGACTCTTCAAGTCAGAACTGGCTGTGGTTTGCACGTGCCAGATTTCCAGGAAGCTTACACCCTCTTGGGACTGTAGGCAGGTTCTTTTCCCATGAAGTGGCCCAAGATCTTCAGGGATTTGCTCCCCTCGAAGGTGCCAGTCCTGATCGCAGACACCTCGAGGAGAGTGAGCTGGAGCTGAAGCCTGACCCGTTCCTTAGGTGGCTGTGCTGCCTTGTTGAGAACTGGCCCGGAGCACCATGAGGGCCCGTGTCCCCTGCTCCTGGTCCCCTGCTCCTGGTCCCCTTTTACTGGCCAAGCTCACACTTTGGGGCTCACTGTGTCAGGGGGTGTGTCCAGTGTGGCTCCTCCTACCTCGCTGGGCCAGGATTAGCCCCCCACACCGCAGACACCCACACCTGCCCAGTGGCCACATGGGTCCTGGCTTCATACCTCTTCCCTTCGTGGTGTTGGAGACGGGGTTCTGCTGAGATCCCTGGGGACTCCGCCCACCATAGTGTAGACAACTTACACTCCAGAGTCCCCTGTGGGATCCGGCTCCAGGTCCCCCTCCTTGTGGTCCTGCCTCCCCACTCCCCAGCTCACACCCCGGAACAACGTGCTGAGAATCCTTGCATCTCAGGGTTGGGGGCTGCAGGAGGGGACCTGAGACCCCCCCTCCCTTGTGATGAGTTCTCAGCCCCCTGGACATTCCATCCGCCAGCTGATTGCTGGAGCATCTCACCATCCAGGCTCTCCACCCTGCACCCACCGTCAGCGTCTCCTTCCCTTTTGTCCCAGGAAAGCCTGGGTCCCAGTGCAGCCGCCCTCCTCCTCGCTTGCCTGGAGGGTCAGGAGAAGCAGCTTCCACCAGGTGCACACAGACACGTGCATTTATCCCCCTGGCTCTACAGTAAGGTAGTCACTCACCTCCCATTACCAAGGGGGACCACTCAAGGGGTGCTTTCCAACAGCAGACAACCTGCTCCCGGAAGAGTGAGGATTTCCCTAGGTGGAAATGGTAAGAAACTTGAATGGAAGCTCCTTTAGATTACAACAAAACAAAACAGAGAAGGGACTCCATCCTGTGGTTTCCTCACTGCATGTCTGTCTCCTGTTGAAGCCTCAGGTTCTCAACCTCTTCTGTGGGCCCAGGGCTTCCCACCCCTCGTGGCACTAGGTGGCCAGCCAGCCAGGGTTGCTGGATGAATGACTGTATCACCAGCTACTGAATAAAACCATGTCTACCAGTCAACCAGACAAGAGTTCGAGCCCAAAAGATGAGCAGAGAATTGTCTAATATCCTTCTTAAAAGCTGGTCGTGGGTGGGTATACACGTGTCTGTGTATGCGTGATTTTATTCAAGTTTTCTTCTCCATAATTTCAAGAAGTGCTGCTTTGTTCAATTTTGAGACTTCCAAGAAAGATTTTCAGACATTCAAGATGGTGTGAAAACGAACACACACACCAGGGACCCCACCGCAGAGTTGAAGAAACAAACCCAAACTAAAGTGGTTGCAGCCAGCCCGATGCCCCCCTTCACACCCCCTCCCCCTGGAGGGCACATTGTCCTAATTTAAGGACACTTCCGCAGTCCTGGGAGCCGGAGCCCAGCGCAGGCGTGGTCCTGCCCCTCCCCCTCCAGCCACAGGTGCTGAAACCAGGCGGCTGCCCCGCATACCTGGCCAATCAGCTGCTGCCTCTCGGGAGCTCAGACTTGAGAGCCTGGGCTCATTTGCTGTGATGAGTAAAGCCAATGGCTCATGCGAGATGTAGGGCTTAGACTTATTTTGGGTGTGGCCAGAACGAGCCCCACTGTTACAGCATAAAGGTGCAGTCATACCTGTATGGACACATATTGTGCTCATTATAGGCCACTGCAAGATACTGGGTACAGTTCCCTGTGCTGGACAATAGGACCTTGTTGTTCATCTATTTTATGTATAGTTGTTAGTATCTGCAAGTCTCCAGCTCCCAGTATTACTTTTAACTAAATAATTCTTAAGATAAGCTTTCCCCACCAAAAAAAAAAGTTATTCACTAAACACACCTACAATCATAGACTCTGACTCATTCATTCAACAGACATTTATTAAGCTCCTATTGTAAATCCGGGCTTTGTGCAAATCTTTGGTCCCAACTTCCAACCAGGGCAACAGCTGGCTTGGCTTCCCAGGGTTTTCCTGGTTCTAGTACTGACAGCCCTATGTCCCGGGAGCTGCCTCAGTCTCGCCCAGCTAGGAGCCCCACCACAGTGTCCCACGTCAGTCTTCAGCTTTTCGTCCTGTGCAAGCACTCGGCTGGACTTGAATGGCTGGAGAGTTCTCTGTGCCGAGTTTATCCCCTCTTCATATAGTTTCTCCTGCTGTGCTCTGCTCTGCTTCTTCTCTGCTAGTACACAGTTTTCCACTGTTAAAATGTGTCCCTCTCCGACCAGGCATGAGCTGTAATTTATGCCTGGATCGGCTGTCCCCCGCCCACCCCAGAGCAGGCACAGATGGGTCCTTCCCAGGCTCTGGCAACCCCCTGTGGCTTTGCCTGAGCCAGCCTCTCCCTTGGGAAGAACTTTCGAGAACCCCTTTCTCTGGCCAAGTGTCCCCAAAGAACTGTCCACACCCATGACCCAACCCTTCATCCATCACCAGACACACCCATCGAACCTCTGGTACTGAAACACAAGAAGCAGATGAGTCCTGGATCCCAATGAACATACAACAAGGTCTGGGACGCTGAATTCTCTGAGAGACATGGATCAAATGCTAATGGTTTTGGGAGGAAGGAGGGAAGATGGATTGAAGCCCTGTCTGAAGGAGCAGCCGCTCAGCTGCAGCCTCCTGAACGAGCCCACTTGGCACGCTGGTGTCCGTTTCAGAGGCGTCCGGCTCTGCCGGGTCACACCACTGGCGAGAACACGGAGAGCACTTTTGTCTCATGTTCGAGCCCCAGCACTTAGAGGCTGCGGCCTGAACTGCACTTGCTTGGGGAGACGTACACCCGAAGCTCTAATTCAGGGGGGTGTCTGCTTAAGTGCCTCCTTCCTGGGAGCCTTCGCAGCCAGCCTGTCCCAGCAGTGCCCCGGCCTGTAAGTCGTGTGTGAAGACTCAGTGTGATCGCTCGATTTTGCCCAGGCTGGCCAGGGCCCCCAGGGCTGTCCAGGTAGAAACATTGCTGGGTATTTGCATGTATCTCTGTTTAAAAGACTCAGTGCCCCCACCTCGAATTTATTTTATATTATTTTACCTTATTTTAATATGGGTTTTTAGCAGAACAAATATACTTTTCCATTATTCTATATTGCATATTACAATTCGTTTAGGGAATGCTGTCTGCTTTTGAAAAAATGCCTGGTTTTTCATTATCCTCATCTTTGCTCATATAACTTCTTTGTCCAGGCTGCTGTTTGTAAATGTATAGTTACTTTGGCTTATTTTGACCCCTGTAATCCTTTACTCACCACTATTTGTTTATTCATTCAATCATTTATTCATTCAACAAACATTCGTAAAGTGCCCACTGTGTGCCTGTTGGACTGAGGATAACACAGCAAGCTGAACAGATTTAAGACTGACAGCTGTGAGGAAAGTAAAGCAGGGGAGGAGGGTAAAAGATTGAACTGTCAGGGGTTTCACAATTGACTTGCGATGGCCGGGACGGCTTACTGAGAAGGTGACACTTTGTAAAGACTTGACGAAGTCAGAGGACAGTCCTAGTATCTTGCAGAGTCACAGTCCAAGAAGCAGGAATGGTAAGTGCAAAGGCCCTGGGGTGCATGTTCAGGCAGAGGATGAGCCGGGAAGCAGAATAAGTAGTAAGACATGGGGTCCCATGTGGGGTGGGGCAGGGCCTCAGGGGCACTGTCAAGACTCGTGGGCAGCTGTGGAGGCTTCTGGGAAGAGGACCCACACAGCAGACATCCGCTGTAATGGGGTCACCCGGCTGCTCCATTGGCAACAGTCTGAAGCAGAGTTATTTTTCAGCCAGCAGGCACCGGACCCCGGAGGGCATCCTAGTGTGAGGGAGGCAAGGATGTAGGCAGGGGCACCATCCAGGTGAGAGGTGCAGGTGGCTTAGACCAGAGAGGTGGCAGCAGAAGAGGTGAGAAGGGGTTGGACTCTGGAAATATGTGAACAGCCCTTTACCTAACAGCCTGTAATGGAAAAGAACCTGAAAAATAGTATATAAATACATACATTCATATATATATAACAGAATTACTTTGTTGTACGCCTGAAACTAACATAATATTGTAAATCAACTATACTTCAACAAAAAAAGAAAGAAAAAAGAATAGCTCTTACCACTGCTTAAAAATTGTCAGTAGTCTATACTGGAAATGTGATTTCATGAGTATTGACATGGTTAGTTTAAATAATTCCTTTTCAAGGGGACCCCCCTACACTGCTGGTGGGAATGTAGTTTGCTGCAGCCACTGTGGAGAACAGTATGGAGGTTCCTTAAAACTGAAAATAGGGTTACCCTATGACCCAGCAGTGCCACTCCTGGGCATATATCTGGAGAAAACTCTAATTCAACAGAATCACCCCACTGTTCATAGCAGCACTATTTACAACAGCCAAGACATGGAAGCAACCTAAATGTACATCGACAGGTGACTGGATAAAGAAGCTGTGGTATATTTAAACAATGGAATACTACTCAGCCATAAAGAAGAATGAAATAATGCCATTTGCATCAACATGGATGGACCTGCAGATTGTCATACTAAGTTAAGTAAGCCAGAAAGAGAAAGAAAAATATCATATGACATCACTTATATGTGGAATCTTACAAAATGATACAAATGAATTTATTTACAAAACAGAAACAGACTCACAGACACAGAAAACAAACTTATGGTTACCAGGGGGAAGGGTTAAATTGGGAGTTTAGGATCAGCAGATACAAACTACTATATATAAAATAAACAGCAAGGTCCTACCATATGGTCCAGGGAACTATATTCAATAGCTTGCAATGGCATATAAAGAAATAGAATATGAAAAGGAATAAATATATACGTATGTATAACTGAATCACTATGCTATCCACCAGATATTAACACAACATTGTAAACCAACTGTATGTCAATAAAAATAAATCATTCCTTTTCAGATGAAGGACCTGGGAGGCCAGTACTCCCCATGGACCCTCTGCTCTGACGTTTCATCCCAAATTCCATCCTCTGTTCCAACCACATCGCTCTCCCTCCCGGCTCCCCGCCGGCTCCCCGTCATGCTCTGTGGGCCCGGGGCCGCGGCAGTGGTGCCGCCATCCCTGGAGGCCAGGCAGGGGTGCTGCTTCCTGGGTGGCAGCCCTCCCAGCGTCCCAGCCTCTGGCCCCCCGATGCAGGACTTCATTACCGCTGTGAATGCCTCTGCTTTACTTGAAATGAAGCACAAATACTCTCTTTTCTCTCCAAAATTTCGACTTGCTCTTGTTGGTCACATTTGAAAATGGCATTTAAAAAAGTCACTGACCTAAGTGTGTCACCTAAATTACAGCCTCTGCTCCATGAAGTGTGGTTTGTGTAACCCCGTGCACAGGGTGGAGCCGGGCCTGGGGTGCTGTCCACCCACGATGCTGCCTCCCAGGGCTGTGGGTCCCTGGACCGCACTGGCACTGTGCGCTCAGGAGCTTCAGCTGCCCTGAGAGACGAGTCCAGCACCCTCCCGCAGGAGTGCTGCCCCCTGTTTCCTTTTGTGGTTCTTAGTAATGGGGGTGCTATTTCCCCTAGCAGCAAGCCCGCAACGTCATCTCGTGTGTGCTTCCTGTATTACATGTCTTGATGTTGATGTGTTTCATGTTCTTCTTTTTTCAAACACTTAAAAACAGAGCAGAGATCTACAGATTGTACATGTGCGGTTCTGAAACCATCCGCTACCCTGCATGTGCGTCACACACATTCTCTGAATTATCACATGGATTACATGACAGTGAACTTCGTCAGCTTTCTGAGGCTCCTTGCATTTCACCTCAGCTTGTTCCCTGAATAGAATCAGGACATTTTGAAAATCCAGACTAAACCACACTCATTTTCAGACCAAAATCAAACCAAGCCCACTTTCCCTTTTCCCCAGAGAATATGGTCCGACTGCTGTAGAGTCTGCTTGGTTTTTAAAAGTTTGGGACAGAAAAGAGCAAGCACCACCTTCTTCCCTTTCCGTTTTGTTTTGCTCTCTTTATTTTCTCGTCTTATTTGTTTTGCTTGTGGCAAACAAAAAACATCCCAGAAAAGACAGCACCCACCAGCCACGTTGTGAGGTGGGCTGTGGGGGGCTGGACACTGAGTGCCCCCTCCTATCCCACCTCATCACTTGATAACTTTGACTTTGGCCAAATAACATAAAGTTCCTGAACCTCAGCTTCCTCTTTCATAATATAGTATTGTTCCTCCTTCGCACCGCAAGCCCAGGGAGACCCATGGCCCCAGCAGAGACGGAGAAGGATTCATGCCCCCGCCGCTCACTGGGACCCTCTTCCAATGCCAGGTTCTACCCTGGTGATCCAGCCTCTGCCGACCTCCCCCTCCTGCTCAGGTGGCTCTGTCTTGTTTCAGTCTCCAAACCGCTGTCCTTGCTTCAGAAATGTCATCTCATGGAGGCTCTGTGCAAACTGCAAAGAGAAATAGCAGTGTCAGAGATAAATAACTCCATACTGTTTTTTTCTTTTACTCATTCCTGAATTATGTTAATTTTGTACCATAATCCGTTTTCCAAAATTCAGAGAAATTTTCAGTATTTCTTGGTAAAGAACAACTGCTTGCTAACTACTATGGACATTTTTCTTTCTATCAAATACCACGTTAGTACCTGCCTCTCTGCTACCACGATCACATTGCAAATCAAATGTAACAACCTGTGCAATATAGATAAATAGCACCTGTATGTTGTCAAGGGTTTTAGCAAATGAAGAAGGGGATCCGATCCTCAGAGGTGGCAGTGCTTAGCGTGGGACTCGCTTTAGCTCCCTGGCACTTTAGTTACTGTGATCCTGGGGGATTTTATAGACAAAAAAAATCCCCCTTTTCAAATTCTTCAATCCATGTCTTATCAGTGGCTGTATTTATTAATTTTATTGTCTGTAAATAAGGAATATGGTAAGGGAAAGCATTTGGGACAAGACATATGCTTGTATAGAAAAATAACCAACTTCAAGCTTTTAATGTGAAATGAGGATTAAACACACTTACCTAACTTTAAAAATGAAGTTTTTATTTTTGACTTTTTTTCCAGTTTTATGTAGAATCATTACAGTTCGACTGCACTATACTTTATACTGCATGTAAATACATATATACAGTATACTGCACTTTATTTTAGTTGACATGTATGTACTAATTATCGTTTCTAAGAACAGGTTAGATCTTTAGCTTTTTAAACTTAGTTATCAAAGGAATAAAGCCAACAACAAAATAAGAATCAACAGAGCACAGTAATCCAGTCGTAAAGGACAGTCGGATGTGCTCACACATATTCAAGAAATCAAAAGAATAACTAGTTCATTTGTGTCCTTATTGTTATTATTTTTTAGATTCTTCATATAAATGATGTCATATGGCATTTTTCTTTCTCCTTCTGGCCCACTTTACTTTGAATGACAATCTTCAGGTCCATCCATGTTGCTGCAAATGACATGATTTTATTCTTTTTTATGGCTGAGTAGTATTCTATTGTATATATGTACCACATCTTCTTTATCCAGTCATCTGTTGATGAGCATTTGGGTTGTCTCCATGTCTTGGCTGTTGTATATAGTGCTGCTGTGAACATTGGGGTGCAAGTGTCTTTTTGACTTTTTTTAAAAAATGGAGGTACTGGGGATTGAACTCAAGGCCTCGTGCATGCTAAGCACACGCTTTACCACTGAGCCATTACTCTCCCCTCATTTTATTTTTAAACGTCTTCCTGTCTTACTGCGAACTGAATGTCCTCCCACGACTACTTGTATGAAGCAGAAAAACAAGACCAGACCTGAGTTAATGCTCTGCTCTGAATACCTCCTCTTTCTCTGATCTCTTCAAAATTCAGGGTGCTTCTGAAGCACATAACATTTAGTTTTTTTTTTTAATGTCCAGAAAATCAGTGAATTCTTTGCCATTTAGAGTTAAGCCTTTTGAAAGCAGGTGCTTCCACCAGGTTTTACTCGGCTGCGTGGGGCTTTGCCTGTTGTGTTATCACTGACACACTTGGACTTGACTTTCATGTATGAGCTGATCCCTGTTTCTAAGTTTTACCAAATGCCATTAATGGAAGGTGAGATTTTCATGATACAGGATGTCGCAGAGCACAAGGTTCCTCCGGGACATCGCGTGAACCGCCACCCTCGGGACCCGCAGGGGCGACTGACGTGCTGGTAGCTCCGCACGGGGTTGGACTCGCTTCCAGGTGCAGAGAGCTTCAGAGTCACAACACTCGGCACTTTCACAAATACTTTTTCAGAGAAGTTACTCATTTAGATGACAGTAAACCAGCCACCTTGTCTTTAGTGCCCAAACCGCCCGGTTACAGCATGAGCTTAGGGAGGGGAAGCCCTCGTGAAGCCTTTACTGTGGCTCCTTGTCGCTCACAGGCCTTCAGCTCTTTCTTCCACCTCCAGACTGTCCCAGACTATTTTTATAGTCTGAACCCATCTGTTCTAACCTGTACTCACTGCTGTTTATAATACTGATGCTAATTATCTCTTCGACATCTCCCCACTCCTTGCTAGAAGCCTCGATGCCCCCAGGCCGCCACTGGTTCTCAGCCCTTCTCGCCCAGGCGGCTTGGGTTGGAAGGACCCGGGTTTGCTCTCCAGAGAGAACTTCATCCTTTCTGCACTCCAGTCCCACTCACAGAGGGAGCTCTTCCTCTGAGTCGAGTGAAATAATCTGAATTCTAAACGTCTTAAGCATCTTGTTAACAGGATGAGTTCAAACAAGTCAAAGAGGTTCCCTCCCATCCCACGTCTGTCCAGTTCTCCGTCTGGAAGTTCCCTCTGGGGTGTGGGCCGGTGGTGGGGCTCACTGTCTGTGCAGGGCCCACTCTCAGTGCGGGGCCGCCCGTCCGTGTTTGTTTATCAGGGTTTGTTTTCATCTGTGGGTCCTGCCATCTCTTCCCTCTGATTAGAAATCCCCTAAGGGGCCTAACATTGATTCTACAATTGTTGATTTATCAAATTCTTTTTCTTTTTTAATCAATTTTTCCCCCTTATTTCTTGTTTAAGGTTCAGGAAGTTGCTACTGTAATGAGTGAAACTGCAGCTTCCAACAGGCCCTAAGAGCAAGTGGAAACCCCACTGAGAGTGGAAACGTCATTTTAAATGATGGTTTAGGATGGATCAGTCCTACCCCTTAGAAAGAATTCATTTCAGTAGAAACTGAGTATTTCTAAATTGACGAGTCTCCTAGAACTTTGTGCTGATGGTGGCGCCTCATGGTATTTCCAAAAGCCGTAGAGGAGGTGCTCCTGACGGTTGCAGAGAGAGGGATTTTTTTCAGGTGAGTGAGGTCTTGACCTTTAGGACTTTACTCACGCCTCGTAGCTGATAGTTGAACTGAGAAGGAAGTAAGTCAGGAAGCAGTGGGGACAGAAGGGAACACAGTGCCGGGCAGTGAGGGGTGCTCTGCAAATGCTTGCTGGATAAATGAGTGAAAAGGAGAAGTAGCCCTGAAAACGTAGAGACAGTTGTGATGGGCAGGATCTCAGAGCTTCTGGGATCAAATCCAATGAAAAACATCCAGACCAGCCCACTGTGAGCATGAGTGTGACCTGTCTTGGGGAAAACATGTGTTCCTTTTAGAATAAAATTCTAGAGAATGAAGGAGGGGGAAGGAAGGCTGAATGTCACAAGAAGTTGAATGAGAGGAACAGAAGATGAAGGCAAAGGGGAGACACGGGTGAGGCTGGTAGAAGGAACTGGAACAGAATTGATGCAAATGAGCTCACGTTTCTGCTTTTCTTTCTTATTCCCTTTCCTTCTTTCTGGTACTTACAATCAGAATTCCAAAGGGAGATTTAAGAGCAATTTGGAAAAATGTTAAGTAAGACAACACCAGGTGGCAAATAGCAATTTAATTTTCATTGCCAACGGGGCTGAAGTCTCGGGGTGCTTTTTATTGGAAGGGCTGGGGGAGGGGGGGAGAACCATTAAGTGTGTTGTGATGAAAGCAGCACGGAGGTTGAGGGGGCTCGGATAAGAAATCCTTCCACGCCTGCATCACTTCCTGCTTTCATCTCCCCACTGCTGCAGAGTCGGTTGTACACTGAAGACGTCCTGTCGGCGCCGGTGCTCACAGGGAGCAGTGAGCTGAGGCTGCGAGGCTCAGACTTCGGGGAGCGGGCGCTGCCTCCCAGCCTGTGCTTGCGGAGGGCGGGTCCGCCACGCAGGAGAAGCTGGCCGGTTCCAGGGGCCCCTCTGCCCTCCAGACCCAGCCAGGGCGGTGCTTGCCTCTCTGAACAGAGGGTAGAGGTCTGCTTCTGAACTCTCTCACGTGCTTATGCCCTCTTTGGGTTTTATCCGATGGGAAAATGGGATTTCTGGAACCCTCTGCTGTTTACACGGTGACACACAGGCATCACTGGGGACACACTGGAAGATCTTGGTGTTGCTACGGTTTAAGCCTCTGTGTCTGTCAGTGTCCCCAGCCACACTCCCATGGGGTCCACTGAAGTTCTGTCCCCTGGGTGGTGGAGAATGAGGAAGACCCCACACCATGGCCCCCAGGCTGAATCAGAAGGAAGGAAGGGCCTTTTTTTTTTAAGTCACACGCTTCTTTTTTGCACAGGTCAGTAGGTGTGAATAGGAGAAGCGGGTGGGAAGTTTTGTTTCCCAAGGGAACCGAATGTGAGGAGAGAAACGTGCAGGTGCACTGGGTGAACTTCATGAGATGTGGGCAACATCCTCGGTGTCCTGCCTGGCCAGTCCCTCCATCGCGGACAGGAGGTGGTCTGCAGAGTGGCCGGACACATCCGGAAAGGCTGGCTGTGTTTTCCTCTCCCTCCTGCCCCGGCAGCCGTTTGGTGGTGGGAGGGCGTCCTGGGCTATAAGGACAGGTGTCCGCGGGCTGCTCATCTCCCCGGGTTTTCCTGGGGAGCAGCCTTGTCTGGCTCTCGGCTCCCTAGACTCTGGGTCTGCAGATCATGCACTATTTAGAATTTCCCTCTTAAAAAAGCAGTGCTGTGGTGGGCAACTGAAGGCTGACGGTAAACGCTGTTCTCAGAAGAGAGCTTGGGAGCTCTTTCCCTTGTTTTGGTATCAGGTTAAGGGCTGGGGCATTAACGGGGATCAGAGTGGGTTGTCAGATCCTACCCCAGTTTGTTCTGTTTGCTGGTCTGTTACTGGGGGTGTCCTGACAGTTGTGAGGGCTGAGTTAATGCATCCAAAGTGCCTAAGGGCTGGTCTCCTCACGAGCATCAAATGCGTCTGGCGTTGGTCTGCTATTATTATTGGTGTCCATTTGCTATGAGGTTTGCGACCTCCTGCTCTGACGGCCTGCCTGCTCTCTGCTGAGGAAGGGCCACAGCTAGAAGTTACTGGATATTTCCAGAGAGATTTGTTTCCCTAAAACTCTAAATTGGCTGGACTTTTCGCATTCTGTTGAGTTGGCCCAGAGGTCTAGATCCACACGTATAACCGCCTTCCAGCCCTCCTCTGTGTAGCAGGCCCTTCCTGTCAGATGCCCGAGAATCTGGTCCCCACAGACAGCGCTGAGCAGAGAACTGAGGTCTGGAGGAGGACGACAGTGGAGGACCTGAGGGGGGTCGTCCAACGCCGGAGCTGCTTCTGGATGGGAGCTGGCAGGCTCCTGCGATGCTGGGTGAAGGTGAGGAGGAGGAACGGTTTTGCTGAGGATGGTGCTCCAGTGAAACCTGGTTGGAGTCGACCTGTTGGTGGCAGGGGTCTGGGTGTGGAGCTGGGAGCAGCTGTCGCAGCAGCACGGGGCCGACACTGTGTGGGTTTGGGCCATCGGCACTTCCTGCAGTCCCCGGGGTGGGGGTTATCCCTACATAAGAGGGAGGGGCCGGGACATAGAAGGAGAGGTGGCTGCCCGCGTTCACACACCTGGAAGAGACCGCACAGCATCTGGTACCACGTCCACCTGTCCCCTGCCCGTCACCCCGTGCACGTTCACTGCTCTCCAGAATGAAGAGCTGTAACCCCACCTTGAAAGCCTGAGCCGTTCCCGGATTCTGGAGGGCAGGCTGGGCAGATCCCCGGTAGGCAGATGGCTCATGGGGGGCACCCCTAGGGGAGAGAATAGGCCCAGACAGGAGGGGACGTGTGTCCAGCCCACGCTGACCCTGGGGCTGGTGCCGGAGCACTGAGTCCAGCAGGTTGTGAAAACGAAAGGCCTATAGCCTGGACGTCTCCTTAAGACGCTGCAGGGAAGAGGGTGAGGGGCAGGACACACCGCAGCCTCAGGAGGACAGGAGCCCGAGGCCCAGGGTGGATACGTGTGTGGTGCAGCCCTTGTCAGAGCATTTGGAGATGGGGGAGTCAGCAGGATGGCTGTGGGGCCAGACGGAGGAAAGGAGGTCTCCTTTGTAGCGGCCGAGAGGGTTCACTTCTCAAACAGACCTTTGACAGTCCTGGGCTTCTCTGAACCACCAGGGAGCGGGCGACAAGAGGTTGGTTCTTAATGTCTGCCGGTGGCTGGGTCGTGGCGGTGGGGCCTCGACACCGTGACCCGATTTCCCCCTCGGGCGAGTGCACACGGTCCAGGCCGGGTGGTGAGTAACAATCCTGACGGCGACACCCCTGGAACGTGGGTCCTGCCCCAGCTGCGCAGTCGGTGTTCACACACACTGTCTCACTGACCTCCAGATAACCCCAGAGGCCGGGGCCCCTCCTGTCCCCTCCCCCTCGTGAGAGAGGGGCCAGGAAGAGCTTGCCCTGCACCTGTCCTGAGTTCAAGTTCATGACCAAGCATCCTGCAGGTTTAGTGTGGTCATCGGCCTTTTCTTACTGAACTAAAAAGCCCCGTCTGAACCCATCTCCACAGATCCTCCGGCCGAAGCGGCCTCCTTTTCGTCTTCCATTTCAAGTGTGTTTTCTCAGCTGACTGGGTCGTGGGTGAAGTGACATCACCATCTGATCCACATCTGAAAACATTCTGGCTCAGTGAAAACAGAGCGATCTGGAACAGGCTCCCTTAATTGCATTTGACCATTTCGGCAGCTGCCTGCACACCCGGGGAGCCGGCCGTTCTGCAATTTGTTTTGAAAACAAGCTTTTCAGTCTCTCGGCTGCGAGGATTCTGTGTGAAGGGTGTACACTGTGAATCACAGTTTCAAAGGAAGACAGCAAACACAGATCACAGCCAAGTGATTTGTAAAACTGGATCGCTGACAGAAATCCGGGAAGCAGCAAAAAAACAAGCAAGCACAAAGACACAGTCAAGCACCCGGTGGGAGTCGGCATGCACCCAGGGAGGGGGCCCAGGGTGAGGGGCTGGGAGCCCGGGGTCTGGGCCCAGGGTGCTGGGCTCGCCCGCGCTGGGGACACGAGCCACCTTCCACTGCTCCTAGCAGGTGTTCAGTTCATCCAGGGAACAGGGAACAGAATGTCTCTTCAATTAGATCCAATTAGACTCACTTAATTTTATTCTCTAATTGAAGTGTAGTTGATTTACAGTGTTGTGTTAGTTTCAGGTGTACAGCAGGGTGACTCGGGTACACACACACACGTATATATTCTTCTTCAGGGTCTTTTTCATTGTAGGCTTTTACCAGCTATTGAATAGAGTTCCCTGAGCTGTATAGTAGGACCTTGTTGTTTATCTCTTGTATATCCTGTAGTTAGTGTCTCTTAATCCCAAACTCCTAATTTGTCCCTCTGCCCAACTGCCATTAGCTCAGTCAGTCTAGATCGCGTTGGCGACTCCTTTCACGGATGCTGTGGTCTCTCTTCAATAATGAGGAGAACAGTAGCTAACACTTGTTGAGCCTTTGACCTGCAACACACAGCGAGTCTCTCGGTTCTCGCCGGCATGTGAGCTTGGCCAGGACAGGCACCTCGATTGGCTCTTCATTGCTCGGTGATGTCGCTACACTTCCTGAAACAGCGCCGGGTGCACAGTAGGTGCACCTGAGGCGTTTGGTGGTTAAATGGACGGACAGACAAACCGACACCTGTTGCGCATCGGCAGGTAGTTCTCTCAGTGCCTCACAGGTCCCGCAGTCCCGGGAAGTAGGCATTTGTTATTGCCCTGTTTTACAGGTGAGCCGACTGAGTCCCAGACAAGGGACTCAGCGCACCTGCGGTCACACGGCTGCCAGCGGCAGAGGCAGGGTCGGGCCCAGACAGCTCGAGCCCGGAGTCCGCTTCTGCACACGGGTGGTCTTCAAGCTTCGCACACGCACTTTGGTTTCCCTCCATCTCCCTACGCTGAATTCCCTTGAATGCTCTGCTAACAGGCCAGGCTAGTCTACACCAAAGCCTTCTTTACATGCAAAAGAAAACCTATATTTTGCTCTTTTTAAAGCATTGAATATTCTTTGCTTATGCCAGAGGGCTTTGAATTTGTTTAGATGTAGGGAAAAAAGTAAGACTAGAAAACAGAAATATTACCTTAAGAAGAACCTTAAATTTATATTTTCTAATAGGTGGTATCAGCTATCACTATCTTTTTCGTAAAAACGTATTTATATTCAATTTTGTCTGTAACACAGAATAAAATATGGTTTCTAAGAAGTAATAGGAGGCAAAGCTACCCAGGCCATAAAAAGTGTGAATCTCAGTCTTTAATCCATAATTTTTACACAGCCTTACTGATTCTTGAGGGCAATTTTCTCTCTTTAAGACAGTCAGGTAGATGTAAGTGGTGCTGTGTTTGAGAGGCACAGGCTTACCACTGAAGAGATGGATAAAAAGATACTATTTAACTACAAATTGAAGCCTGTGCCAAGCTGTATCTTTTTCACAATAGAGACTCCTTATAGCACGGATACGTTTAGGTTTACTTCCTCAGGCAGAGGAAAATCAAGGGCAGTGTCTCTCTCACCCCGATGGTCTCCCCGCTGTGTCCTCACCACGGTGGTCTCCCTGCGCTGTGTTCTGCCAAGCTCACCGATGGAAACGCTTCAGCCTGACTTGGCACTCAGGGTTAATGTCCAACCTGAAAACGCCTTGTGGTGGTGAAGCTCCGCCCCCACCTTCGCCACCATGTCCTGGCCTTTCCCAACCCTGGTGCCCATCCCAGTTAACAAAAGTCATGCTCCAGCTATCACCAGCCCCACAGATGTCCTGTCTTTTGTATTTTGGAAGAGGACGGTAAGAGGAGGTAGGAGAACTTTGCTAAGGGTGTGACTGTCTCCTTAACATTTCTTGGGTTTCTGACTCCAATCCAGCAGAACCTGGAGGTGAGGGAGGACGTTGCATTAAACCCAGCCCTTCGTTGGTGGTGATTTTTGTACGTGACACAAGTTCCTCACAAAAAGCTCACTATTTCAGAGCCATAGACTCTTTTTTGTTTTGTTTTGTTGTGGGGAGGTAATTAGGGTTTTTACTAATTTTTTTAACATGGGCACTGGGGATTGAACCCAGGACCCCATGCTAAGCAATCACTCCACCACTGAGCTGTGCCCTCCTCAGCCACAGACTCTTAAGAGAGACCTTAATAACCATTTTGTACAACCTCTCAGGAAATTCAGAAATTGTACATTTGCTATGTCATTACTGAGTTATAAGAGGGGAAAACTGAAGTTACATTTGCATTCTGAAATTTTTTTAAATATTGTTTTTTCTATTGGAAAATGTTTTATGATTAACATGGAAAAATATGGCTTTATAATTTGGGTCCATCTCAAATTTAGCTGAGTTAGTGGAAATGATCTTCATGGAACTGGACGAAGCCTCTTTTCTTTCAGACAACCTCTCCATTTGACTCGGGTTCTCAGACAAGGCAGATGTGAAATCTGAATCACATTTGAACGTGTGGAAAAAAACACCATGAAACTGTCAGATCCCAAAGGCCACTGCTAGCCTACATACTAAATTAGGAGGATCGGTCCCAGGAGAAAGCAGTTCATCTCCTGATTCAATTTTTCAAACAATGAGCGTGAACCCTGGTTGAATATTTATGCCTAACTTTAAGAGACTCTTCAGCTTTTTTCTTTGTGCAATTGTAGAAGGTTCTTCCTTTGTAAGTGTAGACACTTTGGAAAAAAACAAAAACAAACATTTCCTTACCAGTTTCCATAAGCCTTAGTTCTGTCAAGTTTCCTTGCTAAAACCATTAGCTTTTAATCTTTGATTTATTTTATGCTCCTTGATTGGGTCTAAGGATGTCTAAGTCTATGCAGACCTCCGATTTTCTAGTCCAGGTCTCTACGTCTTTAACTTTTATGGGGAAAAACTGTGTTCCTTTTCTGCGTTTCTCCCGATTAATTCAACAAATCACACTCTGCTCTAAGGCACATTTGCAAATATCTGCTAGGATCTCTTCCCCAAGTCCCCAGGGACCTCCCAAAGGCTGTCCTGCCGCCTCCCAGGAGGGGCGCTTCACTGACCTAAGATGACCCCCTCCCCCGCCCACATTCGTCTTTCAGCTTTTCTTGGGAGGAAGGGGATTTTGGATCACTGGAAACAAATACCTCCAAATACATTGGACCTCAAAGGGGTTATATCACAACACCGCAATGCATGGTTTTTAAGTTGACCGGAGTGACTTAGTAAAGTTCTGAGAGGAGACCCGTGATAATGTGGTGACGCTAATACCGCACATTTATTTCCCCAAGTTCCATGGAGAGTGAACCTCTGTGGTTACATTTGATAGGTGTTGTGCTTTGCCATCACATAATGTGGTCTTGGCTGTATCAACACCGTTCCCAAGCGCCGGTGATGATAAAAGCTAAGGACAGGATGCCATCCCATGCAGGCTAAAACAAGCTTAATTTCCTCGTCTGTGTATATTGTTTGTTTTTGTCTTATTTAAGGTGTCTTTCCTTTCATAGACTTTCAGATAAGGACACCACCTGCCAGCATAGAGAGACTCTGGGTGGAGAGATGTCTCAGTTCTCCTCTCACCCTTTTAACCCCACACTTCTCAAGGTTTCTGATTGTAACTCCAAAATGTTTTTCTTCTTGTTCCCCACATGAAGACTAGAAAGGAAGAAGTAAACCTCTTATTATTTATTGATGACATGCTTGTCTGCATAGAAAACCCAGAAGAATATGTAGAAAAATTATGAAAATCAATAAGAGCTTGGCTAGGTGGCTGAATAAAAAAGGCAAAGCACAGATGCCAGTTGCATTTCTCTGTGCCAGCAGAAGTCGTTAGAAAAGGATAATTTTGAAAAATATACCATTTACAGTAGCAGCAGAAGTATAAAGGAGCAAGGGAGAAATCCTGTAAAATGAGCGAGCTCTCTGTGAACACATTTTAAAGCTTTATGGATTGACATTAAAAGGGGCCAAATGGGTGGAAAGCTATGTTGTGCTCATAGCTGGAAAGATTCAGTATCAGCTGTTCCTACACTGATCAGCTCATTTTAAATCAAGGACCCAAAGGCTCTCCCCATCCCCCCTTGCCTGAACTTGACAGAATGGTCCTAAAATGTGTGGAGAGGAGCAAAGAATGGTCAAGAGGCTCTCGCAGACGTGCCTCGGCTGTTGTATCAGACTCCTTATGTGGCGGTGAGGACTGTTGGTGCTGGCATAAGGTTAGACAGACAAAGGGAACAGACTAATGCAGGTGTGGGAACTGTCTGTGACTGGACAGGCACTGAGGATCAGTGACAAAAGGGTGGACAGTTCAATAAATGCTAGTGATCCAACCAGTTGGCTATGCATACAGAACAAAATGAAATTGGATTGCTCCCTACACATTAAAAATTTAATCTGGGTGAATCAAACACTTAAAATCAAAAGGCAAAAAAAAAAAAAGAAAGAAAAAAGAAAGAAAATAATAAAAGCAAAAGGCAAAACTAAGAAAAAAATTAGAAGACAATTGGAATATATTTATAAACTTGGAATAGCTACAGATTTTCAAAATAAGATGTGAAAAGCAGGAAGAGAGTATGGCTCAGTGGTGGAGTGTGTGCTTAGCATACACGCGGTCCTGGGTTCAATCCCCAGTACCTCCATTAAAATAAATAAATAAACAAACCTAAATACCTCCCTCCACAAACAAAGAAACAAACAAAGCAAAACAGAAGACGTCAAAAGCACAAACTATAAAGGAAAATAATGACAACTTCAACTACATTAAAAATAAAAATGTTTGCTCATTACAAGACAATTTATGAGAGTAAAAAAAGTAACAAACTGGGAGAAGACATTTGTAACACACATCGTTGAGAAAGAATTCATATAAAAAAATATACAAAGTAAAGAAACAAGTAAATACAAAGAAGATGAAGGACCCAGTGGGGTAACAGGCAAAGACATGGACAGGCGCCTCCGGACAAGAAAACACGGATGGTTCATAAGTGTATGAGGCAGGAACAGTCCCACTTAGCAGTCAAGGCAAGGGAGATGAAAGCCACTGATTAGATACTGTCCCACACTCACCCCCAAATTAAAAAGTCTAACAGTACTAAGTGCTGGAGGGAATGTGAAGAAATGGAAGTCTCCACTTTGGAAGCTAACTTAGTGCTAATTTAGTGAAGCCGACATGTGCAGACCTACACCCAAGAAGCTGTGTCCTCAGGAGTAGTTCTAGCACGTGTGCACCAGGAGAGTCGTGCAAGAAGCCCACAGCAGCCTCGTTCCTCACTTGTTCCTAACACTGGAAGCAACCCAGATGGTCATAATTGGTCGGGTAGACAGATGAGAATACAGTGGTCTTACACAACACAGGGCATGAAAACAGACTACAGCAGCACGTGTGAATGGATGTGATCCCACAACATAATGTTCACTGAGGAAACGTGTACACCATGCAATTTCATTTCTATGAGATATGAAACAGGCAAAAACTAAATATATTGCTTCAGGATGTGTACTTACTGGGCAAAGCAAAGGAGAAGCAGAAAGTTGACGTGAACTTGAGGAAAGAGGAGTGGGAGCCGTTGAGAAGGGGCTTACCTAGAAACAGTGTTTCTAAGAAGGACCTGTCTCTTAAAGAAGAGTTACGCAGATGGTTACCATTATCAGTCCTTACACTGTATACACAATCACATAAAAGAAAGAGAAGGAGAGGTGGAAGAAACAGAGAGAGGGAGGGAGACAGAGACTTTCACCTGCTCAGCTGCACTCTTGTCCTGTGACGTCCTGGTGTCTTTATAGTAAAATTTCCTTCTTTATTCTTTGTTTGGGCTGAATAGTGTTTCCCCAAATTCCTATATTTTCCTAAAGCCCAGGACCTGGGCGTGTGACTTTATTTGGAGATAGGGTCTCTAGAGAGGTAATTGATGGGTGGGCCCTAGTCCCGTTTGACTGGCGTCCTCATAAGAAGAAGAGACTGGGACACGGACTCACACAGAGGGAAGACCACGGGAAGACACAGGGAGACGATGGCTGTCTATGAGCCAAAGAGGGAGGCACCCGAAGAAACCAACCCTGTCCACACCGTGACCTCAGAATTCCAGCCTCTGGAACCTCAAGACAATAAATTTCTGTCCTTTAAGCCCCTCAGTCTGTGGTCCTTTGTTCAGCAGCCCTAGCAGACTCACACATGTAGTTTGAGCTGTTTCTGTCATCTGCCAAGCCCTGCCGGTGCACCTGCTCTGCACTTTGATCTCCGTTCCCTGCGGGGCCAGCCCCCCACCCCGCCTCCCCCAGCTCATGCCTCCAGCGGCCTTGCTGATCCCCCTCCAGACGTGCTTCCTTAAATGAGGGCTGGGAATCCCTGCTGGGACTCAGGTGTCCTGTGCATTACAAGGACCACTTTTTAAAAATTATTTATTTATTTATTTATTTATTTAATTGAAGTATTTACAATGTTGTGTTGGTTTCTGGTGTACAGCATAGTGATTCAGTTATATGTATATATTCTTTTTCATTATAGGTTATTACAGGGTATTGAATATAGTTCCCTGTGCTCTACAGTAGGACCTTGTTGTTTATCTCTTTTATATGTGGTAGTTTGTATCTGTTAATCCCAAACTCTTAATTTATTCCTCCTCCCCTTTTCCCCCTCTAGTAAGTTTGTTTTCTATGTCTGTGAGTCTCTTCCTGTTTTGTAAATAAGTTCATTTGTCTCATTTTTTTAGATATTTGAGCAGGACCCTGTCTTGGAGTCCTTCTGCTCCCTGGCGTGAGCTCCTGGAGGGCAGGCAGGCTCGCACTCACCTCTGCCTGCTCTGGAGGTGAGAGCCTGGCGCACAGTGGGCCCTCAGAGCTGCTTGTTACATGCTCACAGTCAGGCAGCTCAGCCCCCCTTCCCCCGAGGAGGCTATTTGGGGAAATACTACTGAGTCATCCAAAGCAGTAAACCCCAGCGTTATTCCTTTTATTTGTGTTTTTAAACTTTTTGCTTTGAAATACTATATACATTCTGAGGAGAGGGAGAGGGGTATCTAACACGAAAGCCACTTTGCGGTTTTCAGTGTATTTTCCCTTAGAGTGAAAAGCAAATGTCACCACCCATAACTGCTACTCCACGTCCAGAAAGAAAGTACAGGATTAAACCCTGCAAGTGACAGTGCGTGTGGAGGGTGTCCTTACCCAGAAACGTGACAACTGGCTGCCAGGTGACACTTCCATTCAACGAATCCTTCCTTGGGCCGACTCTATAACAGGCAGTGCAGAGGGTGGTTAGGATGCTTCCCCGATTCTGTGAGAGGAGACCACGAACCAGAGAATATCCGATGGTGACATGTACGTGTGATGCAAATTCTTGACACAGGTAATGGGATGGGGGGTGTTGGGGCAACGTTGGTTGACAGTCAGGGAAGCCCCGTGTGGGGAGCTCATTCGAGCTGACACCTGGTGACAAGAACCAGACTCGCGCAGGCTGCCGGGACGAGCATTCCAGAGGAAGGGAACAGACAGCACAGAAGGCCAACGAAGAACAGAGGGACAGAGGGGAGGCCCCTTCCAGGGCAGCCGGAGGGAGCTGGTGGGAGGGAAAATGTGCAGGGAGGTGAGAGGCAGGGACCAAATCATCTCCTGAGGCTTAGCCGCTAAGTATGGTGGAAAGTCATTTAAGGGTTTTAAAAAGAGGAGTGGCACAATCTGACTCATGCGTTTGAAAAGATCATCTGGCTTCTGCGTGGGAAATAGGTGGGGGCAGGGTGGGGAGGGCAGGAGTGAAGACAGGCAGGTGGCTAGGGGGCTGCAGTAATCCAGGTATGCGATGGTGGGGCCCTGGAGAGAACTGGGCAGATTCCGGGCAGGAGGGGCGTCTCTGAACTGTGGGGGAAGGGGAGGTGGGTGAGGACTCTGGGTGACGGTCAGGTTGGTAGCTGGAGCACCCGGGCAGATGGTGCCACCACTCATGAGATTCAGAAGCCGGGGATGGAAGCAGGTTGGGGATGAGGGGGTGGGGTATCTGGGGTTCTTTTCAGATTTCAGATGCCTTGGCTGCATCCAGGAGGCAAAGTCTTTGGACAGATGGAAAGAGGTGTCGGGAATCAGAGGTGAGGTGGGGGCTGGATGACCATGCCCACCCCTCCAGCTGCCCATCTGTCTGTCTCCCCGTCAGAGTCATGGGTGCTATTTAAGCCCATGGACCAGCCGGGATTATCTAGGCAGCCAGGAGAGATAGAGAAGGTAGTGGGGCTGCCCCTTGCTGTGCCCCACGACTGAGTGACTCCTCAGAGTTGAGACATCCAGCCAAGGGCCAGGAAGGGAGCAGCCAGAGAGGAGGAGAAAGATTGGAGCGTGTGACGCCGTGGCAGCCCCGGGAAGAGAGGCGTCCAGAGGAGCGGAGAGGAGGGTGCTGCCGCCGGGTCAAGTAGGCAAAGAGCAGCCGCTGGATCTGGAAACAAGGAAGGTGGTGTGACCTTGACCAGAGGGGTTTCCCTGGAACTGTGGAGACAGGACCGTGATTCTAGACGGTTCAAGAGACGATGGGAGGGTGGCTGTACCAAACAGTCCTTCACAAAGTCTTGCTCTAAAAGAGCCACAGAAAAAATGGGGCACTTCCTGGAGGGACACGTGGGGACAAAGGAAGGTGTTGGGGTTTTTGGGTTTTGTTTGAGATATGAGGTTCTGGACCTTTTTTGTATGCTAGTGAGAGTGATGTAATAGAGCAATATTGATGAAAACTGGGGACCCGAGTTCTTGAGACAAGAGGGGATAAGGAACACAGACTTTGGGTTATTGTCAACAGGGTGTCACTAAGGATTTATTTTGGGAAGATCAAAGTCGTTCCTCCAACTCTGGACCACGAGATGTGGATTCATCACAACGACAGTGACCACATTTTTGTGACGCGCCTTCTGTAAGTCAGAGACGGCTGCCGTGTTGGCTTTATCACTCTGACAAACCCCAGATGAAAAATTTATTACCATTTTTTTCCACAAATTTTTACCAGTGAAGACGCTGAGGCTCAGAGATTTCACTGGTTGCGATGAACAGGTGGCAGAGCAGGACCCCCATCTCGTCTTGCGAGCGCCCGGCGCCCCGGATGCGCACGTCCAGGTGTGGCAGGCCCCGCCCCGGCCCGCGCGGCCCTCCGCCCTGCGCTCCCCCGGACCCGCAGAGCACGGCGCGGGGCGTGGCCCCAGGATGCGGGAGCCAGCCTCGCTGTCTGCGGGACGCGGCTCCGCTTCCCCCGCTTTGCTCCCCGTGACTGAGCCGGTTACCCCCGCCAGCGTCGGAGCCCGGCTCACACGCCAGCCGCTGCCCGGGAACAGCCAGTCCTGCGGGCGCAGCGCGGCCTGCTCGGGGCCAGCGCCGGCGGGCCGCGCTGCAGGGCACTCCCGCCCTGCGAAGGCTCGCGGTCCGAGCCCGAGTCAGGCAGTGGCGCCCGCGGGCCTCTGGAGACGAGGAGCTGGGCTCTCGGTGCTTCACGTCTCCCTCGTACCTGGAGAATCTGCCGGCCGTCGTGCGCGGGTGGCCTCGTTGTCTGAGCACAAAAAGCTACTCACGTGGAACCCACTTCCAGGGCGGAACAGAATTTCATAGTAATTAAACTTGTTAGATTTGGGGGGTTGGGATTTATCTGGAAAAATGAAACTAGATCCTGTGAAAAAGTAAACTTCTAACGATTTATATTCAGAAGGTTTAGATTAGACCACATTATAGTGAGAACTGTTAGCGTAAAGCAGTGAGCTGTTCACCTGGGGAGGCGGTGAGCTTTTCTGACACGGCCGTGCAATGTGTTTGCTTCGTGGCTGATCTTACAGTCTGATCACGAAAAGGCCTGTTTTTAGAGAAACACCTCCTAGCTTGGTCGGTTTTCCCCAGGGCCCTTCTTGGCCCTTTGACGTTCAAACCGTTCATTCCTGAAGCCCCGTCTTCACCACCCTCAGAATCTCTCTTCTGTTTTCAGCAGTCTAGCCCGGGCAGACCCCCCTCCCTCCCCGGTCCGTGGCACTGCCTGTGACGAGGGCAAATGTCCAACCCGTTTCCATGAAAACCCACGCATCTCGTGAGACTGCAGTTTCTCTTTGTGCACATCTGCACCGGGTATTCCTCCCTCAGACCGTCAGATCGTTGATGACTGACGACCTTGGCGACTTGCTGGGTGACAAAGACGTGGACGTTGAGCAGAAAGAGATGTCGTAATGGGAGTGCACGGAGCTCCGTCCGTGGCCCGTTTTTGCTGCTGTTTCTCTAAGCTACGTAATTCTGGAGCTATGATGAAAACGTGTACTCATCGCTGTTTGAAGTGGTGGGGGGAGGGAGGGGAGGAAAGAGAGAAAAGAACTAGAGTGATCTCAAGGACTTCCTCTCACTCCCTGTTCCGCGTCACCGCGTCCTGGTCTCTTCCTTATTCCTCCAGAGTGACGTCCTCCCTCCTGCTTTAACCCCGGTGCAATCAACCCCATCACTGGAGGTTCCTACTCACCCACTCCTTCCCCCAACTCGAAGCTTTGGGGGGAAAGAAGCGGAGCCAGGAAGGGCCTGGAGGGTCAAAGTGTCATTTGGCCCATTCAACCAGGAGGAGGTGGACTTAGGCCCTGAGAGAAGGTGGTAGGACTGCGTCTTTTGTCCCCATCCCATAATTTAAATTCTCAGCACAGCCCAGGGACCAAGGCGTAGCTCTGTGGGGCAGCTGCTTTACTACAGCCCTTGAGGGAGTGCAGTCGCCCTACCTGCAGTCTCCTGCTCCGGCTCCCCACCCACTGAAGCCCTCACCTCGCTGGCCCAGTGCTGCCACCTCCCTGCCCCGCCCAGGGCCAGGCCCAGGTGATGACCCTGCTCCAGGGGCACCGTCTTAAACCGCAGTGGAATTCCTGTATGTCCACGGGTCACGTGCTCTCTGGACTGTACCAATCTCTGTTAATGAGGTCAGTCTACTGGGACTGACACGAAAAGAGGCCCGAGATATATTAAGTGGATGAAAGTGTGCAAAACTGGATTCACAACATACCATTTTGTTAAGATATTTGCACTCACATATATGTAAATTCATAGAACTAGATGTTAACATAGAGGATTCCATGGAATCGACAGTGTGGACGAAAGGTATCGGGTACCACGTGGAGTGTGGCCCAGGCTGCTCGGTAGGAGCATTGAAAGGAAGTTCTGAAAACTGGTCCCAGGCCCCTTGAACCCTGCTGCCCACCCTGAGGACCTGAGAGCAGGGATGGAGGCTTCGGGGGTGAGGTGTTTGAAAAGTTCTGTGACTGAGGGCCGGTGGTGGGCAAGCCCCAGAGGGTGGGCTTCTGCAGACGCTCACCGAGCTGGGTGTGTGTCCCTCGGGATGGGGCCCCGGGGTTGGCCCTTGATTCTCGCCTGGTGAGGCAAAGCGGCTGTGGCAGGGCAGAGAGTGGGTGCTGCCTTCGGAAAGTAACTACTGTCTGCTGGACCCATGTGTATGACATGGAATGTGTACTGTCCCTCGAGCTCCCGGGCCAGGAGGGAGAGAGACCCGGCCTGTAGCCACTTTAAGTCCATTTTAAGTCCAGAAGGAGGGCTGGGGAGGGCTGACGCCTCCATCACAGAGAGTCTGGGTGAAGAGTGGATCCTGAGCCCTGAGGGCTGACCTGGGCGGGATCCACTGAGGAAGAGGCCTCGCCCCAGCCTGGGGGCCTAGCAGGGGCCCCACGGTGGCCCCGAAACACCCAGAGAGGAGGTGTCACCTCTAAGCCCTTGTCCACCCAGTGGCAGCCAGCTTCTGAGTGAGGAGGTCAGAGTCTCCCCTCCCCCAGCTCCCCCTCCCCCAACTTGGCCAAGCCAGCATATGTGGAAGAGAAGAAATGAAACCAGACCCGCCCCTGCAGGGAAGGGAGCCTCTCCTTTGAACGAAGGCTGAACGGATGAAGAGCAGCTCTGACTGGATACCCTATTTCTGATTTGATACTATGTTTTATGATTGCACAACAGTCTAGTATCCCAAAAATGAGCAAGAATATTGATGAGCCTGCCGAGTTTTCAGCCAGTGGTACAGGATCATTTCCCCACCGAATGAACTTTGAAGGGCTTGAGGGAAACAGAAATACAGCAGCATTTCTCCTACGCCCTGCATTGTGCTTTGTGGAAAGACTGGGCTTGTGGACAGGGTCAGAGGACGCATCAGCTCTGGTTATCTCTTGGGCGGGGGTGGGGAGTTGTTCCGTTTTCTCTTATCTGTTTCCATTAGGGCTGAATCATGGAAGCTGAGCATGGTTACTTCTGTCATCAGCAAAGCCATGATGATGGACGTGCCCGTCTACGACATCGGGGGAAAATATTCCCCGTGAGTAAAATATTAGGGTGAGAAACGTGGCAAGATGGAAAACGGACTAGCAATCGTCCGAGCCAACACTGGGAGACTGCACTCCACTTTAGGAAATATTTCCATTTTCACGAGCTCATTGGATGGTTACAGCAACCCTGGAGATGCGCGTTTGAATTATTCACGTTGTGCAGATGTTGAGAGAGAAAGCGTTGTGATTGCGGTCCCTTCCCTTGGCCAGCAGCACTGCGAGTGACGAGAAAGCTCACATCAAGCCTTCCGGCTGGAAGTCCCGTGTTTCTCCCATTTCCTAACACCAAGTGCTGCCCTGCAGAGACACCCCCCCGCCAGAAGTGTTCTTCTGGCCTCTCCCCGCGGCCGGCATGTGGTGCCCTGGTGGACGTGACACCACGAAGCCACGTGGACACAGCCCGCACCAACAGTACTTTTCCAAACGATATTCCACTTTCCTCTTCGACACTGGAATCCATGCGTTTAACCCTCCACTTTCCCCGCCTTCGGACTGGTAGTCTGGCAGAACTCCTCCGCTGTCGACGACTCCCTCATTTTCCCAGTATCATGGTCTCCAACTTCAATTTTCTCATTTTATTCCATCCTCGGTCACTTTTAAGTCTCTTTGCTTCTCTCCTGGAGGAACTCAGATCTGTCCATGATCCGTTTCCATGGATTGGACCTCCCCCTGGTTTCAGACATTTCATTTCCTCAGCGGCTCATTGCCAATCATCCATTTTTAAAATTACCCTTTTCTAGAAGCTTTGTCTGACCACCTCTGGCCACCGAGACTCCAGCCTTTGTGGTCCTGCAGTAAACTACACCGCATGATATCATGTCCTGTTTACATCAAGCGCCGGTCCTCCCCTCCCAAGAGGGGGACATCCTTGAGGGCAGAGATGACGTCTTAGCTTTTGCCACCATTTAGCCAAGTGCTTGGACAAATAGTGATTTCCCAATAAAAGTAGAAGGAGTGAGTGAAAAGATTTTTCACAGAAGAACATCTCTGGGGCATGGGATGTCAGAAATGGGAGAAGGGATGTCAGGTGTTGGGAGAGGGAGGGAGATGCCCAAGGGAGGCCCCAGGACCCTGGGCTGTGAACCAGATCTGCTGAAAGAGAGGACGGAGTGATGTATAAGCATTGGGGAAACGGAGCTGCCTCTGGGCCCCAGCCTTCACACTCTACCCATCGGATCTGGGCAGCTTTAGAGGAGGGCGGGAGGGAAAAGCTGCGGGATGCGGGGGAGACACTGCAGACACGGCTGGAGGCGTGACCCTGAGTCATGCAGTGGTCGTGCCTGGGAGAGCAGCAGAGTGAGCCCGGCCAGAGCAGCTGATGGTGGTGCAGCCTTGCCCAGGGGAGACCCTCTGCAGCAGGGTGGGGGGCGCTCTCCTAGGTCCTAGCTACAGGGGAGGGCAGCACCCCCCAGAATCACTCCTGTTACCATCCTGCCAAGATGGTCAGGTGGGGGGGCCAGCCAGCTGATCTGAATCCTTTCCTCACCAGACACTCCCCCATCCCACACATGTACCCCAAATCCTTCAAAGACTCCTCACTGGCCGTGGAATAAAAGGGACATTTTAGTATAAAAGGCCCTCCATGACCAGATCCCCCAACACACCTGTTACCTGTCACCTCCAGCAACCCTCACTCCCACAAGGCTTGTCTGCTCATCACTGATTCCCAGAAAGCCTGTGACCTCCTGCCTCTTGCTCTTACTCAGTGGGACCCCTTCCTGAATTGCCCGGGAACCACCCCCAGGATGCAGGCAGGAATGTCCCCACACCTCTGGGCTGAGCAGAGACCCAAGGCAGCAGAGGGAGCCTGTGTGGGCATGTGCATATTCACACGCACACACAACACGTGCATGCATCTGTACACACGTGCACACACATACACAGACATGCACACCACACACGTACACAAATGCACATTCACACGTGCACACCACGCACGCACACGTACACACACAGATGTAACAGCCTCTAGCATGTTCAAAGCAAGAATCTCAAAGGAAAAGCCGAGGGAATCTGTACACTAATTAGCATCCTAAGTGATTTCTTAGCATCAGGCTAAGATCTTCAGAGGAACCTCAAAATTCCAGGGTACTTTAAAACGCAATCTAAAGACCTCCTGGTGTGGACGTATTAGTTTTCTCTTGTTATGTGACATTTGCCTCATGTTTAAGGGCTTACACCACACGCATGTATCCCCTCACAGTTTCTGTGGGTCCGGGGCCCAGGCACGGCTGGGCTGAGTCCTCGGCTCAGGCTGCTCTCATGGTGCCAAGGGCTGTGGTCTCATCTGGAGGTTTGATTAGGGAAGATGCTGCTTTCAAGCTTATTCCTGGGGGCTGGATGGTGGAGGCCTTGGCTCTGGGGCATCAGCGGCTCTCAGCCACGTGGCCTCTCCACATGCGGTTCATGACGTGGCCAGCCAGAGTCCCCTTCAGTCAGTGGGGGCTGGGGGCAGGGAGTCTTAAAGGATGGAATGTCATCGCCGGAGGGCATCCCAGGACGTTGGCCAGAATCTATTGATCAGAAGCAAGTTACAGGTCCCGCCCATGTGAACGGGGCAAGGGTTACACCACTGGCAGTTCACTGGGGGTGCCTTATGGTGCGTCTGCATGACAGAAAAGGACACAGATGCTCTGAGAGGATAGCGTGTCCAGGTCCCAGGAGAATGAGAGGCAGCGTGGACCAGTCGCATTTCTCGTTTCCAGCCCCTGTTCTTTCTGCTTCACATTGTCTCTCACCTGATCATCACATGCCACTTTCAACCATAGTCAGCACACTTTTCCTATAAATAGCCGGACAGTGAATGGTTCAGATCTTCTGGGCCACGTGGTCTCTGTTGCAACTGCTCACCTCTGTGGATGGGGCCCAGAAGCCGCAGATAATACGCAGTGAGTGAGCGTGCCTGAGTTCCAGGAAATCTTTGTTTATGGGCACTGAAATTTGAATTCCATGGAATTATCATTTGCTGCAAAATATTATTTTGGTTTTGATCTTTTCCCTCAAACATGGGAAAAAAAAAGTAAAAACCATTCTTAGGTCACAGGCCACACAAGCAGGTGGTGAGTCAGATTTGGCCTGTGTTTACGTGAGTTCACACCTGCTGTGTGTGGAGAGGCTGGACCACTCAGCAGGTGCCCCCACCCAGCACAGTGCTGGGGACATGGCTGGTATCTACTCTTCCCTTTTTTGTTATTAAAATATAGTCAGTTTACAATGTTGCTTCAATTTCTGGTACACAGCATGTTTCAGTCATACATACACATAATACATTCCTTTCCATGTTATTTTTCATTATAGGTTACTACAAGATATTGGATAGAATGCCCTGTGCTGTACAGAATAAATTTATTGTTTATCTGTTTTATATATGGTAGTTAGTATCTGCAAATCTCAAACTCCCAATTTATCCCTTCCCACCCTCTTCTCCCCTGGTAATCATAAGTTAGTTCTCTATGTCTGTGAGTCTTTTTCTGTTTTATAAATAAGTTCATTTGTGCCCCTTTTTTTCAGATTCCACATATGAGTGATATCATATTGTGCTTTTCTTTCTCTTTCTGGCTTACTTCGCTTAGAATGTTGATCTCCAGGTCCATTCATGTTGCTACAAATGACATTATTTTATTCTTTTTATGGCTGAGTAGTATTCCACTGTATAAATATACCACAGCTTCTTTATCCAGTTACCTGTCGATGGACATTTAGGTTGCTTCCATGTCTTGGAACTGTAAATAGTGCTACTATGAACACTTCAGTGCTGGTGTCTTCTCAGATTACAGTTCCCTCTGGATACCTGCCCAGGAGTGGGATTGGTGGATCATTATAGTAAGTCTGTTTTTAGTTTTTTAAGGAACTTCCATACTGTTTTCCATAATGGCTGCACCCAACTACATTCCCACCAGCAGAGCTCTTTTCAAAATAACAATAACTTAGGAAACATGGTGACATCCATATGCATCTAAAGGCTGCACTCTGAAGTAAAGATGATGCCGCAGAGCCGATAGGTGACCATGTTTCCCCCAAAGTGACAAGTGTCTTGCTGGCCATTGGTGATGGAGATGTACTTAACAAATCTGTACTGAGCCCCTGTGTGGACTAAGCACCACTGCAGACACCCAGGACATGGTGCTAAACAAAAACAGAGAGGTTTCTGCTTGAATGAAGATGACATTCCTTTGGAAGGGCAGGCGGTTAATTAATAAGCAGGCAGGTATGCAGTGTGTCCGATGGTGATACGTGGTGTGGAGAAAAATAAAGCACAGGAGACAGACAGGGACAGGAGAGAACTATTGTTACTCTGTGTCAGGGGGCCAGGAATTGCAACGGTGACACTGGGCAGAGGCCCGAGGAGCCAGGGAGGTGGCCAGCAGACCCTGGGGGAAGGGCATTCTAGCCAAGGGAACAGCGTTTGCGAAGGTGCCCTGGAAGGGCACCTCCAGCCGGTTACGGATCAGCAGGGCTGCAGGGGCAGACAGGACAGAGAGGGTTGTAGAAAGGTTTGGGGGAGGTGAGGGGGGTCACAGAGACCTTGTAAATCACTGTCAGGACTTCGGTTTTGCATCTGAATGAGATGGAGGCACCGTGGGGCTCCCAGCAGGGACATGATGAGGTCTCCCACATGAGAGAAGGGCTGGGAAGGCAGGACACGTGCTGCTGTTCTGTGGGCACAAGGATTTCCTGCTCCTGTAGGTTCTGGGTCCAGGACGGGGCCCAGTGCATCGTGCTCACCTGAGTGAGCGAGCCCCCCATCGGGAGCAAGCTGGCAGCCTCTGTTCAGCTCAGACACAGCAGATCTCATTCCGAAGCTGCAGGGTGAGCTTTTGAAGTTGGACTCCCCGCTTAACAGAGTAACCTGACAGAGGTGGGGAGGATGAGTCTGCGCCTCAGATCAGGGACAGGGTATCAGGGGAGCTGGGTGTGTCCAGGTTGCGTACACCTGAGTTCCTAAAGAGAACTCCGGGGCCTGAGCACTGGACTTCATCACAGCCAGCCTCACTGTCACTCACCTCCTTCTGAACCAGTAGGGTTAGCCCAGGGGCAGGAGGACTTCCCGCCTTCAGCCGGGCTGGGAGGTGGGGCGGCCGGGGTGCAGGGGCCCTGGGAGGGTCTTGGGCTGCTAACCAGGTGGGCATGCAGGTCCAGAAGCACTCTGAGATGGTCTGCACCCTTGGTTAATTCCACCACAGGGACAGCTCTTAAAGCTTCTCCATCACCAATTCTCATTGTTTCAGGATTTGAGATTCAAACATTTAATCCTGACAAGGTCAAGCAAAGGTGGATTATTCCAATTATCAACCTCAATGTGTTTTTTTTTTTCTTCTCTTTCCTGAATGAGACTCCTAGCCACATTTGTGAAAAAGTCTTTAAAAGTTGATTCCTATCCCCCGACCAGAGGTCCTTGTGAGCTGAGGTTTCTCTGACATTGGTGTGAGGCTTTATGTGAATTCATTTCATCCTTTTCCTCTTAATCATCAAAGCTGAAGTGTCCTCTGGGTGAGGAGAATTCCACTTCTCAGGAAATGATTAAAATCGTTTCCTTGATCTGCTCCCATTCCCACCTCATTTTCTCAGTTTTTTAGAGTGAAAATAGAAAACAAAAAAATGACTTTCGGTACTTCAGGTTTCTGGAAGAGCGTGCCCACCTTGGAGAGAAGGCGGATGGTTTGTGCAGCTGGGGGTCCTGATCAGACTCCGACCCACCACCCACACCCGGGCTTCCCCCAACTGAAAGGCCAGCGCTGAAGGCCTCGCTGGAGACCTTGACCCTGAACTTTGCCCTCAGGGCTTCCGCTGAAAGGACGTCTGGTGGAAAGGCCTGTCCACACCAGTGCACTCGGATCTGCCGAATCCGGTGGCCCCAGGGGGTAGGCGGTGTAGATGGCTCTGCTTGAACCTCCTGCAGATTTGCCTCCAGTAGTTGGGTGTTAGTGTCAGCGGTGGGGCCGCCCCCTCCCAGCTCCACCCTGTTGGGACATGGAGGGCTTCCTTCACAAGCTTGCTTGCTCTTAGGTTTTGGAGCCTGGGAAGGAGACAGGCGTTTGGCTGGGGATCTGGGCTCAGAGTGGTGGATCACAGGGTGGTGGTGGATCACTGAAGGATGCAGGCAATGGATTTCTGCTAGGAATCAGGCCTCTCCCGGCACTCCGTGGTTGGGTGACACGGTGCATCCAGAAGTGGTGACCTCAGCCTGGACTCCAGCAGTTTCTGGGACTCCTTCCAGGCGTTTCTGGAAACTGCGGCAGGACAGTAAGAATGTGGGGGACACTGGTGACTGTAGCTGATGACTGGTGGAGGGTGGGCGGCCTGGAATATCTTCAAGGTGAGAACTTGGATGCACGTGGTCGGGCATGAAATTCAACCCTACCCCACGTGAAATCACGAGCGGGTGAGTCAGGTGCCGCTGGGACTGCACCCGCCTCTCGGGTGAAGACGCGGTGCTGGGTGTGCGAGGTCAGGATCTGGGCCCGCCTGGGCTGGGCGGTTTTCTTCTGTTTGGAACCAAGTCACTCCCTGTGCTTTTCAGGCCCGCCGACAGCTTTCAGAAGGTTGCGGGATCATTCAGGCTCCTCCTCTCTTATTCTTTACTTTTTCTGTTTTTTTTCTTTTTCCGTTTCCTTTTCTTTCATTGGCCATTACTCTCACCCATACAATTCATACCAGCTCAAGCTTCGCTGGGAAAACGTTTTCGGACTTATGTGAAATGTCGCACAGCGGGAAGCTCTGCGGAGCCTCGCGCGGTCCTCATTACGCACATTCTGCGTTTTGTCCGAAGCACAGCTGTGCTACGACACGAGTTGCATCTCTGTCGGGAAGCTGTTGTCCCCCCCACCCCCAACATCCAAGGTCATTCACTCATTCATCAGTTACTGAGTGACCAGTGTGCATCCAGCATTGTGAGGACAATTCTGGGTAAGTGCTGAGACCAATACCACCTCTGACCTCGGGGAGCTCGATCCATCTGTAAGCTCCCTGACGTGGCTTCTGTCAGCAGCAGGCCCCTCCCCTAGAGCTGTGCTGCCCAGCACGGTGGCCACCGGCCACGTGTAGCCACTGAGCTCTCACAAGGCCGCACACGTGCTGGTTACTCGGTAAGTCTGACGAGTAACTGAATGCATGGAGGGCGGGCTCATGTTCATGAGACATGCTGTGTCATAAAGAATTCATGGGCAAAAAAGTATGAAAAATTTGGGTTAGTAGACATTTGGTTCTGTCTGAAACATCTGTGAGACATTTGGTCTACACCAGAAGGTTCTTGAGTTGGTCATATTCGGTCCTGTACAAAGCAGCCATGGAGATATTTGGTCCAAGCCAAAAGGTCCTGGATAGTGGGTCCTGCCCAGAGCCATCTGGCATGGACCACACATGCTCATGGATGTTCTGGACAAGACCAAATGTCCTGTAAGGAAAATATTCTTAGTGTTTTAAAAAAGTTGATTATATGTTGAAATGATAATAGGATATATTGTATTGAATAAAATATATTCTGAAAATTAATTTCATCTGAGGCCACTGGAAGATTTAGCCACACACGTGTTTCCCTGGATGTTTCTCTTGGGCGGCTTCTCTCTAGATGGTCTGCTTCCGCCCTGTCTCTCTCCTCTCTCCCGGGAGGGAGCTCTTCCTCTGGTCACCACCGCCATCCCCGCTGGGTCGCACCAGCTGTACTCTAGTGATTGCCTGCTTGCATCTGAAACCTTTACCAGACTGGGCATCTCTTGAGGGAGGAACTCACTCGCATACCCAGCCTGCAGTGCAGTGCTTGGTATGAAGGAGGTGGGCCGTCATTATGTGGTGGATACTGATCCAGTTCTCCTACTGGATTAAACTTGTGTGGGGTGAGGCACGCAGGGTTGGTAACATGATCTTAAGCATCATGTTGAGTAGGCGTCCATCATGTGTGTGAGATATTTCAGAGATAACTTTGCTTTCCAAGGTATGAATTTTTAAAAGTCCTGTTAACATTTAAAAAATTCCTAATTATTAACTTTCCAAGGGTGAGATGCTAGGTGATACAGTACTGTTCCTACACACACAGGGTGTGTATTTATTTCCTGGTGCACACGAATGCTGCTGGACGTAGTTAAAATTACAGTCCATGTGGTCACACCTGCCCATTTGCAAAATAGGCACAGAGCCCAGCTCGATTCTAATTAATTCTCAGAATTCTCTGGTGTTTTCAAACCAATTTAATCAATCAATGGTAAATGAGAAGTATAGAGATGAGGAACATAATTTTTTTTTATCCTGGAAAATGCAGAATTTAAGACAAAAACACACTAGACAATATTTATGTAACACTTGACCATTGCCTTGAATGATTTTGCTCCCACTGGGACCAGGTTTGCCTTTACGCTCACCTCAGCCCTAGCAATTCGGTCAAGGGAACACTTTAGAGATGTGAAAGCAGCTGGCCCTGATAAATAAGTAAAAATAAAGCATCTTTATGGCTCCATGTCCAATGGGCATATCAGTGAAAGTAGATTATTTGTGAGGAAATTTTATGCATTTGAACCAAGACACCAAAGTGTCTGCTGTCTAAAATTAACACAGCATTAGTTTTTCATCACTGACTAATGTAAAGGGAATCGCTGCCTCTAGATAAACTAGGTAGATTTAAATAAAGCTTTAAGGCTTTCTCTGGTTAGTTAAGATGTTAACACAACGACATAATTGTTAACCCTATGATCATATTTTTGAAAACCTGTCTAAACCCTTATTAACTACTGACTAGTGGAAGGGATTGGTGGAGATAAGTGGTACCTATGTGCTCATAAGCAGGTCTCCCCCCAGCACTGCCATAAACTTGTTGCTGACACTTAATGTTTAATGTCTTGAATTGCAGTTATGGAAGTAGCTGTCTTATTCTAAACTCTATATTTTTCTTCCTCATTTCAAAAATTCTGCAATGCTTAGCCAGTGCTTTCCACGTGGAAGGTCTTCTTCAACTGTGGGTGGAACTGGATTAAAGTGAAATAGCTCAGTGGTGGAGTGAGTGCCTGCATAAGGTCCTGGGTTCATTCCCCAGTACCTCCAATAAATAAATAAATAAGTAAAAATAAAACCTAACTACCCCCCACAAAAAAAAAAAAGAAATTTAAGAAAAGGTGCGGAAGGTTTAGCTCAGTTGTGGAGTGTATGCTGAGCATGCAGGAGGTCCTGGGTTCAGTTCCCAGTACTTGCACTAAAACACACACAACATTAAAGCGATATGAGTATAGATCTGAGAGCCATGAGCTGGGTCCCGGCACTGAATGGTGGTTATCACCAGCCCAGCGATTTCCCTGAGCCTTGGGCTCCTCCTCCTCCCTTCTCCACCCCTCCCGCAGCACCATCCTTTGCCTTCCTGTCTTGACTTTGCTGCCCTTCACCTAACTGGGCTCTACCAACTACACACTCCCATGTGGCAGCACATACTAAGTGTCTTAATACATTATTTTATTTTTTAAATTGAAGTATAGTCAGTTACCACGTGCCAATTTCTAGGGTACGACACAATGTTCCAGTCATGCATAGACATACATTTGACCCTTGCCTTGAAAATATATTCATTTTCATATTCTTTTTCTTAACACATTATTTTGTTTAGTCCTCACCAGTTATGAGCTGGAGAGCGTCAGCCCCACTTTTCAGCAGATACAACTGAGGCCGAGAGGCACTGGGCGCCGCGTCCAAGGCACTCTTCAGTGGTAGACTCGGGAGCTGAACCCGGATCCCCGCGATGTCCAGTGTGCTCTGGCTCTTCCTGAACTTGCCTTTCAGCTAGAACTATTTTGAGAAAGCCCCTCCCCAAACAAAGATTAAAACAGAAACGTCTATAATTATCAGTAATTGTTATCCTGGATCCAAGTTCTAATTCAAGGAGCAAGAAGACCTCAGCAAGAGCTGTCCTCATTGTCACAAACTTAATTATTGGGTAGAAATGTTGAGCGTTGCGGCTCAACAGAAGTATGAGATCCTTTCCCGGGAGTGCGTGCAAGGAAAGTGGGCTCTCTTCTGGGTCTGCCTCAAGTTTCCCCTGGGGCCTTGGGCAAGTGCTTTCAACACTGGTTAGTGTCCTGGGGTAAAAGATGACACAAGGAACCTACTTACGGCACTGCTTTGCCAGGACAACTGATTGTGTTTGTCAAGGGCTGTGGATGAGAGGAAGCACAATGTTTTATATGACAAACTGCACCGCACCTGGGGCAGTGGACTTGCGGGGACCTGGGAGGCAGCTGCATCTCTGTCCTGTCTCCTTATTTTAAGGTGGAAGGTGGGCGGCCACCAGCTCTTCCTGCTCTGGCCAGAGGTTCTCCTGGAGCTCACGGAGCGGTTGGTGCTTTCCCACACCCTAAACACGCGGGCAAACACGACGAGGGCCAGGACTCTGTGGATATCTGCCATTCTCTCAACGCAGAGACACAGTGGTAAGGGACACTGAGTCTGAGCGTCACAACCGAGACACGGGGAGCGCCACTTTTCTTGACTTGATCCCAGTCCCTCTGAACTGTTGCTGTCGGGTCACAGGCAGGTAGCTCCCTGCGGAGCTGGGTTCCTCTACGGGTGAGGTGCCGGCGTTCTCAGCGTATTGTTCACAGCTTTGCGTCAAGATTGCTTGGGTTGCAGAATTTTAAGAAATAAAATGATCTGAGTTGCTGATGCTGGAGTTGTGCCCGTTGAGGCGAGCGGGTCACCAACGGGTCACGGGGCTTCAAGGTAAATAGTGGCCTCGGGAGAAGGGCCTCCCCCCAGCAGACCCCTCATTTCTGCCGGTGACGCGTAGCCGCCTCGACTCCGCCTGGCCGCCGGGGTGGGAGGCCCCAGGCGGGAGCACCAGGCCCTCTGGGGCGCGATTCCGCCCCTGCCCAAGCGCCCGGGGAAGGGGGTGCACAGTGACAAAGGAATGGGGGCTGTAGAGAGCACGCGGCAGGCGGGGGGCGGGGGCGCGCGGCCGCGGAAGGTGGCCGTGCGCCCCGCCCCGCACCCCGGCGCCTCGCGTGCTTAGTGTTGTGGGCCCGCCGCGCCCCTCCCCTCCCCCTCCCCCTCCCCGCCCTCCTATCCCCTCCCCTCCCTGTCTGCTGCGCCCCTCCCCTCCTCTCCCCGCCCCTGGGGCCCCGCCTCTCCCTGCCCCTCCCCGCGCCGCCGTCCCCTCCCCCGCGGCCCGGAGCGAGCGCCGCGCCAGCGCCACACGGCCCCGCCGCCGAGCGCGCCGACACGCCGAACAGGTGGCCGGAGGCTGCGGCGCCGCGCGGGCACAGGCGGGCGAGCCCCGGGCCAGGCCAGGAGAGGCGAGGGCGGCGGGCCGGGCATGCGAGCCGAGCGGGCCCCCGGCCCCGGCCCCTAGCCTCCGCCCGCGCCCGCCCCGCGCCCCGCGTGCAGCCGCCCCGGGCCCGGGCGCTCCGCTGCTCCGGCCGCGGTCACCGAGGGGGCGCGGGCCGGCCCGCGGCGGCCGCGGCGGCGGCATGAAAGTGACCGTGTGCTTCGGAAGGACCCGGGTGGTCGTGCCGTGCGGGGACGGCCACATGAAAGTTTTCAGCCTCATCCAGCAAGCGGTGACCCGCTACCGGAAGGCCATCGCCAAGGTGAGGGGCCGGGGGCGGGCGGCGGAGGGGCGGGCGGCGGAGGAGGGAGCGCCGGGATCAATATGGCGCTTCCTGGAAGGGGAGGAGGCGGGAGGCGGGGAGACGGAGCGCGCGGCGCCTGCCCGGCCTGCGCCCCCCGCCCGCCCCCCACCCGCGCTCTGGCCGCCAACTTCCCCGCGCCGGGCCCCGCGCCGCCGCGCCGCCTCCCCCGGGCCGGGCCACGGCGCCTCGAGCCTCCCAGGAGCCGATCCCGAGCCGCGCCCCGGCGCGCGGAGCCCGGCCGGACGCGCTGCCTCCCGGCCGCCGGCTGCGCTCCCGGCTCCCCGCGCAGGCCCGCGGGCGGAGGCCGGGCCCGGGAACTTTTCTGGCGGAGGAGTTCGCTCCCCGCGCCAGGACTGGCTCGCTGGGGCCCCCGGGCGGGGGGCGCCCCTCGGTGCCGGGCGGGGGTCCCACTCCCACTGGCTCGCAGGCTTTGCTGGAGCCCCGCACCTCGGTGCCCGAAGTCCGTCCCTGGGTGACGAGTTTCCCGGCCAGCACCTCTGCTTGGACCCGTCTTGCTCCATGCGGAGCCCGGGCTGCGGCGCCCGGGTCTGGGGTTGAATAGATTTCTCTCTTTCCTCGCGGAGTGATAACATGGTCTGCTCTTAACTGCGTTCCTCTACAACGTGTCAGAAGTGAAAAAGCGTTTTGTTAAATTGTTTCATCGTCTGTGTCTGTTTGACAACAGCCCACGCCTCCCAGATTTCTCCCAAGCACCTGAGGATATTTCCTTTTCCGCAGAGTAATGTCGGGGTGGAAAGCACATTCACTTTTACAGTTTCCTTTTTGTCCCCGACGTTGGAGTGGTTTGGGTCCTGTGGGTTTTGGGGCCGCAAGTGAGGGGGACGGTGGCTTTGTCCGCCTGATTGAGTGTATACAGGGTGCTGGGTGGCGTTCTCTAAAGTCTCTTTGAAATTTAAGAAGAAAAAAACTTTTTACACTATTGTTTTCAGTACAGAGAAAAAAATAGCATAAATTTGGCCTTTTAAGGATAATCTTAGCGATGTTTAATTACTGACAATGGTGGAAGATGTTGACCTTAATTAACTGTTTTAAAATGATACACTTGGTTAAAGTTTTTTTTAGTGAAAATCAAATAAAATTTGTGGAAATTGGGCACCTGTTTATCTTGAACCTCTGTGGAGAGGGGAAACCCCCTGAACCTACATTTAGCATTTTAAAGGATTGGCAATTTGTGATTTGAATGTTCTGTGTCAATAATCGAGTTGCACATGACTCAGGAAACCAGCAAAATAAATCTTGAAAGAGAAATACAATAATGTATACTCTGCAGTGGCTCAAGTTCCTGAGGGGCGGGAATGATCCACATTTCTTTGCTTACATGCTTAATTTAAACTTTACTTGCTTAAAAATTAGTCATTTACATGCTTAAAATTAGTCATACTTTGTTATGCACCCAATGCATGTTGGTTGAACAGCTTGTTTGGGAGACACAAATGTAGTTGTTTGATTGAGTCGTTTGTCCGTTCCACAGGAATTCTCCAGCACTTACTGTGTCCAAGGCACTTCCCCGGGGTGCTGGGCACCCCCGGGACCGGGAGAGTCTGGGAGAGAGGCTCCCTATGGACCTCCAGGTGAAGGTGGCCGGCCGCGCGGCTGGCGTGTGGCGATGCAGTGGGAGCAGATGGCGCGGGGATGCTGGGCAGACGGAGCAGAGAGGCCTCGGGGATAGGGCCGGACCTTGTTCTTAGGTATCAGCGGTGGGGGTTTCACAGTGACCTGGGAGCGTGGTCGGCTCCCCGGGAGAAGAGCTCAGAGCCGCGTGTGGAAGGGTGGGTGTGAGAGTGATGGCCTGCTGCAGAGGGAGGAAGGAAGGGCGAGTCTCAGAGTGACGGTGTTGTGGGGTTGGATATAAACGATTCAGGGATGATTCAGGGGTTTCTAGAATTATTAAAATTCTCTTGAAGTGCAGCTCACAGGTCAGCAGGTACATTTTAAGATGGGTTTTGTGTTCTGCAGAGTAGTCACCGGCTCACAAGACTGCTGCCTCTCAGACGGTCCTCTTGTAATTTTACCTCTGAAAAGATTAGGGAGTGGCTGAGATTAAACAGGAGTCACTCTGCCTTTTCCCACCCCCTTTAACATGAGTATGGAGCAAACACATAGTAACACTTACTCTAACTTTTATTCTCTTATCTCTTCCTTACCCTTTACTGTTGAGTAGAACAAGATAAATTCTGTGTGAGGACCTGGATAGCTGTGGAGTGGCATTTGGTTGCTAGGTGACAGGTGCCATGACGAGCTCCCATCTGGTGGGGAAGATGGGGGAAGAGCATGCTTGTGGCTTTGTGTAAAAAGCGACCAAGGTGAAAAGAGAAAAGAAAAGAAGGAAAGGGGAAAGAAAGATCCCAGGCATCTAAGCCCTTCTCTGCAGAGAGCATTTTGTGGTGTGGTGGGGCTAATTTTTTGACATTGTATTTGAGTGGTTTTCAGGTTAAACAAGTCAGTTCTTCTGGGCCGTGGAGTGGTGTGACTTAATACCAGAAATGTTCTCAGGAAGTAGATATTTGAAGGCTTACACTTACTTGTAGCATTTTTTTCTTCCTCTAGTGAAAAAGGGTCTTCTGTTTGTGATCACTGATGGGTGCAAATGTTTTGGCTGTTGCTTCCCATCCACCCATCCTTGTCCAGACCGTCTCTAAGGAAGGTGACCTGCTAGACTTCAAGGACCCGGGTACACGGACTTCTCTGTGGATGTGTCTGCGGCCCGGCTCCCCTGTGGTCTCTGGTGGACACAGGTGCAGAGTGCCACCTGCCCCGGCTTTGTGGTTTGGTGCATTGCTTTCTCAGGGCTTTGATGGCCCCTTCTTAATTCTGAGGGGATCAGGGCAGGCCTGAGACTTCCCATTTTTCCTGCTGTGCATCCAAACTCTGGCTAGGAGAAAGATAAGAAAATCTCCATGCTTGGTTTTTGGTTTGTTTTTTAAAAGATTGTTGATTTGTTGAATGGCTGCTGTACAAATCTCATGCTTTATGAAGAAATGTAAGACTGAATTCTTACACTCAAGAATGCAATCTAGGAGGCAGGGTGAGTATATTAGACTGTCAGTCACAGGAGAGCAGCATTGATCGGTAACAGGGTGGTGCAGACGAATAGCAGTTGCTTCTGGATTTCAGAGATGGGAGGGGTCATGGTGGCGTTGGTGGGGGAATCTCATGTAATCACTAGGGTTTGCCTTGTGCTTGGTAAGTGGGAAGACTGGCCTTGGTTTAGGGCAGTGCTTCCTAACTGGATGGTGGGGTGACCTCAAAAGGCGCCTGCCTGGCTGAGGTGTTCTGGTTCTGTGGGTCAGCAGTGGGTCCAGGCGTGTGGATATGGAGTGTTCTGACAGGTGGTGGGGAGGCATTGCAGGAAGGGCAGCAGTCTGAACAAAGGTGGTTGGGCCCCAGGGCTCTTTGGCTCCTGTGGTGCCTTCGAGTCCGATGGTGGGGCAGGACCAAGCAGAGGAGGACAAGGAACACTAGGGCAGAGCTGGGGACTCCTGCAGTGTGCTGGTGCAGGAGTACAGGGCATTTGGGCGGGGCAGCAGGTGGACCAGCGCTCCTGCTCTTCAGTACGAGAGAAGTGAGGGAGGGGTGTGGCTCTTAGCTCACTCCCCATCCCCCACAGCCCTCTTCTGCGGGGGTGGGGTGGGGTGCGACCTTTGGATTGGGTTTGAAGACCTAGGTGTTTTTACCATTTGACCTTGGGCAAACCAGCCCTACAGAGCCACATTGTCTCATCTCCTAACCGGGTCGCTCCCTTGCAGAGTTAACGTGAGTCCTGAATGGGGTGATGAACAGGGTCCCCTCAGTACTGCATGTGGATCCCTAATATGCTTTACTCACCACGCGGTTTTACTGCTTCTGAAACTCTCCAGTGGTCTCCTCTTCCTGTTTGGTCTTTGCTTAAGAAGGCACTGTGTAGCTGAACTAAAGAATGTGTAGAAATGCTAATCTTTGCCTAAGCAGCACCACAACCAGAAGAGCAAGTTGTGTGTGTGTGTGTGTGTGTGTGTGAGTGTGTATGTGTGTGAGTGTGTATGTGTGTGGTGGGGGGCAGGGGACATAAAAGTCATGGATTTTGGCTCTAGGTTGATTTCTGGGCCTCTGTTGGGGCCACTGCTTCTGTCCTTCAAGTGTGGAAACCTTGAGTTATTTACTAGCAATTTGTTGTTATTTGAAAAACTTAAATTTATGGACAGTAACTTTTGAAAACGTGCTTTCCTTTTTGGGAGGGAGGGATGTTGATTACTAAAACCATGTAAGTCATGGTTTTTATGGAAAATCTTGTGGTTGGTGTGAGACTTTCTGTGAGCAGATGGATGACTGCATGTTGTTACACATTTACAAGCTTAACTGAAACTTTTAGGGACATAGTTATATTGTTGCAGAGTTTGAATGACAGTATTTTTGAGTAGTGAAACAAAATAAAATTTATTATTTCATTAACATTTTCCTGCCTTCCCTTTCAAAAAGGAAAAATACACGAAACGTGTTTGAAAGTCTGGCCTTTCTAAAATGCACATCTCCACGAACTCTTCTACACCCGCTTTCCCTCAGCAGGGCCTGCCCTCTGCAGGCCTCCCCCTACCCCCAGCCTGTCCCTCCCCAGACCCCACCCCTGCCCGCCTGGACCGCTGGCACTTGCTGCCTTTGCGCAGCATTTTCGGTTTCTTCCGCCTGGAACACGTGCTCCGTGTCTGCTCGAGCCTAAGCCCAGCGCCGCGTGCCCAGACCGCCCGAGGTGCCCCTGCCTGGGGCTTCCCCAGGACACCTCCCCCCAGCCCCAGCGCCTGTGCGACCCCCGGAAACGGGCTCTGCTGTGGGCGCTTCGGGGCGCTGGATTCCGGACAGAACTGCCTCTAGGCCCGCAGGGGAGGTGCGCTCTTGAAGGCGGCGGCCCTGCCCGGCCTGGCGGGTAGTTGTGGGGTGCGCGCGGCGTGGGGGACACACATCACGCGCCTTCCCACGCGAAAAGCGCACTTTCACTTTGGAGACTGTACAGTTTTAAGGACTTTAAGGTCTGGCATGTTCGGCATATTGGCACAAAGAGATTCCAACTCAAACTAGAATTTCGTGTGATTTTGGAGTCCCTGGAAGTTATTCTTTTGTGTCAGCTATTTTCAGGGAGTTCAGGCTGTTTTTCAGACCAGGCAGAGGGATTGCCTAGTGGTTTGCCTTGGGCCTGGTTCAAGGGCAGGTGGCCAGGGCCGTGCGGGAATCTGGCCCTGAGACACCTGTGCTGGGTCTGGCGCTTCTCATCCTGTCAGTTGGGGCCGGTGGGTAAGTGCCAGGAGTGAACAGAGACGTTTAGGACCTGAGAGTCGCAGAGGGGGTGCTCTGGGCTCGTGCTGAACGTGGAGGAACTGGGCACGGAGGTGACATTCAAAGTCCCACTTGTGCAGACGCTCCATCTGTCCTGGGAGGTCTTTCCCTGACTGTAGAGTTGGACGCAGGTGGGTGACAGTGAATACTTGAAAGGCGAGCAGAGCCCTTTGCATTTTTTTCAAGGATGGAAAGAAATGTGTAAAATTGGTCCAGGAAGGTGCTTCCCACGGGTGGGGGTGCTTTTCTGGGGACGAGGCCCACACTGTGCGCTCTCCTGGGCCACCCACACAGCAGTCCTGGCTGCCACCAGGGTCACCGGCAGCAGAGCAGGGGCTCAATAAATTTATACCTTTTGCCTATTTTTGGTATTTTTTCCTGTTTTGCATGGAGAATGGAAAAACCTTTATGAAAAGAAGTGCAAAGTTCTGTGAACATGGTAGAAAGGTGATTGTCTTTTGTCTTTTAGTCGTTATTTTATCCTGTTAAAATTGTTTTCCATTTGAAAGGACTATGTAAAAATGACTTTCCTCTGTAACTGTGTCTTCCTGTGTGAGGCCTGCCGTCTTTATGAGGTTTGTGCAGCTGAATAGTACTTTTGTTTATTCTTTTTTCCTCCATCAACTAATACTGGAAGTTAGAAATAAAATTTCAAGCTTCATTCTAAATGACTTGAAATGTGAATTACTTATTTTTTCCTCTTAAAAATAGCCCCCCATGCATGAGAAATGAAAACACGTGTCTACACAAAAACATGTGGATAAACGTTTGTAGCAACATTGTTCTTAATAGCCAGAAGACAGAACAACCCAAATGTCCATCAACTGAACAGAGCGTGGCCTATCCATACATTAGCATATTATTCAGCCATCCGAAGGATGAAGGTCTGACCCGAGTGTTACCAAAGATGAACCTTGCAAACGTTGTACTACATGAAGGGAGCCAGTCATGAAGTCCATGTGCATGGAAGGTCCAGAACGGGAATAGTGGTCGCCAGGGCTGAGGGTCGGGGGTAATGGTGAGTGACTGCTTATGGGGATGGGGTTGGTTTTCTGGTGATGAAAATGTTCCAAATTTAGACAGTGGTGATGTATTAAACATAATTGCATTGTACACTTTAAATGGGTAAATGTTATAGTACATCATTGCCTCAAGAAAGATGTTAAAAAGATAAACTACATTAGCTATTGTGAACAAAGCCCCATTTTAAGGTGTTTTATGTGCTGAGAGTCCCATAAATCGTGTTTTTCTGTGTCAGAGATGCTCAAAAACATCAGGTGAAGGCTGGCTACTTCTAGGAGTTTTCCATAGTGTGTGGACCTGCTTTCTTAAGCCGCCTGCCCTACCCTGTGCTGTGCAGTAAGCCTCCGAGTCCCCAGTCCTGGCCCCTGTCAAGGCTTCACCAGCTAACCGTTCACCTGTTCTGCCCTGTTCTCCCTCAGCCGAGAGTCCCGCCCGCCCAGTTACCAGCTGCCTTTGCAGTTGACCTGGATGCCCAGAGATGCCCACGGTGGAAGAGCTTTTCCAGCTTTTGGTTTTGGTCTGTAGTTTCAAGCTTTGGCAGATCCCACAAGCTCTGTGAGCATCACTTTTCCCATCTTCATCTTCCCACATTCAGAGGTTCCGGGCTGGGCTCCCGCTGTCCGTCCCCTGAGCCACAGAAGTCCTGAGTCTGCGTGGTTGGTCTTGGTAGCCTGGACCGAGAGGCCTGGGGGTGTGCAGTGCCTTTGCAGACAGGAGGGCTCCCCCACTGTGGAATGTCTCCCTTCACTCACCTCCTGTGCAGTGACGGGCGTGTCCCCGGGACAGGCACACGCTGTCTGAAAGTTAGGCTGTTGTCCGTCAGCATTCCTCGCTGTCTTTTAGGGTAAATTACATGCTCAGAAGTGACTTGTGGCCATTTCCTTTGTAAAGTGTAGCTAAATGTATGTGTGGCACTGCATGATCCGAGATGCATGGTGTGTGCACACACGCACATTCACACCTCCGTGTTCTTACGGCGGTACACATAAAGGGGTTTTAGAGATGACGGTCAAGTCGGGACGTCCCCGCCTGTAAGGCTCTCAGCGCTCAGACACGGCGAGGCGGCCTTCGGGGCTTATTTTCTTACTGGCGGTGGTTCTTCTGGTGGCTTGTGTTGCTTCCCTGCGGATTAGAGAGCGAATCGGTATGACAGAGTTTATGTTTCTGAAAAGTCCTCTTTGGGAAATTCTGTGATAAAAATCAATGTTTTCTTTTCTATGTTTATTTCAGAAAACAACTCACTATCAGAAACCTAAAATTGCTAAACACTTAAATATGTTATATTAACAGATCAAAACCACTGAAGAGAGTACAGGTTCTGTGCAGCTGGCTGGTACGAGACTGAGTGTTTTGATCTAGTTCTTCTAAGTCTAAAGTAAAAAAACTGGGAAGTTTTTTCATGTTTGTGTTTTAATTTTTTTTCTAAATCTAATATTAAAAACCAGAATTAAAAAATATACCATTTTCCAGGGAACACACGAAGGCATTTAAGGTGTGTAGCTTGTGACTCTGAAGTCCAGTGTGCAGAGTCCTGTGTGAAGAGCGGCTGGTCAGGCTCCTGCCCGGCAGGGCTGCGCCGTGAGCTGGGGTTCTCTCACGACAGCCAGCAGCACCTGCAGAGGAGGGAGGTGGTATGTGCTGACTGCCACACGGCATGCAACTCATCACTGAATCCACTGAAGCTGAATGTAGGATTTGGCACCTTTACCACTTTGTTAGAGAGCTGGAAAAAACCTTTCAGACAAACCAAGAGGATCTCTAAGTGAACGTGCGTCACTTGGATTGATGGCTATTTAAGCAGCTGCATCTGGAAAGTGGTGGTTTTTCAGCGTTTGTTCTGTCTGATGAATAGGAAATGGGTCATATTTTAAATCATAAAGCACATACTACTGGGAAATTTTTTTTTTCAAGGAAACCTGGAAAGCTAATAAAACCCTGAAGTTTTTATGGTGGATTCAGGTTTATCTTTTGTATTTTGTGACCCACTTCTTTGCACATAGATGTTTGCAAACACACATTTAGCTGGAGGTGGAGAGTTTGGTGGTGGATCTCTCTCTCCTAGGAGGCAGGCACATCCTGTGACACATTCTGGGCGGGGACGCAGAGGAGGAGGTTGCATCATTTGTCTGAGAGCAGGATTGGTAACCTCTGGAAGCCCAGGATCCTTGGCTTCTAAAACCACATCCTTCGTGGGATTGTTGAGAGTTTGAGGAGAGAAGGTGAAAAAGCATTGCAGGAGGTGAAACGGAGTAGATGTTAGCTGTACTGCTCCCTTGCTTTTTGCTGAGAATGCTTTTTCCAGTGAAGAAGTGCTTCTAAATTGCTTCTTCTCATCCTACTTAGAACTGCTCTAGATGTGGGAAATTGAATGTCTGGTGAAAAAGTTCTCCCTTCAACAATTCTCAGAAAGTCTCTCACAATGTAAGAAACAAAATCCCACTGATGTTGGTTTAATTGCTCCAAGGATGTCCACAGTGGAAGAACTTTTCCAATGTTTGGTTTTGGACACAGTAGTTTTGAATTTTGGCCCATCCCACCAGCTCTGTGAGCCTCAGTTTTCTTGCCTGTAATTTGGGAATGTTTTTGTTTGTTGACAGTAATGGAGATCAAGGGATTTAATGTAGATAGGTCTTCTGTCATATTATAGACTTTTAGTGAGTTTTAGCTTTTTCTTTCAAGTTTTACACGTAGATAAGGCCACTTTTAATGGCTAATTCTTCAAGGCAACTTGATTTTCATGTAAGATACCAATTGTCATTTTTCAAGATGACTTGTTAAAAGGATTACCACTTTATTCTTAAAAGTACTCTAGAAATCCCAGTATTAGTACTTACTAATAAACCAGTTGGAAATAGGGAAGAAGAATGTTCTGATAAGCCAGTAGTTTGATTCTTCTGCAGATCGGGGGTGTGTCTGTCTTCTTAGCTGTGCGCCTTTCTCTGCTATTAGCCCTTGTGATTTTTATAAAACACTTGCAGGTGCTACACTGTTAGATGAATGGAGATTACGTAAAGTTTCTTTGCTCTATTTACCATATTTTAAAAGGCATTGGTTACACATTTTCCATTAAAATCTTTTGAAACTTGGAAAGAGCAGCACTAGAAGTTGTAAATACGATCGATATTTACACAATGCACAGATGTTTTAATTTAAAGACCCTTGGTGTTTATTAACTAGTGGGAGTTCTGAGAATCCCCTGGAGCTCAAAGAGATAATCTGAGTTATAAAATAAAATGAGAAAGCTGGCATTTTTGTGACCTCTCTAAACCCTTATTATATAAACCTCTATAATTCACGTGCCCGTAACACTTCTTTACACCTCTCTAGATCTTCAAGACGGTGATTTTGAGGCAGATAGTCAGCGGTAAGTGAGCACAGAGCATCTTTTGCCTGGGTAGGTACAGTGATTCGACTTTTAATACCTTAGTTCAGCTAAAGACACCCAGTGCCAGTCAGCTGGAAGCTTCACCCAAGAACTGACCTGTTCATCGTCTGAGTGGGGAGTGGTGTCGGGGAGGCTTGCCCGGCTCTGGGTGTGGCTGGGCTGCGGAGTCAGGCCTGCCAGGTCATCACAGCCCACTGGCTTCGTGCTCCAGACCACCATCTCTTATTCGCCTTTTTCCCACCACAGTATTGAGACTTGTTTTCCTCTCTTGGAGGACTTTAAACATCTTACTAATTAAAGCGGTGCTTCCTCCCTCTCAGCATATGTGTTTAGGGAAGTTGCTAAGTGGTGATTAAAATAATAAAGCTTATCTAGTTGTGCAAGACCCTGTTTGACTTTGATCCCTTCCAGTATTTGTTTGTAAACATTGTCTCACATGAGTGCCTTTGAAATCCAAAGCCTTTGTTTCATACAGGACGTGAGAGACATTCAGCGTGGGAGATTGAAATTTATACCCGACTCTCCCATTTGCAGCTTCCTGTGTTTCGTGGTTTGTAATGAAAGTGGTGAGTGGTGCCTTGCAGAACACTCCAGCATTTCATAACAAAACTGAAGAGAAATAACTCTGGGGGAGTTCCCCCCACCCTCCCTTTACTGAGGTGTAATTGACAAATAAAATTGTGAAATGTGCTCCCCCCATCAAGTTAACACAGTCACCGCCTCCCGTATTTATTTGTTTTTGGTGAGAAGATTTAAGTTTTACCCTTTTACCCGGGAGAGTTTTAGACAGAGCTTAGTCTGTTTTGACGGGTGGTTGGGGTGGGATTTTAGTCCAAAGCAGAGGCGTTTTGGGGACCGGGAGGGAAGCTGCTTCCTGTATTGATCTGGGGGAGTGGTACTTTCAGGTCTGTCTTTGCTTTCGGTGCAGAAAAGGTTTTCAGGTCAGGACAGGTGACCGGAAGCTCTTGCACAAGAGGTGCTGTATCAAGGGCATTACTTACCCGCCCTTCAGGTGGGGGAGTTGTTGAGAAAGTACCCTGCACATTGATACCCGTGGTGTCTTCTCGGCCCCAGCTGACCGAGGAGCTTCCGGTGGGGAGGAGGGGCACTGGAACCAGTGGTGTCGGCAGACGCCCTCTGTATCAAGAGTGAAGCATAGCGCCTTGGGGCGCTTTGTCTCGGGCCCTAAGCGCCGGGCTCAGCGCTCCAGGTGTGTTTGTGACTCCCAGGGAGTTGTTGGTGTGCCTGCAACCCCGAGCTTACAGGGGAGGACGCTCGGGCTGAGGAGGGCTAAGGAAGTGGCAGCAAGTTGTGCGTCTGTTGTGACCTCCGGCTGCGGAGCCGGCACTGGGGCTGCGGGCGACTCGCTGCCGTGGCCCCCGCGCTCTAGGCGGTTGCTGCTCCTCAGCGGAGGGAAACGAGGCCGGCCAGGCTCCCTCGCCGCCGGTGGGCAGGTGCGCGGTGACTCAGCAGTGTTGTCCTGCACGCGCGGCCCCCTGAATGGGGCCCGAGGTCGCGCGCTGCGCACGCGCGCCGGCACCCCGTGGGTGCACGTGGTGGGCCTGGGTGATAAGGGGAGGGGCTTCCCGCCGCCGTGCAGCCCGGGTCTTCCTCCGCGAGGGCACAGCGGAGGTACCCACGGCTCTGCCAGTCTTCTCCGGCCTGCCCGAGCCCGTGAGCCTGCTGGGCCTCGAGCCCCTGCAGTACCCTCGGGGTGAGGTGAACGGTGCCCGTCGGAGGAGAGAGCTGGGTTTCCGACGGGCCCCTGGGCTTAGGGAAGAAGTGCCCCTTCGGAGTCGGAGCTGGCCGGGTCACGGAGGCCTGGCGCCTGTGCGCTTGGCTGGACGTCGAAGCCCCTTGCTACTCAAGTGTGGTCTGAGGACTTGCAGCACTGGCCTCGCTCCTTGGAAGCTTGTTGGAGCCTTGGACCCCGCCCCAGACTCTCAGAAGATGCGTTTTAACCAGGTCCCCAGATGACTCCAGAGCAGTCGCTCTCCGCCCTGGCTGCGAGTAGGGGCACCCGATGCTCGGCCTCCCCTCAGGCGCGGGAAGCAGGTCTCTTGGGCGGGGTCGAGGGGTGGGGGGGTTCTGGGCCTGGTCTCAGTCCCGGTCCCGGTCCTTGTTCCAAGCTCCTTGGGCGCGTCCCCGTGCCGCCAGGGTGGAGGACCGCTGGGTTAGCGCAGCCTCCCTCTCCGTGCTTGGGGTGGTTGTGTTGTGTGACGTGGGACCTGCCGCCTTGGAGCTGTGTGCGGAAATTTCCGGAACACGAGTTGAGAGGATCAGCCAGGGCGCTCACAGGTTGGCCACATTCATGACAGTAGCTCAGTCTTACACTTTCATTTCTGACTTTAAGTCACTCATTCCTCCTGCCTGTTCGGTTTGAGCTTTAGTTGTGGAAACACTTGACGGCGCCTGTGGTAGGTATCCTTGGTCTTAGCCGTTAGATTTTCACAATGCCTGGTCTGAGTTCAGTGATGGAAATGAGTGAAAGGTCCAGGAGGAGCAGTAAAAAGACTGCACGGGGGTGGGGGGTGACCGGGAGGAAAGGTCACACCATTGCATCGCCCCAGTTGTGTGAGTGGGAGGAGGTCCTCTGGTGCCTGTGATGTGGAGAAACAGGAGAGCTCAGACTTGCGTTTGGGTAAGGAGGGCCTGTGGGCGGTGGACCGAATGCTCCTTCGGCTGCAGTTTCTTCCCTGGCTCGCTGGTGGCTCAGCCCTGTGTGCTGGGGAAACCGTGGGAGAGGAGGCGTAGGCACACCCACGGGGCAGGGGCTTCCTCTCCTCGCTGCACACTCTGCTGCCTGGGATATTCCCCTCCGACAGCCCGGTCTGCACAGCCCAGAGCCTGAGGCAGAGGGCAGACACGTGCCCCTCAACCCCAGCATGGTTGGAGGCACTGCCTGCTGCACCCCCCTCCCCCGATCAGCTTTATTAACTTGAACGCAGCCTTGGTTTTGTGTTTCCTGGCGTCCTGGCTCCTGTCTCCCAGGTGTTCATACGTTTCCTTTGTTACTTGAAGTCAGGAAGAGGGGACAGATGCCCGAGCTGTCATTCTTCATGTGGGTCGTCATCTGGACCATCTGCACAAGGGCCGGGCTCTTGGCATCCCTGCAGCCCTGGCCCTCCCCGCTCCCAGAGCCCCTGGGGCCGCTACCGTGAGGCTTGGGCACTCATGGTGTGACCGGCGAGAGGTGATCAAGACGGGAAGCCATTTCCTCAAAGGTGCTTGAGAGCGGTAAAGTGCAGGTCTCTGTGAGGACATTTAAAACATTGTCTTCATGTATTCTGCAGCTCCAAGGACTTGCACTGAATCTTGCAGACCTATTAGGAATTGCTTTAGTTAGAGGCGTGATGTGTCTGGGGACAGTGCTCATGTGAGAATTGTTTCTTATTGAGCAGTTTCAAATAGCACTTAACCGTAAGTTGGTTAGTAACAATGTTGTTTAAAAATCCACGTATATTTAGGTGTTGCTGCATAACAAAGCACCCAGGACTTCATGGCTTCTTCAGTCAACGACTGATCACATCCCTTGATTTGGAGGGTTGGGGATCTGGGCGGGGCTCCACCCGGGGTTTCTTGGGGTCATTCCGCTGGCAGGTGACCTGGGCTGGAGGGTCCTGGTTCGCTCCATCACGTGTCTGGCCCTGGTTGGGGTGGTAGAAGCTGGGGTCTCCTGGGCCTGTTGACTGGAGCACCTGGTTGTCATGTCTCCCGCGTGCAGGGCTCAGGGCCTGGAGAGGATGTCCTAAGAGTCAGGAGAGGAGAGACTTCTCCAGAGACCTAGGCCTGGAGGCCAGCACAGAGTCATTACCCCTGTCTTCTCTGGGCCAGACCAGTCACGGAGCGGCCCAGATTCTGGGGTAGGGGACGCTGGCTCCGCTTGTCAAAGCCAGAGTGTCCAGAGGGGCTTGTGACCATCTTTATTCTGCTCTTGGGATGTGTGTGTGTGTGTGTGTGTGTGTGTGTGTTGCATCTAACATCAAACGTTTAGTCTTTTTATTTTGTGTCATGTTTTAAAATTGTCCTTTTCTTGATCTGGGCACAGCAGTAAAATGTGTGTCCTGAACTTTCAAGGCTGACAGACCTCAGAAGTAGTTTGAGTTCCTAACTCATGGTCTGACAGCTTTCCCAGGCTGTGCTGCAGAAGGAGACTGATGAGAACACGTTAGGTTACACGGCAGCTTCTCTGAGAGATTCAGGGCGGCTGCACCACTGTAGATGCCTTTCCTGGAATGGTGAAGTAGCCGTGTGCCCGCGAGTTCGTGTGCCGACGAGGCAGTGAAGTAATTTCATCCACCTGCTGATGAAGGCTGTGTAGAAGGCAACTCCTCCAGTGATTAGACTCCAGCTGATTAGAACTTGAGTATGAGTCTTACTTTTCTAAGTCAGAATTCTGCAAAATGGATTGAGTTTTGAACATCTGATAATATTTTGGATTATATGCCATTTGCCAAAAAAGTGTCATGTTTAAAGAGGTTATTTTTCTCATGTGGGTTTTGTTTGTTTTTTGGTGGAAGCTTATGGGTATTGCATCAGTAGGGTGTTTCATTTTAATCGGCTAAATTCTTTATGCTCAGCAGAGACAGGCAGACATTAGATGGGGTGATGGTGGCCACCCTCTGTGGCGTGGACTGAGGGTGGCGCTGGAGGTGGGAGACCCCTGTCCCTTGTGTGGTGTCTGTCCATCCCTGAGTGCCCCCATTGCGGGGGCATCTCCTTGTGCTTTTGGGTGATTAAATGAAGTTTTCAAGGGCGGTTTGACCATATGTTAAATTCACTTTACTCATGCGGTTGAGCGCCCAGCCTTTGGCCAGGGTGCAGTTCCACTGTAAGGCTCTAAATGTGGTTCATTCAGTTTCGCTTAAAATGAGATACTTGACGTGTAATTGGTAGGTGTCAGGCTTTGGGAATGAAGCTGTCCAGCCACCGCTTGTCGAGAGTGTCTGCTGCTCACGCCCCCTCCCCCTTGTGTGGTGACCCCCACACGTTCCCTGCGGGGAGGCTCCCCCAGGACAGCTGTCATTACCACACTCTCCAGTCCGTGTGGTCCGCTGGCCCTTCCAGGTAAAAGTAACCTGTGTTGGCCTGAAAACTGGCCCTGCCCCCTTCCCCTTTGTCTCCAGCCTGTCTCTCCAGGTCCTGATGGGTCACCTCTCCAGTCTCCCCAGAGTTGTGCTGTTTCCCGGCCACCTTCACTCCCTGCATGGCGGCCCCGGCCCGGAGTCGCTCTCACCTAGGCCCCTCCGTTCCTCCCTCTGTCCTGTGCCCAGAGCTATATGCCTTTTTGCTCAGAGGCAGAGGCTTGCACTGTCCCAGGACAGACGGTCTCCCTTCTGCCCCCCAAGGTGGCGTTCCCTCTGCCTGGCACCACGTGCTGCTGTGCGGCTCCGGGGACGTCTCTGTCACCACCCTCCCCTCCCCCCACCCACAACCCAGGGAGGGCCAAAAATAGACACGTCCAGTTACTGGGATATGAAGCATCACTGTGCACACATGTGCTTCTTGAAAGGAAGTTTATAATTTCTACTGTTATTACATGTTTATTACTTGTAAATAAAATTGGATGCACTTTTAAGAAACACGGCTTGGTGTGTCCCATCAGGAAGGATTTCTGGCGTGTTCCTTTTGCTCGTGGTGCAGGCCCCAGCCCCCACCTCCAGGAGGACTGCCGTCCCCGCTGACAGCTGTGGCTTGACACTCTGGGCTTACTGCGCTGAGATGTCACCATGAAGATTGCGTGGGACATGCAGGTTGCAGGTGGTGGATGGCTTTTCCGTAAAGTGTACAGAAGAGAGTGAAATTTATCCTTTGTGGAAAAACTGCATGACAACTGTGACTAATACTGGAGTTAATTAAGAAATAGTCCTGGTGGTGAGGAGCCAGACTTCTTTGTCTTTTGTAACTGAACCTGAATGGGTATTCAGGTGTGTGTTTGGCATTTGCTGTCCTCTGGGGCGTGGAGTCTGCCTGGCGTCGGTGATAGGGCAGGCGCTGCCGTGCTAATGACAGTGTCTGGATCGAGTGCGGGAAGCGAGCTGGTGGCTTGAGCTGGGTATGTGGGACACTCCTGTTTCCTTACTTCCTTCTAAGGGTTGGCAAGACTGTTCGGGCTCCGTTCTGTCAGGACTGTCCTCGGCCCTGTGCTGGGCACAGTGGGAGGTGCGTCGGAGTGAGAGCAGCAGGGCGCCTTCCACGTGGCTGAGCCTCTGTCCTGGTGGGTCACCGGGGCGGCTGGACGGTGGGTGAGTTGGGGGCAGTTAGACAGCAGACCCGGGCAGTTAGGTGAAGCTGTCAGGCTGAGGCCTCGGAGCCGTCCACGTGTAGCCCCGGACGGTGTCTTGGATCTACCAGCTCGGTCCTGTCCGTGTGTTGGGTCCTGACGGGTGAAGTGTGCTGACCTGTCCCCGGCGCTGCTCTCTCCCCCAGGAGCTAGAGCGGTTCTCCAGAGGATCGTGTCCTCCCACCACAGCCCCACGGTGGCTCCCAGCACACCTTCTGGAGGGAAGTGCGGCGGGCCGTGGGCCCCGTGGCACCATCAGTGCTCGGGGGCACCGGCTGTGGCGGCAGCAGGCTCAGTGTCTTGGGAGCTTTGCAGGGGGTAGGTTTGGAGGTGGAGTCCAGAGGGGATGTGTCTGCCGGGCTGTCAGGGCTGCCCGGGCTCAGCTCAGGGCGCCCTGAACTGGCAGGTGGTCTCCTGCGTGACAGGTGCTCACTCTGAGTGGCGTAGGACCTCATAAAGTGGGCGTGTCTGGCCAGATTTAGGAATGATCTCACAGGAAAAGAGCTGTTTTGTGTTGACCGACTAAATGGAGGAGCAGCATTTTGAAGGAGAATTAGGCCCCCGGTTCCTTCCAGTAGAATGATTTTCTGTTCTGTGATGCTCTCAAACTGTCAGCCAGAGTGTGTGTTGACTGGGTGGCGTGTGTTCCCCTGCGCACATGTGGGTCCGTGTGCACCACATCTGCGTCTGTGGGAGGTGGGGCGGGGGTGGTTCCTGGACTGGGTGAGCTCTCTAGTGAAGACTTGAGATTTATTTTATAATTAGAGGCTGTCTGTTGGTGTCTCAGGTAATAAATGATTCTCTTATGCAATTCAGTGGATGAAAGAAATGCAGTTTCTGTTTGGCTCATTAAATCTTTAAAAATTCATTTATACTAGAGTATGTTGCTGGAATATTTAGAAAAGAGGTTTATAGTAAAACTTCATTTTTTTCCCATTTTGTTTATATTCACTCAGCTATAACTTGATTTTTCCTGTTTCACATACAGACTTCTCATTTACTTAAACTGCTGCATTGCATGAATGCTGACTCTGCCGCAGGGCAGCTCTGGGGACGTGGGGTGGGGCGGGGCGGGGCGGGGGGGGGGCAGAGCCTCCCAGTCCCCACCGCCACTCAGCTGATCCACGTGGGTGCTCTGCTCTTGCCAGGGAAGTAGTTTCAGCCTCTTACCCTCTTGTTTGTGAATCAGCTCCGTTACTGAGCATGGCTCCTTGGGGATCTGACTGGTAAATTAGCGCTGGCGGAGGAAGTGGGAGACAATGCACCAGTGTTTTATTTAAACAAACACATGCTACAGTGTATTTTATTGGATTTTGTCCTTTGAATGAGAACACCACGAGTAATCCTATTACAGCCTAGAAACTGCTTGCTCCGCCAGATTACAGGCTTCAGGCTGTGCGGCCGAGTCTTCGAGAGCACATAAGTCTTTAATAAACAGGGCCGTTTCCAGGTTCATCAATAATTAACCGGGGATATGACAAGTTTATCCCAGCCCAGCGCTGCGGCGTGTGAGCCGCCTGCCCCCGCAGACGAAATCTGCCTGTCGTTAATGTACGGATGATATTGTAGAACATAAGAAGTCACTGAGAGTCCCGCCAACCAGAATAGTCTAAAATCTGAGTACTTCTTCTCAGTCTGAGTTTCTGTAGGTTTGTGTGTATATAAACGTAGATGCCTTTTAAAAATAGTTGAAATCATGTTGCATGATCATTACTACTTATTTCACGTGATAGATTCATGTTTGCCCATGTCCTTCAAAAAACGGTCATAATGTTAAAGGCCATATGGCGTTTCCCTTTGTGGATATGTACATACTTATCTAGATATCTGCCTGTTGTTGGCAATTTGTTACCCTGTTTTTAACCACTTAAAAATATTGTAACCATTTTAGCACATAAAAGTTAGTCCAGCTTGGATTATTCATTTAAATTAGGTGTGTAGTGACTGGGTGGGGAGCCCTGAGCTTCAGTGTACGCGTTTTGCCATGTGCCGCTGCACGCCTGACTGGCCCGGGAGGGTCTTCCTGCCTCCTCCAGGGAGACCTCCCGGGTCGGTGGGTGCACTTGCATCCACAGCTGTGAGTCCCTGGGCCCAGGAATGAGGGCTGCAGCCTCCTTTTGATAGTCTGTCTGCTGGGCTGTAATACCGGTACCCCCTCTTTGGAGATTAAATGAGAGACGTGTGTGAAGGGCGTGGCGTGCAGGCTGCCCAGCGCAGGCGTTTGGTGCTTGGCAGTTGTGGCGCGGGCGACGGAGCTTACGGCCAGGGTGTTGATTCTCCTGTGTTAATAGAGCCGAGCAGTGGCTTTGGAGATGGACAGTAACCACGTCAACTTGTCACCCACTTTCAGAGAGACACACAAAGTGCTTCCTTGAACTAGGATTCTGTGTAAAACAGTTTGGCAGCCAATGTCTCGTATTAAAAAAAACCAAAAAGACCCAACACAACTCCTTTTTTCCTGAGGACGCTGTGTGGGTGGAATGCACCGGTGTCCTCGTGCCTAGATGATGGTCCACCGCGCCTCACGGACCCTGCAGGCGTCAGTCTGCACAGCAGGTGCCCCTCTGCTCTGTGCTTTGGGTGACATTTTGGGGCCACATTTCCCACAGCGTCCCCTCCCGTCTGACAGGGTTATGATGGTGACATCTGTCTTTTCTCCACTTGAGGACGCACGCATGTCCTCTGCCTCTGTCGTCTCCCAGGGTCCCTTCCGTGTTGACTGAGTGCAGGGGTGCTGAGGTCACGCTGAGGTCTGCACCATGGTTCCTCCCGCTGCCTGCGCGCTCCCAGACCTCACGTGGGCCAGTGATGAGGCCCTCTGGCCCTGGCTGTCCCTGACAGCTCTCCTCTGCCCGCTCCCCTTCTCAGGGAGGTGGCTGTGTGAGCAACACGCTGTCTTTTGTTAAGATTCTGCTGTTGGAATCGTAACTGTTTTGTCCTTTTCTTTTGAGTGTCACGTTCCCGTCGTACGTGAAGGCTGTGTCCTTGTTACCTGCTGCGTTTGGGTGAGTCTGTGCTGGTTTAGCACTGGTCTTAGGAGCTAGGTTTTATCTTTGTGTTCTGGATTTGCGTAATGGATTTATAGGCATTTGCGTTAGGTTTCCAGGATTGAAAGAGTTGTGAGAGACCTAGTGGTTTTCAGGTCCGTGACTCCGGGCTGGGTGTGGTGCTGGTTTTCAGACTGCTTGCTTTCGAGAGCGTTTCCCAAGCCTTGCAGCCCCGTGTCCCGGTTTTGGTGTCTGATCCTTCTGAAGTAGGGATGCACAGTAGTCACTTCTTCACTGAAGTCTCATGACAGTCTCGGACTTTTGGAGACAAATCTGTATGTGCATTTCGGGAAACAAGTGTGCACAGGATCCTAGTGTGTGAAGTGGCAGGGAGTGTGAGCAGTGGGTGGATTCTGGGTGGATGTTGGAGCTGAGGGGCGTGGCTCTCCCGCTGTCCCTCTCTCTGGCCAGCACCTCCATTCCTCTCTAATCCCCGGAGGTAACGAGACACCTCTGTCTGTCATTCCTTCCTGTTGCCCGCCCCCCGGGTGGCAGTGGTGTTGCCTGCTTTCGTAATGTCAGGACTTCACCGCCCCTTGGAGCCACTCGCGTCCCCCTCTGAGGCTCTCACCAGTCGGGGTGGGTGTTTGGGCTCGTCCAGCATCAGATGCTCTGTCGTCACTTGGCCACTTTTCGTGAGTGATGGTGGGTCAGCACTTTGGCCAGAAGAAGTGGTCGACAGACGGAGTCAGTTGGGTTGTCCTTAAGCTGCTACGGAAGAATGGATTTCAAAGTGCAAAGTTAAGGAAATAAGGGGCAGACGATTCAAATCAGGGATTTAGATTTCTGGGGTTTCAGAAGCATAACTGTGTGATGCTTGTGCAAGTTTTTGGAGATTGAGGTTGTTTGCGATTTGAAAAACCATTCATTTTTAAAAGGCTAAAATCATTCCTCATTGCTCACTGTGTGTTTAAGTAAAAATGTTCCCGAACATCCCAGGTGGCTGGACTGGAGGATCAGCCGCTCCCCCAAGAGCACTGGCTGGTACTTTCCCCATAAGAGTCTGTAGAACTGCAGTTCCTTGTCTAGCATGAGACAGTTTAGTATTTGTTCCTATAAATTAATTTAAATTCCAATATCCACTGTAACCATTTCCAGCAGTTATAAGGCAGTGAGGAAGCTTGGTGATTCGATTTCTGTAACCAGCTTTCCAAAGAGGACATGAAGCTGAAGTCTGAGGAGTGGGGACCAGTGAAGCTCCTGTTGTGCTGCGTTTATTAGGAGGGTTTCACGCCCATGAACAGTTACGTTCCTACTCGACAGTGCGGGAAGTTCGGGATGCCTCCCCAGTTCCACAAGAGTACGTAGGGGAGACAGGGAAAGAAAAGGGAGGAGAGTCTTTGAAAAGTACGTTTGGAAACACCAGGAGCCGGTTCTCTCCGCCTAGACCTGCTCTTCTGTTAACACCCAGGTCTCTGTCGGGACGTCCTGCAGCACCTGGGCTCTTTTCTCCCGCCGTTCCGCGGCGGGGCGGAGGGTGGGGTAGGGTTTTCTGTGACTTTTAGGTCTTGCTATTTATGTTGTATGGCTTGGGCTACTATTAACTTTTTGGAATCCTTGCTTTAAATATTAAGAGGGTGGTTATAAGAAGTGTAGTACTCTCAGGAACCACTTATGAGTTGCACATTTTACATTCAGTAAATATGCTTCCAAGTGGTTAAAGAATGCACTGAATGATTGGGAAACATACTAAACCAATAACAATACTTGCTTTAGAGTGATGGAGTATGGTGGCTTTCTTTTTTTCCCTTAGATTTTTATAGTGTGATTGGTTATGTTTTTGTGATATAGTAAAGCTCTTTACTCTTATTTTCAGTGTGCAAAAGGATTTATTATAGTCTTAAATAATATACACCCTGAGGCAATATTCCGCATAAAAATTAAAGTCTGTCAAATATCTAAGAGTTCAAATAAATGTACTTTAGAGAGAATATTTAGAAACCAAAATTTTTAGATGAGACTTACATCAGTTAATTTGTTATACTCCCCAAATTAATTCTTTTTGCCTGTTCTCCCTTGGATTAAAATAAGTTCACCTTGATCCATCAAACCTTAAGGTTTAGCACTCTGACAAAGATGGTATCTTAAAAGGTGTTTTAAGCTAACTAATGTTTAGATGCTTACTTTCAGTCCTTCTTGGAATCAGGCTGACATATGGGGCAAACAAGTTGCCCTTTGTGAGCTGTCGTGTGAAGGGACAGTGCTGCCATGCCCGGGGTGGGGGGGTGACTCCTAGTGCTGCAGGGCTTCCGAGCAGCCGGCTGGAGCGGCCAGCTCTGAAATGGTTTGATGTCTTTGTGAGAATTGCAGTTAATTAAAGGAACCAGTGTGGGGCTCATCTCCCCATCTGAGGTTGTGAAAAATGGAACTCCTCAAGGAGACGTCTGAGCCTGGGGGTGGCTGGGCACGCCTGGCTCCCTCGGGGATGCTGGTCCTCCTTCAGGATGTGCGCAGCCCTCAGAAGCTCCCCAGCTCCCCTGCTCCCCCAGCGCCTCTCAGGCCTGCGGGGACAGCAGGTGCTGGTCTCCACGCTGCTGGGCCACACTGCTTCTGGGTTACACACTGGCCTTAAGTCCGGCTGCCGCGATTTGCTGGGGACTCTGCTGTGATGAAGGGGTGGGAGTCCGGAAGCCAGTTAGGAGGATGATTGAAGGGAAATTGTATCCTAATAGTGGAGGCAAGGTGTGTCCCCTTACTTTTGTCTCCTTACAAGTAAGTCAAAAATAGCTAAAAATTGCAGCAGGCGTCACAGTTTCTCAGTAGGTGCCAGGTATAGGCTGCCTTTTAGAATGCTCAAGCACCGTGAAGAGAGATTCCACTAACTATACAGTTTTGTTTCTCTAAAAAGTTCAAAAAACCCCTCTGCACTGCCGTCCTGTAATCAGGCCTGGGTAGTTGGTGTTTGCTGGGTGCACCCCCTCCCTCCCCGCTCAGGCCTTAGCTCCTGCCCCACAGAGCCGTGCACTCCGGCCCCGGGTGACGCCCCGAGTCCTTTACACTCTGTACGCGTGGACGGTGCCCAGTGGTGGTTCTTGTCTGTCCTGCTCCCCTCCCCCGCTTTCCCTCCCAGAAACCGTCATTTATTGGAGAACAAATAACTGAAGGTAAACGTCTTAGAGGAAAGGGCATTGTGCATGTGCACCATGAGACCCCGCCTTGCTCTGACGTTCTGTCACAGCGTCATGCCAACCTTCTCCTAAAAACACCATCAGAATCTTGGTTTTAAAGGTTTTTGCCTGTTAATTTCCCTTTGGAATCAAGCATTAGCTGTGAGGGAAAGCTGAAATCTGGCCGCCTTTTCTGTTTTCTGAATGTGGAGACCACCAGAATCCAGTACAAAGACTGGGAAGTGTTGAAGCGTGGACAGGAAGCACCAGCTGCCCCAGTGAAGCACCGCGGCTCATCGGAGCCCGAGTCCGGGTGGGAGAGGGAGCGCTGCCACAGCCGCCCCGTGGCCAGCCGGCTCCGGGAAACGCCCGGTGTTGTCCGACTCCTGGATGCCCCGTCCTGTGCACGTGCGGGCGTCTGGGGGGCTGGGGGGCTGCCCCGGGCCCCCGAAGGTGTGGAGCGGCTCTTGGGTGCTGAACTGGAACTGGGAAGCGGGAGAGGGGAGAGTGATCGGCCCCAAGTTCAGGAAAAGGACAAAGTGAACGGAAGTATTTCCCTTCAAGTGTCGGAAATCCCGAGTTGCCTGTATGTTTCCCCTCACGGCTGTGTGAAGTGGCGTCTGGCAACCTAGCCCTGACGCGGAGTTTCAGCTCCCTGGCTGCCTGGCGTCCTGAGTGCTGGTTCTCGGTGTTTCCTTACTGCGGTGCATTGTGTCTTGTGTCTGCGCTGGGCATTGGTCTTTGTTAATGTACCCAGAGAAGCAAAGCAGAAACAACAGTAATTTTGAATTACAGCTCTTCCCCTTTTTATTTTCAAAAATACAGCTTCTGTAGGAGCTGTGGCAGGCGAAAAGAAGGGACGTGCTATGTCCCTGGGGATCAGACAGGCGGGAGACCAAAGATTTCAGTAATGGGTCCCAGTGGAGTCTTCACAGCAGAGTAGGATTTCCTCCTATTGTGATTCTCAGCAACCTCCAAGATACGGTTCCTTAGCACAGCCCTCGTGTGACCTCTTTCTTATTGCAGGTCTGTAATAATTAGATGTTTATCTCCAGAAAAAAATGCCATAAAAATGTATTAATAGTGCAAAGGAAATGCTTGTGCACCTTGTCATGTAAATCACTGTCTTGTAGTCTGCATCATTCCAAAAGTGTTTTTTTCTTTTTCTCAGTGGGGAAGGTAGTTTTTTTTTTTTATTTTCTAATTTTTTAAATTTTTAAATTTTTTCAACAGAAGCACTGGGGATTGAGCCCAGGACCTCGTGCTTGCTAAGCATGCGCTCTACCACTGAGCTATACCTTCCCCTCCAAAAAAGTGCACTGAGAAGGCCGTTGACCAGGAGTTCTCCCAAAACCCAGTGCTTGGGCTTGCGGAGAATTGTTGTCCATGTTGGAAACATTAACATCTCAGGGAAGAAATGGAAAACCAGGGAAATATTTGGTGATTGGTTTTTGAGGTTAGGTTGAGGGCAAAGAAATACAAAATATGTATCACCAACTTTTGAAACTGTTCCTGTAGGAGATGCAGAGTCAAAATAAGTGTGACTGTGTTTTTGTGGGGTGACCGTCAGGTACACAGCATCTCCTGCGCACAGAGGAGGCTGGAGGCAAGAGACAGGGGAGAGGGTGATGGGGGCTGGTGCCATGGTGGCATTCATGTCATTGCTCATTTCTAAGCCTTTGGCTCCTCAGCTGCAAGGGATCAGAGAAGTCGGGGACCCAAGGAGACCACCGAGGAGGTTGCCCCTGTGTACGAGTTCCTCTGAAACGGGCATATCTTCCCGAAAACCCCAAGGGGGAGAGCCATGCTGGATTTTTTTCGCACATGAATCTCCTCTGGATGGTATTGGCAGTTTTACACGATATGTGATTGCAATGTTTGTAAATGTCCGTGTGCCTGTCACTCCAGAGAAGCAGTGAGTCCAGTGGGTTCTTGCAGAAAATTCAGAAAGCGGTGATCTCCGCGTGGCCGCTGTGTGTTACTGGGGCAGTGGCTCTGCCTTCACATGGGTCAGTGCTGACTGACGGCACATACTGTGTGTGCTGTAGGGCGCCGGGTTTTCCTGAGTCTGAGCCTGACAGCTTTGTCCATTAGCTGTAATTTGTCCATCCCCGGTGGGCAAAAATGCTGGTGTACTTGCCTCACTGTAAGGAAACATGATGGGTGAGGAGGAGATGCGTTTTAAAGAGGCTGCACTAGGGAGAAAGTCACACTAGGTCTTTTAAACAGCAAAGTCTTTATTAAAAATAGTTTGTCATTTACATCAGCTCAGCATGCATACAGTTCCCCACATAGCTGACAGCAGGTGGTAGAGCCCGCTGATCCGAGGTCGTGTCTAAGCACGGAGCCTTCTGGGTGGCGTGGATGCACTTTCTTCACCAGACGCTCTGGGGAGGGGGGTGCGTGCACTCTGCTCCGGTCCCAGCAGCCAGTTCTGAGGGGTAAAGACTCTTGGTGGAAAGGCTCTGTCGGCCTGATCCTGCTTCATCTCACCCTGGTGCTTGTCACTCAGCCCGAGGGACCGGGCCTCCTCCCCTCCGTCCGAGGCTCCCAGGTGGTGAGACTGAGGCAGCAGAGACACTGCTGGGCAGGTGGGTTTGAACCCACTGCTGTCTTGTGTCTGTCCTTGGCCAAGGAGTGTAGAATCAGCCAGACTGGTAATCAGAACTGGGGGTCACCTGGTGGCTCCCCTCCAACCTGCCCACTTACAGGGATGCCTCAAGACCCTGCAGGCTGTGTGCGCTGCCCAAAGCTGCATGTGCTGGCTGCGAGCTGAGTGAGTTTGGCTTCAGGTCTGGGTTCAGTAATGAAAAGGTACTTTTATCTCCACATTGAAAAGCTGCTGGTTCTTGTTTCTGAGTGTGGTTTTGACCGGCTTGAACACCCGAGGACATTCACCCGTCCATTCAGTTCCCTATCTAATGTAGAAATATAGTAACAGCAATGTGGAAAGTTACAAGCAGTGCTTTGTAGGCATTTGGCAACTGTATTACAAACATGAGGCTGGTTTCATGGTCCCGGCCCGAGTGGTCCCAGGGTAGGTCATGGCATCCCTGTCTCCTGGTGATGCTCCGAGGCCACTGGAATCTGCCACGCCTCCTCCCCTCCCCCAGCTCTGGAGGCACGTGGACCTGGGGTTCAGAACTGCTTCTTAGCTCTGGGACCTCAGACAAGCTACTCAGCCACTGAGTTGCAGCTTTTTCTTTCTTGAAAGGGCTTGGTGCTGCCGACATCTGGAGGGCGCTGGGCAGCAAGATCTAGCTCTGAGCCTCCTCGCGTGCAGCCTCGGGGAGGCAGCCCCGCTCGGCCTAATTTTCTGATCTCTTTCTTGTTCTCATGATCAGGATCTCAGGGAATCAGCCATTAGGTGATTGATTACGGAATCGGCATCTCTTCCTGGGTTCCTGGTGCTAGGGATGTGAAGATGCCCCCTCGGAGCCCCCGGTCCAGTGAGAAACCTTGGCAGCAGGGGTGGAAAGTGGGGCAGAGATGTAAGCACCATGTGCCCTGGGGCCCAGGGAAGGCCGCCTTCCCTGGGCTGGTGGCAAGTGAGAACCCGTCCAGGGAAGTTGCCGTGGAGGTGGATTGGGGCGCGTCCACCGGGAGGAGAGGGACTGACCCGGGAGGGCAGGGGCTTGAGGGAGGGCTGGCTGTCAGGCAGAGGAGTTTGCACCTGCTCCTGTGACAGCTGAAGGCTCCAAAGTGGGAGAAATTACACAAAACTACTGAAAATGCCTTGGAAATGTCCTGATCTTTTGTTTTTTAATTTTTTTTGGAAGGAGAGGGAAGCTACTAATTCTCTGCTCAGTGTTGTTCCTTTTCTAGCTTGAAGTTGTGCTGTGAAAATAGACCAGCAGGAACAGGACCGGTTGTATCAGCCTCTGCCACCCAGGGTGGCCTGCCTCTCCTTGCTCCAAATACAGCCAGAACCTCACTTTCCTCCTCTGCTGGCTGAAAAAACCATCGTTCCTGCACTTCAGCTAATCTGGGGCTTTGTCTTCCTGACAGAGTTCTTTGCGGTTTGCGCCACATTTTTGTTTCCTTCTTGGCTGTGTGCCTGCCCCTCCGGAGTTCAGAGACACTGTTTTATAAACGGAACTACCCGGTTAGTCAGACTCATGGCTTTGGGTGTGCGGTCTTTCTCAGGCTGTTGTGTTTTATTGTCTTCTGTCTTACAAAAGCAGTGGTCTTTTTAAAGTGTAAAATGCACCTTTTCTTGGACTTTTCAAAGTCAGGCCTCTGAGCCGAGAGATGGTACCTGCTGTGCGTGTTATGTCCTTGTCTTGCTGTCCGTAATTTCAAAACTGGGTGCTTCCAGGTTATTGACTGCCTGACTGACTGGTTCTTGTTTAGTCCAGGTTGTGGGTGAATTTGATTTTCTTCGTACTTTTCCAGCATTCGTCCGATGAGCTACATTACTCTTGTTAAAGAACAAGTTGTGAATTGCAGAGAAGGAAGCCGAGGACGGTAGCGCCTCCTTCTGCTCCTTCAGGGCGGGTCAAGGTTCTTACGACGCACGTGTAATTCTAGAGTGATACCCCGAGGTTTCCCTCACTTCTTGATTCTGCACAGGTTTGTGGTTAGAAATAAGAAAGTTCCACGTGCGCATGTTTGGTTTGTCTGGACAGTGAGTGGGGCACTCTCCTAGCAGTGCTCCATTTTGCTTCCCTCTGATTTGCACCCCAGTTTCTTCCTGCTGCCACCAGTACGTGCATTTCCTCTTGTGATGCATTTTCTGAACAAAGGGTCCCTTTGACTGGCAGCCCACATCCCTCGTGTTTGTCCAGTCGTGGTCCTGCAAAGACATTGGTTCCTCTGGCTGCTCAGTCTTGGTCTCAAGGGGCATAAAGGCTGGAGAACTGCTGTGTTTTAAGCAGCTACTCTGCCCCATGACCATGACCTACTGGGTGCCATGCTCCCTTTTTCTAGGTTGTACAAGTCTTCAGAATAAAGGGATTTTGGAGTTAAAAAAGTTCCTCCTCTTTTCCCTCAAAGTACATTTCCTTTCTCTGGTTGGCACTTGTCTCCAGAGTGGTGATTTTCACAGTGTAATTACTGACGAGCCTTCAAGGCCGACGCAGTTCCTTGGGCTCTTCCATTTCATATGCTTTCATTTAAAAAAAAAAAACTGAACTTTTAGCAGTTACTGAAATTTGGCATCTGTTACTGAAAACTTAGTGTGAGAGTTGAGTTCAGTATTTTAAAGCCCAGGTGTCACTTAGTCCTGGACGAGGCCGCACAGCAGTGACGGGTGTGAGCGTGCAGCTGATTTTCCTTCAGGTGGAACTTCAGAGGGATGTTGTATCAGCACAAGGTCAGCGTGGTCGTGGGTGGACGCGGTTTCCAATGGCTGCATCTGTTTTGCTTCTAAATTGTAAATTCGTCCACTTGGCATCATCCTTACCAGTTTACAGTGCATTGTGTCGTGTGCATTTAACTTATGCTAACTTAATTACAAATGCTTGCTTAAAAATAATGAATAGTATGTGTTTTTTCCACGCAGCGTTCCCTTGTACGAGCCAGGCTTCCGGCGTTCAGCCAAGCAGAGGGCGGTCCCTCCAGCAGCACAGGAGGGCCCAGCAGTGCTGGGCTCTGAGAGAACCTGCACGCAGAGCCACGCGCGCTGTGCCGTCTGCTTAAGTGATTTTCAAGGATAATTTTGTCTTAAACTTAGCCTTGCTCTTGGAAGCCTGTAACAGGTGACTCTGCGCGCTTTGCTGTGACTTCTTCAGCCAGATCTATGGGGGGTTGGGTGTGCTTTGCTATCAACAGGAGGGGATGGTGATTTTCCTTTTTTTGAGGGGGGAGGTAATTAGGTTTATTTTGTTATATTATTATTATTATTACTTTAATGGAGGTGCTGGGAATCGAACCCAGGACCTTGTGCATGCTAGGCAGGTGCTCTACCCCTGAGCTACCCAGCCCCCCGCAATGTTCTAATGAGAATTCAAGTTAGGTCTGCTTTGCTGGCCCTGTTCCGTGGGATGTGTGTTTTCACCCTCTGTTTGTACAGGGACTGTCCAGGCTTGTCACTGAGTGTATTCTCTGTCGGGAAGCACCGGTGGTTGGGGAAGGTGGGCTGGGTTACAGACCCTGAGAGCAAAGCCGTCTTTACCCCCGGAGGTGGGAGTCCCCTGAGTTGTTTACCTCTGAGCGTTCATCCAGCGGAGCAGTGATAGAATTAAGTCTCTATCATTCTTCGTCTGCTGCGAAGGCTTCTCATGGAAAACGCAGGGCACTTCTGGGCACTTTGACTCCGTCAAATTAGTGAGAAGACCGTTGCGAGCCCAGCGGGCGCTTGGCCAGAGGTCTCAAATGGGCAGTTTAGAAAGGGAATTAACGAGTAAAAAGCCATGGAAAAATGTTGAATAAGCCAACTATTTAAAGACCCACAAGTTTAAATATTGCCATTTATCTTATTAAATCGACGAAGCAAAAAGTGCACATAACACACACCCAGGGCTGCAAAGTCATGGTGCCTGTGCGTTTGGGCGTGTTTGGGGGCTGTCGTGCTCCTGTGCAAAGTGTGCGTCACCTTTTGAAAAGCAATTTGGCAGGATCATCAGGGCCTGCAGCGCCTGGGATGTTGCCCCGTGTGGTGTCATTCACCCCTCGGAGAGTGAAGTAACGGGTGGCGGTATCCAGCCGGCATTGTCTACATTCTGAAACTGTCAGAATGACTTCAGAGGACTGACAACAGGAAAACCGTTCCATAAGCCACAGCTTATCCATTAGAAGAGATAGTATGTAGCCAGTAAATGGAAAGGCGATAGATAGCAAAGTGAAAAAAGGTTATGCTAGGTTAAGTGAAGAAAGGTACCAAATTAAACGTACCTGCAATTAGAACGATGTCGCACAGGCTGTAACCAGGTGACACCCGAGTGTTGCTTGTTGGAGGGTGGGGAGTCTATAGACGTACTTTCTGTCTTTTGGTTTGTGGTTAAGAGCTTCATCAAGGAAAAGAAGAAATTAAGGACTTAGATGCAGCTATGGTTGAAAATGAGATGCGAGGGTGACTTCATTTGTAATCCGGGGGACTGCGTCAGCCCCTCTGACGTGCCTCCTGGCTCTGCTCGCGGTTCGTCTGCTGCATAAATGGTGCTGCTCTCCTGGCTGCCTCGGTGTGAATAGGAAGCAATTCTGGTGGTTAAATAACATGTTGAGGCCACGTTTTCAAGCTCACATTCCATCTGCTGAGTGTGTCTGTTTTTGAGAAAGTATTTATTGCAGCTTCCCTGCTCTGTTGAGAACACAAGCCACAGAACCATGGAGAAGTAGATTTTCTAAGTATTTTAGAGTAAACCTTTGACTCATCAGATGTTTTGACTCCTACTCCTCATTGTGGGCCATTTTTATTACTTTGTTTGCAAAGATTCTGTCCTTGGAAGCTGTCAAGTTGATACCCACATTTAACAGCTGATCTGTGATTGAGGTACCAATGACTCACGCTTCTGGGGGGACGTATTTAGCACATTTTCCATAGTACACATCTCAGAGATACTCAAATAACTGAGGCCACACATTTTGGGATGAAGGCTGAAATTTGGATGAATGCTTATTCATGCAGTGTGGGTGGATCTTAGCCAAAAAGAGGCGTATCTACTCCAAAAATTAGTGACCTCCAGGTATGTTTGTTGAATGTGTGTGTTTTCCTTACTGTTCTAGAGGAGACTTGAAGTTGATTTACAGAAAACACACTTTGACAAGCATTTATGGAATCTTTCGATAGCTGTTTGTTTCCTGAAGTGAGGAACCATGGGTGCTGTATTTTCTGCACTTTGTTTGTGGTATGTGTTTGGCAGGGCCTTCTTGAGTCAGCAGACAGTGGTCAGTCACAATTTGAGTTTTTTCAGTTAAATTTACATCTACCGAGGAGCCTCCTCGCTGACTGAAATCTGCGTTTTGCAGGAGGAGCTGAGCTCTGCTTCCGGCAGGTTCTTTCCCGCGTCTCTTCAAATCTTCTCTTTTTATTTGGCCTCTTTGGTTCTTTACTTACTGGAGTCTCTTTATGTAATAAGTGAAAAAAGGAAGCCCCGTCTCTTGATTTCACAGGTGTGTGCTGAGCACTTAGCTGCCACCAGGTATTGTGTAAGGTGCTGGGACAGTGTCCAACACCAGAGTACTTTAGAGGGATTTAGAAAGTAAGATTAATCTCTGCTTTTGGGATATAGTAATTGGCGCATTATAAGGCCTGAGTTTGGAAAATTAGTGAGGGGACTGCTATCCTCATATACATAACACTGTTGTGAGGAAAATCTCAGTGAAGGACCTTTCCCTGCCCCCTGCCTCCTTCATCCAGAAATATACTTAGTTGGGTGGGTTTTGGTACCAACTTGGAAGACATTCCTTTTGCTGCGTTTACTTACTCCCTGGTGTATTTCCCCGTCGGACTTGTCATGTTACAGGGTGGACAGTGCCGTCCTCACCCTGAGGAGCTCGCCCACCTGGCAGGAGAGAGGAAGGCGAGCGAGTGCCCCTGACCGTGAGCCCTCTCAGGGCTCGCAAGGACTCAGAAAGCTGGTACTCACCTTCTGTATCCCTGAGACATCGAAAGCATCTCCCCTGCCCTCCTTTCCAGGGCTGGTGCTGTAGAAATATTGCTATTTAGAAAATGTTTTACCTGTGAAACTTGGCATCTGAGTAGTGATACTTCCTAATGCTGAGGAAACCTATGTGGCCCAGTGGCAGCTGCGAGGTCTCGTGTGTCTGCAGGTGGCATTTCCGAGCCGACCCGGAAGAACCGACAGGGTGTGTTTCACTGGTTTCAAGTAAGACGGCTTCCTTTCATTTTGAATCATGACTACATGGTGGAATAAAATGTCCCGTGAAAATACTGGAATTAGAGTGGTGCAGTTTTAAACATCACTTTGTACCTATCACGTTTTGGTGCCAAATGATTGGAAGCAAAAGTGGCTTTAGCTGATTAAGAAGATAATCATGGAGAGAGAATGAAATGTTCTTTCTTCGGGAGGTTGGCTTCTGATTTTATCTCTTCTCGAGAAATACTGTTAACAGGCATTTTAAATAAAGGGAAATACAGAGAGATCAATTTTAAAAGACAGATTAGGAAATCAGTCCAGTTTCCAGCATCCATTTTCATTGAGTTGTCTGTGTGTTTTGGAAAATTTTATCTGTTTATTGCTTCATTGCCAACATTTAAAGTACTATGTATGTGTTTTTTTACATATATATAAAGTGCCTTAAAAAGGTCGACCTTATTAACTAGATATCTGCTTCTTATTATATTCAGAATTCTGAGGATGTGTGTGTCAACCTGAAGTGTGTCCTTGTGTTGTTTCTGAATAGGAAATAAAACATTTTGAAGTTCTGGTAATAAAACCACTTAAAAGATTTCCCATCCATGTTGTTAGTATAATTGGATCTCTCGGGGAACAACTTGGTTTTTGCCAGCGTCGATGCAGTTCCCCTGCTCACCCCACGTGCGGTGAGTGGAGGTGCATCCGTCTGGCTGTGTTTCAGTGTTGCGGGCCCCGTTGTGAGGGTCACTGGCCCACGGTGGCGGCAGCGGAACCACGCATGTCCATCTCTGACTGTCGGTCGTTGGCGCGGTGAGGGGACCGCCCGCACCCCGGTCCTGGCACCCACCCTGCTGCTGGGCTGGCCTGCCTGCCAGCTGCTCTCGCTGCTGCTTCAGCGGGAAATGTGGGAACTGTCGCCCCGACACAGAGGGTTTCAGAGCGATTGGCTGCCTTAGGAGCATGGGCTTCAAACCTGGTAACACTCACTGTGCAAAGTCTGTTTTTATATTTGCGTCCTGTTTCTATCCTGCCGCATTCGCTTGGTTTATATTCAGCTCGGATGGGCCTGCGGGTCTGTTTAAAGCAGACACTGTGACCTGGTGGGTGCGTTCCTGCCGGGGGCTGACCGGGCAACAGCCATGCTGGACGGAGCAGGGACGCTTAGCGGCGCGTCCTGTGCTTCGCTGGTCGGGGTGGAGGTCAGCGGTCCCACCTTCCCGACTGAAGAACATCCTTTGTGATTGGACCTGTGACGTGGTACCGACGTGGTACCGCTGCCCAGGGCTGCCCTGCGCTTGCTTCCAGGTGTGACCTGCCTTCGTGGGCTTATCCTGTGGGCTGTTAGGAAACACTGTCATTTTAATCTGCCCCGTTTCTGTGAGACCATCAGGCAAGGTCTGGGCTTGCCCTGTGGAAATTTTGCCTCTTTGCTTCTACCTAAGAGGACAGGATGCTGGCATCTGTCAGATAGGGTCTTTTCAAACCCCAGAGCATCTTAATCCAAGGAGTGTGAACTTGAAAAAAAAATTAGGAATTTACTTGTGTGGAGTTTCCTGATGAAAATCGTAAATGCGTGCATGCTTTAAAATGAAAGATTTTGATATCAGGTCTTCCTTCCTCCCTCCCTTCTCCTCCTTCCCCACTTCCCCCTGCCCTGTCCTCTCTCCCCTCTCCTGCTGCTCCTCCTCACCTCCCAGAGGGAGCACCCGAACTTCATTCCATGACAACCTCATAGACTTTAGGTTTTTTTTTTTAGAATAACATTCATTTTCTTTTTAAAAAACATTTTTATTTATTTTTGTTTATTTGGGGAGAGGTAATTAGGTTTGTTATTATTAGTTTTTAATTTTAGTGGAGGTACTGGAGATTGAACCCAGGACCTCCTGCATGGTAGGCATGCATTCTACCACTGAGCTGTGCCCTCCTCCCTAGACTTCAGGGTCTTGAGTCCCCAGAAGAACATTGCAAAACCTCCCCAGACCCAGTGATGTGAGACTTGAAGGTCACAGGGCATGGGCAAACCCATGGCCTCACGTTGCCGCCCAGCTGTCCGGTCTTTGGGGAACCTGGGGATGGCCACATGTTCTCTGCCCAGAGCCCCCACGTGACCGCAGCCGTGGCCGGCGCCACCAGGGCCCTGGAATGGGAACTTGACCTGCAGTTTACTCGTCCCCTCTAATTTACGCTCAGAGCAGACATTCTCGGTTAGGTTCCTCTGGTCCAGGGGTGAGTCATCTGCCCACAGTTACATACCTGGTAAGTGGCCGGCGAGTTTTGACTCCCAGGCTAGTGCTTCCAGTCTGGGAGGCCACCCTTCTCCTCCAAGAGTGGGCCCCTGGCCCATGAGGCAACTGCTCAGAAACATCCACGCGCCCTTTCACCCCTGAGCTGAGGGTGCTTTATCAGACCCAGGTAAAGCCGTTCTGTGCCAGCTGCGTGGCAGGGGCGAGGGGAGGAGTCAGATGTCAGAGCTTTGTCCTCAGGGGGTTTACTGCCGGCTGGAGGCAGGAGCTTGGTTCAGGGACACAGAGTGCCAGGCAGACAGGGATGGTTTGAATCAGGAGGAGAAGGTGCTTTTCAGTTCAGAGGCCTGAGAGATGACCATTGATTGAATAACCAGGAAAGGCTCTGGAGGGGATGGCGCCGAGTAGATGTTAGTGGAAGCACAGACACGTGGGTGTGTTGGCCGGGACGCGTAGCGAGGCACAGGGCGGACTGAACAGCTTGTGTCGGGTGCGGGGAGCACTTGGTGGCTAACGCAGCCGCCGGTGGAAGACCCGTTGGGAAGATGGCTTTGTGTAACAGAGGGTCTGGAATGTGAGACCATCGCTGGTGCTTAATTTAGGAAGTAACTGGAAGCAACTGGACATTTTTGAGCAGGGGAGTTAAGTGTTTGGGGCCGCGTTTTAAGAGGATAAAGCCGGTTTTGGTGGTGAGGGTGGATCAGAGCAGGGGACCCTCCCTTCCTCGTTCTGAGTTAGTGTCCCGGGAGGGGAGCCGCGGAGACTCAGCGGCCGAGGGTTCAGGTACCGGGGCTCGCGGGCCTCACAGCAGCCTCAGACGCAAGCGCTGCCGTCAGTCCGGGACGCGGAGGAGCTGAGAAGACCCGTGCTCTGTGGAGACACGGCAGCGGGGGCGGCGCCGACGAGAGCGTCTCCTGGGTTAATCAGACGGCTCGTCGAGGGAACTGTCCTCTCCAGAGAACGGGCGGGGCGGGTGTTGCGTGTACGCGGGTGTCGCGTGTGGGGTGGGTGTGAGTCTGGCTGGTGAGCTGGGGCCGACTCGCGCGCGGAGAAAGCCGGCGCTGAGGCTTTGTCTGCTGCAGGTCTTTGAAGTTCCCCACAGCCCGTCTGCCAGGGTTGATGGCTGTGCTCGTGTGTAACTTTTTATTTTTTTTTTTAATGACCTTTGAGTTATTTGGAGCATTGTGGTTGATTTTTCATGGTATGTGAAGTATTGCTCTGTTTTCCGAACTGAGGACAGTTGAGGCCGGTTCTTTGGTCTAATTCTCTTGGGGCGGAAGTGGCTTCATGCGGACGAGAGCCACCCTGTGTCCTGTCACGGCTGTTTCCCTGCTAATCTGTGTGATTGTTGGGTTAAGAGGGCAATTTTGACAGACTCATCCTCCCTGCTGGCCCCACCTTGGGCACAGTTCTGTCCTCTTGCTGTTGCACACCCGGCCCTCCTGCCCCTGGCCAGCCCGCCGTGTCTCCCACGTGTCACTGCACGTTTCACGCCCTGTGTGCCCCCGACCGCAGCCTCCCTGAGAGCCAGCTCCTGTGCCCGTGCACCCGGCGTGTGCTCAGTGGACCTCAGAGAGAAGGGTGAGCTGATGGACGCCTGCACAGAGGCCGGAGAGGCTTTAGGGAGTAACGTGAGATCTGTTGTAACTGATGGAATACAGGCAGACAGCCTCAGTGTAGGAGAGGCTGGTACTGTTGTCCCCCACCCATTTTATAGGTTAGAAAAGGAGGCTTGGCGGTCACCCAGAGTGTCAGGACCACGGGAAGGGCACTGGTGACCTCCTCATTTTCACACCTTGGTGCTTGTGTGAGGCCTTTGACAGGGCACGTGTGAGCGCTTGCAGGTGCGTCGGAGGGGCCCGACAGAGGCTGTCACGTGATGGCCCGTTGTGCACGTTTACAGGAGTGCGTCCATGGTCCAGCACAGTCTCACGGCAAAGTTGTTGGTGACACTTGGGAGGGTGGGCAGGAGGCAGGCCAGCCCTTGGTCACTTGTATAAAGGTGTCACCGCAGTACAGTGGGGGTGAGGATGGGTGCCGGCCAGACCGTGTTCTCTGATGCCGAATTTGTCATTCAGAGGCTTTCGATTAAGCCAGCTGAAGGCGATACTTGAGGGGAGAAGTTGGAGGTAGAGGTGGTGGGCTGGAGCTGTGGCCGAGGCTGTGGTGCACGGTGTCACTGGGAGGCTGCGCTGTCCTGAGGGCCACACCTGCCATGTGGCTGCAGACTGCGCCTCAGAGCAGTGTGTGGGCAGCTCGGTTCTTCGGGGAGTTGGGGTTTGTGGGGTAGGGGCTTCATTCAGCTCTGAAGGTGGCAGAGTCAAGGGGTTTGGCTGATGGGGGCCTGGGAGGGGAGGCGGTGAGCGTGAGTGTTAGCACAGGGAGGTCTCCATGGAGGGCCGGGCCCTTCCCTGTTAGGACCTGGGGAGCCGCACCCGGCCGAGCTGGGTGTCCCTGCCTGTGCTGCAGTGGGGGCGTGGGCTCAGGGCCTCAGCCAGGCTGGGAGCTGGGGGTCAGGCTGTTTGCCTGCCTCTGCTGTGCAGTGCTCAGAGAGTAAAGGTGAACAAGGGCCAGGTCAGGCCTCCTTTCCCTTTTCCTTCCGAGGTGACATTCTCAGGGTGATGTCGGAGGCCCGGGTGTGGCACACGTGCACCTCGGGAGAGCCTTAGCGCCCTGACCTCCTGTGGCGCCGTGGAGCTGATGGCAGGTGGAGGCCAGGTTGATAACTGACTCAGGAAAACACTTGTACGGGTGTTTTTTCAAATTTTTCAGTTTTATTAGGTAGAATTGTTAGTTTGACTGCACATACACATTGCATGTAAATACATGTATACAATATACAGCACTTTTTTAGCTTACGTATATGTACTGATCGTTGTTTCTAAGGACAGTTTAGAGCTTTGGTTTTTTAAACTTACATAATTATCAAAGGAATAAATCTAACCACAAAATAAGAATCAACAGAATGCGATAATCCAGTCATTAAAGGACAGTCAGATTGCACAGATGTTTTTAAAAAAACAAATTCATGCTTCTTACAGAGATTGGACTCTCATCACTTACATTTTGTATTTTCACCTTTTATTTCTCTCATATTATGAATTGGGAGGTCACACCAAGATGATCAGTTATTACTTTAAAACCTTGTTAATGTTTTCTTCTAGTAATACTATTTTATACGTTCTCAATGGCTTACGTATTTCTTTGTATGGACATAATATTTACATAACTTTTCACCCTAAATATTTAACTTGTTTTTATAAACAAGCCTGCACTGAGCTTGTTTCTATGTAAAGGCTTACCTACGTATCCAACATTAGGCTCCAGAAGAGGAATTACTGGGTGAAAGGAAACAAGCTGTATGTATGGGCATGGCGTCTTTTTTATTTTAGAAAGGCTGTAGTTTTATAGTCTCCTGCATGCCAACAGTTGTGGACTTAATGCTTCATTTTACCTTTATCTCTTTCATTATATAAGTTTTAAAAATTTGCTAACTTTGTTCAAAAATTGTAATTAAAAGTCTGCAGCTGTCCTCAGCTCCCTGGAACTTAGGGAGGCGGGCGTGCCGGCTGCACGCGCCCAGCAGAGCTTGGATTATAGGGGTAGCAGGAGTGGAAGAGCTCTCCCACCAAACCCCCCAGAGAGCTGGAGGCCGTCTTTCAAGACACTCCTTCACTTGTCCCAAAAGGAAGCCCTTGCTGAAGCCACCTCTCTTTAGCTGGTTAATCCAGGTTCAGTTCAGAAGACTTGGAGTCGGCTGACTGCTCAGGTGTGCAAGGGCGCTGTCTGTCCCCACATCTCCGTGCCTGGAGGAACTGTCCGGCCGCTCCGGCCCAGGGCCCCTTCTCCCTGCCCCTCCATCTCGCTACCCGGGCTCGCTTCTCTCCCCTGAAATGGTCTCATGTCTTTGATTCTGTCTTGGCCCCGGGAACCCCAGCTGTTGCTGCAAGCACTCCCGGGACCTGGCCTGGAAGTGGGGCCCAGTGAGCCTCAAGGCCCTCCTCCCCGTTGCCTGTGGAAACAGGTGCGGACTGTCACCCCTCGTCAGTCTGCCCCAGCTGCTCCCCAAGACTGCCCTCCCGAGAGACCCTGCTGGGACCCCTGGGCTGCCCCCTGGGTGCAGGTGCCTGCGGCCCGGGGCCTCCTTCCTCCCTGAGCCGCCAGAAGGCTTGTGGAGTTCTGAGGGCCCAACGCAGTGTTTGGCTTGTCTCCCCAGCAAAACCCTCCCTCTCGTGCAAACTGGCCCCAGTGCTTGGTTTTCTGCACCTCGGAGAGTTATCCTCTGTCTTAATAGAAAGTGCCTTCTAACCACGTGCCTGGTGTCTAGGTGCCTCTGGGTCAGGGACTCCCTGCTCACTCTGGTCCCTGGTCCACGCTGAGCGCCTGCTGAGCCTTTCGCTCCAAGGTCTTTGTTTCCCAAACTGCTTTTTTTTTTTCTCTGCAAAATTTTCAGCATCTCTCATCTCACCTCTTAAGTTGTGTATTTCTTTGTCAGTTAAATACTTAAAATTTCATGGCTGGTGGGAATCCTGGCCAATTCCAGTCTTATTAGAATACATACCTGCGCTGTGGTTTTCCCATTAACTTTTGCTGCAGGAGTTTCTAATCAGCTTTGGGGCTGGTAGCAAATGTGGATAATTGTTTCCTGATCAGAGTCAGATCTGACACTTCCTGTTGAAACATCTTGCTGTCTGGGATACGAGCAGATGGTCGCTTGCCGCTGAGCAGATGTCTGTTCAATCAGAGCATTTTAATCTGCTCTTGTGCCTTCAAGTGTTTCCCTTGGCAAATACCCGCTTCTGACCTGCTTGTCTCGGCTCTGGGGATTTTCCCTGCCGAGGGGCTCCCATAGACGCTTACAGAGAAGTCTGGTGAAGTATGAGGACTGAGACGTAAATAATTCAGTGCTGCTCAGTCCATGTGTTCATTCAGCGCGGGCACCATGTGTGGACTGACTGGGTGAGCGGCTGTTCATGGATAAGCACGCAGTTAATAGGCCCTCCCGACCGTGGCACTGAAACAGCCAAATGCAGTTTGCTTCTTCAGACTGAGTGCAGGCTGCAGGCAGGCTGCCTGGCTTTGAAACCGAGCTCTGTCACTAGGGCCTCGCCGTGCTGTGCTCGGGTTCCTCATCTGTGAAGTGGGAGTGGGGGGCAGTAATGACGTCACCGTAAGGGCTGAGTGCGGGGCACATGAGTTCATGGTGGAAGGTGCTGAGGATGCCTCCTGGCTCGTCCATCATCACTGGAGAAACGCTGGCTCTGTTGCTAATATCATGAGCGTGTGGTCTCCTTGTCCCACCTGAGGGTCAGAGCTCCCGCTGCCCGTGTACCCAGGGCAGAGGCTGGAGGCGCTCCGGGTCTGAATGAGGAGTGTCCGCTGGGACCTCTGCGCGGTCTGCCTGGCATGGCTTTGTCTGTTTCTAAGGAGCTGGCTGTGCGATGTCTGAGCCAGTTTCTTTGAAGGTGTGGGTTTTGGACATCTCGTTGAGGTGGGAGTGCCTGTTACTCATTTTGAGGGTGGAGACGTTGCATGGAGAGATTAGAAGACAGTGTGTTGAGGTTGAACCATACTTTTGGGGGCAGATGTGACTTTTCTCAATGCTCTGTCTGCTTTTGGCCCAGACAGCACCAACCCAGGGAGGACGTGAAAGTCTCACCATCCGCAGGTGCCGTGGTTCCCAGAGCCTGTGAGGCCGAACCCGCGTCCCAGTGTTCAGCCGCGTGGGAAGGTTGGCAGTGTGGCCCTGTGGGGGCGGAGAGGCCTCTTTACCTGGTTTGCTCGGGTTGAGTGCTGTGTGCTGGGCTGATAAAGGCCCAGGAAGCTCGTCTAGAACCGTCCTGTCCCGGGAAGATGGTGCCGAGCCCTGCGGAGGAGGAGACCCCGCCCGCTCCCTCTCTGCCTCCCCTTCGCTTTGTCTCCAGCAGAAATTCCCACTATTTACGTCTTCACAAGCGGCTGTCCACATGGCCCAGCTGTGTATGTGGTGTCTGTGTGTGTGGAGGGGGCGGGGTAGCTTTGCGTCATGGATTGTTGTCAAGCAGGTGGAGGTGAGAACTGACGGAGCCCTGGGACTGTGCCCTGGCGTCAGCCGCTACCAACATGCGGCCCATCTTGTTTCAGCCGCAACTCCTGTCCCTGCTGCCCCTGCTCCTGCCGGATTATTTCAAGGAAAACCCCAGAAAATGGACCTTCCCCCCATAAATTCTGTATGTATCACGCAAAGATAAGGACTCTTACCAAGTTTTTATGCTAAGCTGCGTTTTCCACCCAGCCCCTCACTTAGGGAGAGAGATTGAGTGCACTGGCTGACGCGGGTAGACTTGCCACAACGTGGCCAGTGGCTGCATACTTTGGAGATCCTGTATTTAATGAGCAATCCAGATTTAGATGACATTCCTTGAGGAGTTTCAAAGGAATCCAACATGGCTTATCCTCCTGAAAGCTTGGTGGACGTTTGACCCCTGTTGATAAATTTTTGTGGGCGTCTTGAAAACTCTAAACCTGCGATGATTATGGCCAAAGACTGGGGACGCTCATCCTTCTAATAAGATGGTGTCTTCAGCTTAGGAAGGGGTTCTGAGTGGGGTGAAGATTGCCGCGGCCTTGGGGGAGGGAGGAAGGGGGCAGAGGTGACAGACTCCCTTGAGGCTGGTGTTCTCAGCCCTGAGGACTCAGCATCTCTCCGTTTTGGGGTAACTGTAGACTCGCAGGAAGTGGCAGTGATGGGGCAGGCAGTGCCCCGCTGCTCTTCGCCTGGCTTTCCCCCGCGGTCACAGGAGTGCGATGGCCGGCTGCCGACTGAGGGCGTGGCTCTGGCCACTCAGGGTCACAAACAGCTTTGCTGCAGCCGCAGACTCTTCCGAAATAGTGACCAGCTCTCCAAGTCGCAGGCTGTCTTCCCTCAGTTTGCATGGTCACTGCATTCCTGGAACCTTGAGTGCTGTTAAAACTGGGCGAAGATACTATATGAAGCAAATTTAAGCTCAAGGCCCCGAAATTGATTAGCAGTTTGTTACTTCCTGAGTGTCTGGTGGGACCTTCAGAACGTGAAGGTGATTTCTTCCCTCTGGGAGACTGTCCCACGTTGCAGGGTGTCTGGCTTGCAGTAAATGCCAGCGTTCCCCCACCGTTTCCGCGGGGCTGCCAGGGAGTGGCACCTCCCCTTGGGGAGCTCCTGAGGCGCAGGCAGAAACACGAGTTCCTGACGGGGTCTGTCCCCGGTGCCGGTGTCAGAGAGGACGTGCTCAGAGTGCAAGTGTTGGTTCGGGCCCGTCTGATAACAGCGACGTTCTGACGTCCAGCCTTCCTTTCCATCGCCTGCGGGGCATGTTGTGTTTGCACAGGACAGAGTGCCCCGCTGGGTGTGGGAGCCCCAGGTCCTGGGCACACTCGTGTTCTCAGAGGTGCAGCGCCCCACCTGTCCCGGCACCAGAAGCTCGATTTCTTTATCACTGACAAAATCCCCTTTCCTGACCCCAGTCTCTAATGTATCCAAGCAGTTTTGTGGAGCGTGAGTTTTTGTCATGCATAGAGAAACCACGCAGAAGTCAAATGTTTTGCGAGATGGGTTGTGAACTGTTCTTGGCTCTTGGGACACAGTCTGCTGGGGCTGGGCCGGGTGACTCTCAGGGTGAGAGGCAGAACCCGGGGTTCTGTTTTTGTGATCTTTTTTCAGGATGGACTTGTTTCAATGTCCTCAAAGGTGTAAGTGTAAACTCAGCACCAAAGTAGCCCTCTCCGGGACGCTGCGCTCGCTTTGGGGGGTGTGATGTGAGTCAGTGTCACAGGCTCTCAGGCGGAGCATTCAAGGCCGGCTACCTGTGTGGAAGCAGTTTTCCGAAGCCCCTCCTTGACCCCCTCCCTCCTCCATCATGAGCCCTGACTCCTTCCGTGGTAGCACCTCGTCCCTCTGGGGAGAAGGGCAGTGCCCCAGAGAGCGTGAAGCACTGCGGGGATCCCGTGGAGGGAAGACACTGATCTCTGCCCCTGATGATCCTCCAGGGCACCCACTCACTCGAGCGCCCCGGGAAGAACGCTGGAGTTGTTTTACAGGACTTGGTTGGAGAAATGTGCCATTTTCTGCCTCTGGAAACCTCCTGGGAGTTTTGTGTGTTTCGCTTGATTATTTCTTAGATAAAAAGTAATAAATCCTAATTGTATAGTTCTAGACCACCCTGGATTCTAGAATGTGTGTGTGACTTTTTTTTAATGTTTGAAAAATAATAAATCCAAATCAGGATTCTTTGTGTTTTCAGTGAGGGTAGGTACTTGAATGCGTATGTTTTTAATAGGTTGGTTGAACCTTATGCCCAAGTACTGCTGTGTCTTCTATGCCAGGCTTGCTATAAAAAGGTGTATTAATTATTGTTACCCAGTTTGCAGGATTTATCTACTGCAGTATAGAAATTATCCCCAAGCCGACTGGCTGAAGGCCCCAGACGCTTGTGGTCTCTGCAGGCAGGACAGCGGTGTGGCTCTGGCCCACCTGCTGTGAGGCTGGGTCACCCGAAGGCGTGAGTGGGGACGGGGACCCGCCTCCCTGGCTGTCAGCAGCAGCCTCGCTCAGCTCCTCACCAGGGAGAGAGGCACCTGAAGCAGAAGCCACCTGCTGGTTAGAACCTGCTCTGGGGGTGACACCTCACCACGTCTGTTGTGCTCTGGGCACCAGAAGCAGGTCGGGGACGTGATGACTCCGTGGAAACCGGGCAAGGAGAGGACAGGGTGCTTCATGGGCACCTTCATGCGCTTAACACGCGGCTCCCTCCTGCTTGGGGTGCCAGGGAGCCTGCTGGAACCTGCGTCCCTTGTGCCAGTGCGAAAGTCTTTGATGGGTAAAGTTATGCTTCTGAAAATGAATAAAGAGATCTCCAAGGAAAATGAAGGATTTTTTAAATTCATAAATGTCCTAAGTGGATCCTGACAGCGGGAAAGCAGGAAACTCAGGGGTGCGTGTGGGGTCTCACTGTATTAACCCGTCAACCGCGAGACAGTTTTCTCTTGTTTCCTACGTGAAGTAAGCGACGTGCGAGCTGCCGTGGGGGTGAGCTCGCTTTCGGTAACCTCTAACGCTGGTTTGACCTCGGCGTTAGCGTGCTGGCTGGAACCCGGCTACGCTTAGCGTCGTCTGCTCGAAAGACTCCTGCCTTGGTTTTGGGAGAGGGGTGTTGGATTGTCTGCCCGAAACCCCTCAGTTCTTTTCATCCTGGTGTTCTTTTCCTTCACCCTCTGTGCTTGCTCTAAGTTGGAATGTTTGATTGCTGAGTGCGTTGTCCTTCAGTGAGAGGCTTGAGGCAGAAAGGTCTCGTTTATTTCCCTTTCTGCTGAGGGTCCTTTTCTTGTGGAAATAATCTGGGCGACTCCAGCCAGTGATGCGATGTTTTCCTTGAGCAAGGCCACTTTCGAAACAGCTGTCAAGTGTGCTAAGTGCAGCACTTAATGTTTACTGGCTACGTTTCACTCGCGCACTTGCGCGGTTTCGGTCCTGCGTTCCGAGGTTCGACTGTGTGCCCGAAGTCAGGCCTGTGCTCGTCTTCTTTTCTGTGCACTTGGGCATTTCCTTGGTTTCTTATGAGAGAAAAGAACAGGTGGATCTTAGATTCAGCGCTCACGGCGGTTTCTGTTCTCAGTGCTGAGTCTCGGTTACTGGAAGCAGCGGTGAAGCGTTTCCTCTTCCTTTATTTCAGCCCTCACTCATCTCCAGCGCCTGCGACTCCAGGGCTTGCTTTCTTTCCTTTCCTGTTCTCGGGCAGCAGTGAGTATGAAAAAGCGCCGTCAGTCTGAGCCCTTGCGTAATCTCGGTCTCACGCCACCTTCTGTCTGACTGAGCGGTTTCGGTCACACCCCTCACCGTTGAGGGATTTCCAGCGTTGTTAGCCCTCCTGGTCACTGAGTCCAAGGTGTGCCTTCCAGGGGGCGGGGCTGCGGCTCTCCAGGTCTTGCATTTTAGGTGGGAGGTTTTTTCCTTCTGTGAATGAGCAACAGTGAAATTAATCCGAACACAGTGCTCCCAGGATTAACACACATTTACGAACTACACTGTAGGTGGAAGGTCCACGGTACCTAAGTGCCCCGACTAGAAAGTGATTCATCGTTAGGTGCGGTTCTGCAGAGAGTGTGACATCAGAGAGGAAGAGGAGACAGTGCAGGTGAGGCAGCCCCTCTGACTTAAACTCCCTTGGCTTCTCTCACGTCCTCCGAGTCAGAGCTCATCTCCTGCAGTCCAGCATGAGATGCCGCGCATTGTGCTGGAGCGGCTTTGGGGGATGTGGGGTCATTCCCAGATGCGTGACCTGGAAAAACTACTTGCTCTCTCTGAACCTGGGTTTCCTCATCTGTGAAACGGGGGGAACGCCAGTTTTCTGGGGAGACTTGCTGAGGTCCCTAAGAATGTGTGCACCATGTGCAGCAGCGAGTGGTCATCACTGGCCGTTCTGAGACGCTGGGTGGGATTGTAAAGCCCTTTTTCTTTATTGAGCTGACGTTCTTGAGCCGAGTTCGTCCTGAATCAGCACAGAGACCTGGGTGAGGGAGACTTGGTAACGTGGCCTCGTGGGTGGCAGTGGTGTCTGCAGCACGTCGTGGTCGTGGCAGCCTTAGAGCTCACAGAGGGGCAGCAGCAGGCGAGATTCATGAGTAAAGATCTAGGTGGGCCTGTAACTGATTAGACAGTCAGGAGTGAGCTTAGGAAATTAGATTTCATGCCTAAAACTTCATGTGTGAAAAGGCGGCTTTGCCTTGAAAGGGAATTTAAGGACACGACTGTGCAGCACCCGCAGCCCCGCTTTCCCCCGAAAGCTCCTGTCTTCTGTCCCCTCCACTTATTTTAGGGACTTGGAAAGTGGCAGTGCCTCCTGGTTGACGTGCTCAGTTTGCGCATGAGCTCGGGGGGTTTCTTGCTCGTGGTTCTGCATCTTTGCAGTCAGCCCCTGTCCTCATCGCTGACGACACTGTGTCGTCGCTGCAGCGTCTCTTCCTGCTGTTCACTGCCCACAAATGCCATTCGTTAAAACGAGGGAGGTTATTTCTCTGAAAATCATTTGTGATGAGATGTCTGTACGTGTGCAGTTCAAGTCAGGGGATTGTCTGCAATCTGACACCATCTAAAGTAGCTTTTGGAAGTTGGTGTGTTTTCAGTTTAACTTGGAATTTATAGAAGATGGAATTTATAGAAGTTGCTTGAAGATGGAAAAGGAAAGTCTGCCTGATTTTTGAATCAGTGACTTTTAACAAGGTATGAGATGAAAAGGGCAGATTCTTTGTAACAAAACGTGGCTTATTGCTAATAAAGTGTTTGAGTATGTCCTGTGCAGCCATGTGCGTGCATAGAAGATAGGTAAATATGAGACACAGTCCTTGCTTTCAAGGAACTTGTTTGAAAGTCAAGGAACAAACACAAGTTGTCTCCTAGGGCGGGGGCTCTGTTATGTAGCTGTTTGACTTGGAAGAGTTTTCGTTGGTGCTGTGAACAGTTGCTTATACATTTCTCAATAAATTGGTGATTCAGCAACATTAAGAAAAAAAGTTATATGTTGTCCGACCTGTGACAAGTATTTTTTTGTTTCTTCCACAGTTTCATAAAAACCACTTACCCTGTGTGATTCAGGGGAAGCCGCTCTTGGACGTTTTCGTTGTAAGCGCGCACTCTGCTTGGTTAGCGGGCTGTAGCCTGAGGTGCCCGCCCCCTTTCTGTCTCCAGCTGCCTCTTCTCCCTGGGCCTGCACTTGCACTCTGGTGTGATTCTGTGCCCCCTTTCCCGCAGCACCGCCTTCTGCCTGTGGTTCTCTGCTTCTCCACGGGCTGGGTTTGCTGGTCTAGAGAAGAGACTTTGAAGCTTTTGTTAAGCAAGCGTTTGAACACCCTGAGTTTGTGCCCGTGGGGCTGGGCTGTGGAGGGTGTTCCCTCTTCGCCGGGAGTTAGCTCTCCCGAGTCGGAGTCTCGGGACCTGGGCTGGGACTCTGGCCTGGAAAGCAAGTGGGGGCGTTTTTGGTGAAGACTTCCACCACGTAAGTCAGCCCAGGTCAGTAGGCAGTTCTTTACGTTGGAAACTAAAAATGCCCACATGCTTTAAAAGAATGCTTTATCCATTTCAGTAGGCTTGAATTTTGTGGTGTGAAGTCACTGGTGTATATGCTGCATTCCGGTGGGTTAGCATTTAAGGGAGGGGGAGGGGAGGAAAACTTATCACTAAATTCATGGGAATAAAGCGTTTCCTTTTACTCTTTCCATCTTGGTCTAAAGCTTTGCTTTCAATCCTCTAATAAAGTTATTCCTGCCCAGACTGGTATTCTGTAGGAGAATTGTAAATAGCTGAATGTTTACTTTCATCCCAGGGGTGTTTTGTTAGGCAGCAGTGAAATACAAAATTGCCTCATTTAACCAGAGTGCGACTTATTGTCTGTTACTCTGCAGGCCACGTGGTGGGGCCTTTGGAGCGTTTGCCTGTGCCTTTGATGTTTTAAGTGGCTGCTCTCCGAGGCTTCCCTGGTTGTGACCTGGTCTCCCCGGCGGGGGGCGGGGGGCGGGGAGGGTGTTGAAGGTGACATGGCTGGTGTGTCACCAGATGTGGCACCGGGGCTCACGTTGGCAGCGACACACCTGTTCTTCCAGCTTTGCCCGGAGCTGGGCTGCCGGCTTCTCCATGGATGCCCGGCGCTCTGGGTTTGCTTTTCCATTTGCCAGTCCAGGTGCCCTTGGGTCGGGGGTCCTGTGTCCAGTTCCACCCTCAGCTGGGCGTGTGCGTGGAGGGGGGCTCTGGTGCTGGGGGCTGGTCAGGGGGATGGACCCCTGGGGGGCTGACTGCTGCTCTGACTCTCGCTCCATCCTGACACATCTCCGGATGGGACATGGGGAAGGGCGGGTGGTGGGAGAGGATGGAGTTTCCGCTCTGACTGAGGCCCCTGCTGCGCTGCTGCTTCGGCTCAGGAAGGATGAGCTTCCTTGGAACCGAAGCTTTGGTGGCGGCCGTGTTCTCAGACGGCCCCTGACCGGGCACCCGGGAGAACAGCCACCAGCTGGCTGCGTCTCCCGGGAGTTCCTGAACCCCAGGCCTTTCAGGTTTCGCTGTGTGACAGGTGATAACACCACCCTTCCGAGTGTGGACGGGTGTCTGCTGTGCGTCGGACCTGCCTCTTGCGTTTTGTTTGGATGTTTTGTGAAGAGATTCTCTTGAGAGACAGGAGTGTTTGAGGTCAGTGATTACACTTGACCCCATAAAACACTCTGAAACGGTCTTCTGACCCGTCAGGTTTGACTTAGCCTCAGTATACATACCATATTTATATTCTCAAGCCTTTCTTAGCTTTTGCTGTGGCTCTGGGGACATCTAAATGACTTTTCTTAAGAGCTTATCCCATAAATGATACAAAGGGCTGCTGCACGTTAGCGCAGCGTGCCCCGCGCTCACTGCCCAGCTGGGAGCGCTGTCTGCGCGGCAGGCTGACGTGATCGAGTTACCTTCGCGTTGCCTCGCTGAGGGTTGAGCCGGGGCTGGAGAGGACATGGGCTCCATCAGACGCTCCTGCTGTGATGAGCAGTTCCCTCCTGGTTCAACTCCTCCTCACTAGGACTTTCTCGTTTACGGGCACCTTAGAAGCTGGGTTTTCTTGTCCCACAGAAAGATCTCCCACAAAAATAAGCTGTTATTCGCTAAGAAAATAGGACTAAATTTTAGTTTACTTGGAAAGCGTTGGATTAGCAAATTAGGAGAACTGTGGATCTCAGACTTGTAGCCAGCTTTGCCCCATCTCACGAGCTGCAGGTTGCACGGAGTTCCTGCCGTGAAGACAGCAGAGAGGGTGCCCCCGCGGGTGTCCCCACTTCGCCTGGGCTCCATCCTGCTCTGGGACTGTGTGCTTAGGTGTCCCTGGTCAGGGAACTGTGAGTCCAAGGTGTGAGCTTGTCTGTGCTCACACCGATTCTGTGACGTAGGTGTGTTCTCCCCACTTTGATAGGAGACAGCACGGAAGCCTGGCGAGGTGGAATAATTTGCAGCACCTGTCAGAGCCTGTGGGTGAGAGAGGCAGGCATGGAGCCCGAGAGCCTCCAACTGCAGAGCTCCCTGCTGGGACGTAGGAGGTCAGGTCCCTGGGCTGGGAGGTGATGTGTGCATTCACTTGCAAGCAGTTTGTCGGGGCGGAGGGAGAGCCTGGAGTTTCTCCCTAGTCTGAGATTTTAAGGTTCCGTTTACCTGTTTTTGTAGAGGAGATGCTGTTTGTTAAAGGTAACACTCACGGGAGTTTCTCAGGAATCAGGGCCGACACACGACCACTCACCCTGCACCATGAAAGCAGCTGCAGCAGAGGCTTCTGTGCTGGGGCTTGCACATCCTTGTAAAGTGGGACTATCTCCTAACTTTTAAAGTGATTTTTGAAAACTAATAATGCATTCTGTAGTTACCTCTTATAGTGGGAAACAAAAGGAAGGCACTTTGGCACTTAGAGAAAAACGTACTGGTCACCTGATGGTCACTTTGGGACGGAGGGAGCACCTGGGGGTGTTGGTGAGAAATACCTGACGTTTGCAAACGCTGGGCATTTTGCTGATGTATTTACAGAACTGTAACCTGCTTTCTAAAAAGATGTGATGTTTGATTTCTTTAGTTTTTGAACTAAAAGCATAATATGGAATGGTCATTAAGCATGACTACCAGTGCGTTAAAATATTAGATATGTTTGAAAAAAGTTAAATTTTAAAAAGTTGCAGGTGTCAGTTCCCAGGACTGTCCCTTCTGGGTCAGGGCGGGTAATTCTGTTGGAAGATCTGTTACACGGAGTGCTAGTTTTGTGGCTGCTAGTTTTGACTTTTGAAGAGCAATAGGCAAATGGGAAGAGCTTTTTGGATGGAAACATGTAAGGGTTAGTAACTGTTGTGCAGTCCACGAGGCCGATTCCCCAGGGCTGTGGCCCTGGGCGGGGCCGGGAGGCGATGCTGGTTCCCCGGGACTTCAGCCTGGGCGGGGCCAGGAGGCGTGGTCTCTTGTCCCAGCCTTCCCACTGGCAGTCCTCGGGCCCAGAGTGTGTGCTCTCCTCTCTGGAGGTTGCCTCTTTGAGTCTTGTTTTCTCTTTTGTGCACTGATGTTTGGTGTCTTGGTTTTCAATGTTGATTTTCAGGATGCAGCAGGTGCCAAGGGGGACACAGAGGTCCTTGTCACCTCTGCCTCTTCCGCTGACCCTCACCTGCCCGGAGGTGGGGGCCGAGGCGGGAGGCTGCCCTGGGCAGAAGGTTGAGGTGAAGAGACCGGTTGCAGGAGGGGCCGAGCACTAGCTGAAGCCCACAGCCTCTGTTCTCATCCCTGGGGGGAGCAGTGTGGCCTGCGATGATGATGAGCACTTGGAGAGAAGTTTTTTGAAATCCCCTCTCATCAGCAGGATCCTCAGATGATCTGTTTTTATTTAAAAATTTGACATTTTACTAATCATGAATTTTTAGCATTAATTTTGATTTTTTTCCCTAAAATTGCTTTTCAATCCCCTCTTAAACTGTCTCCTGGACGAATCCCTCCTGTCTCACCTGGCCCTGCTCCAGCCACTGCCTTGCAAAGACTGTAATTCTTTGTTGTGTGTCATAAAGAGTGATTATCAAAGCCAGGTAATTTGGAGGTTTAGATGAGAGATTCCAGAGATTGCCGGTGAACAGGTGCCCGTTCCTGCTGTAGTCAGCGGCTGGGCAGCCTGCTGGAAAGCAGGCGTAGAGGAGGTGCCAGGCTCTCCCCTGGGGGTGGGAAGAAGCCTTTTTGCCTTTCGTCCTGGAAGGTAGATGTAAACAGCCAAATATTGGACTAACTTAAACACATTTTTACTCCTTTTGAGATGGTGAAGGTGATATCCTTGCTCCTGAATTCCTCTTACTGGTGAACGTTTTTTTTAAACTGGGATCTCTCGTGGTAAATATTTCAGGATTTACATGGATAATGCAGAGCTTCCTCCAGCATGGGTGATGTTAGGGGAAGCAGTCCCGTTGTCTGGCCTGCTGCCTTTTGCTGTAAGACTTAGCTGTTGTGCTCTTCATTCTGGTTTCTGAGTGAGACCTGGAGGGTCCTCAGAGCAGAGTGAGATGCAGGACGGATGTGGCCTGTCCGTCCCCAGGGCTGCCTGGCTACTTCCCCAGGACCCGAGTGTCTGGAGGTCTTGGACCAGCAGAGATCTGCTTCTCTCAGTGGTTCTGCTGCGGGTGGCTGAGCGCTGCTTGTGTGGCAGGGATGGCTCCGTGGGAGGGACACGTGGCTCACCAGCCTGCAGCCCAGCTCTGTTTTCTCTTCCCTCCTCTGACTGTAGCCTTGACTTGGGACCACTGACCTGCAGGGTGCATCTTCATGTTATGTGAGACAAGTCACTTCAACTTCAGATGCTCATCTGCCAGCTGGTGGTGCGTGTGGAACCCCTCTAGGCTGGAGGGGTCTTAGGGAGGGGGGTGCGGCTCTGTGCACTGCATTAATGGGTAGATTTCAGGACCTTAAATTGAGAGTCGATTTCAGTCCACTTTGAAAGGCAGGTGTAAGGTGAGGCCTTCCATGTGGCAGGTGCTGGTTAGGTCGGTGTCCTGTGAGGGCCGGTTTGTCCTGCATTCAGTTGTGTGCTCATCTGATCTGCCGCCTGCCGCCTCCTCTCCCAGGGTGACAGAGCTGTCTGTGTTGGGTCATTGGTCCTGAGCGGTCGCACGAGAGCACTGAGGCTTCTGGCACCATGTGGGTCTGGTTCCTTAGGAAACTGCTCACAGTGGTATCACTGGCAGGCCTGCACCCAGGCCTCTGGTCCTGCCGGTGCACGGGCCCGAGGTCTCCTGCTGGGAGAAAGATGTAATGAGAAGATGCTGCTCACAGAGTGCAGCTGATGTCCACTGAGTCCAATGTGCTCTGCGAGGCCTTCAGCGTGAACTGACAGCCCCGTGAGCTAGGTGTCACTTCGTTTCAGACGAGGGGGGACTTTGGTGTGGTGATGTCTGCATAAACAAACTTGTGAAGTCAGGTTTCACATTTGAGACATTTAAAATCAGAGTTAATTGATTTTTATTATTCTGTGAAGCCTGGATCTAATAAAAAAAGACATATGCCAATTTATGTGTTTTTGGTTCAGAATAAAGATTCCATCTTTGACTCACAGGGAGGAGGGAGGGACCAGAACTTGCTCATAGAACATAATGGAGGCTGGGGGGCACTGAAGCCTGGGAACAGAGTGAAGTGGGGCGGGGACAGGTGGGAGGAGCGGGGTGTGGGATGGCGCAAGAGCCGAGGGAACACTCCAGCTCTGAGCACGCTGTCGCGATGGGGTTCCGTTCTGTTGTCGCCACACAGGTGACTGGCAGAGGAGCTATCTGGTGCCACTGCCACCGGTTCACAAGGCTGGTGACTCTGACCTGCTTGGGTCATGAAAGAGCAGGTTTGTTTACGGGAAGACCAGATCCGCTGATCCTGTTTTTTTGTTTTTTTTTTTTAGCTCAGTTTGCCTTCAGAGCGTCCATGTCTGCTTGGTGTATGTGCGTCTCGGAGTCCAGGAGGGCTCTGATGCCTCCCCTGCTGCTCCGCTTGGAGCCTCTCCAATGACGTGTGCCCGCCTCCCAGCGCAGTGCCCTGGGAAGAGGCTCTGCCCCTCTTCCCTCTCCCTGTGGCTTCCTGTTTCCTTCCTCGTCCTCCTGGGCTGAGTGGGGGGTGTGCTGTCCCCAGCTGCCGGCCTTCCGTTTCCTTGTGTCTTTAGCTGGAGTCTTCTGTCATCTTCCGCCCCTCCTTGGCCTCTCGAGCGTGCATGCTGTGTGCAAGGGGGCCCTGGTGGCCATCTGTGCCCCCTACTCCTTCCGCGGCTTACCATGTTACTTACCTGAACTCCAGATTTTACTGGAAATTGGTTTTCACCATTTTCCTTAATATCGTCTTTCTGTTCCATTACAGCTAGTTGTCAACTGTATATAGATAAAACTTGTATGCATTCCAGGGCGCAGTGATTGTAAGGGGTGGAGGTGGGGATGGGCGCAGTGCCTCCCAGCTGTCACCTGTCCTCTCTGCGGTGGGAGGTGTTTCTTCCAGATGCGTCACTCACAGCCTTTCTCCCGACAGCCCACTTGTCCTTGTGCTGGTTTTAGGTTGTGCGGCGGTGTGCTCCTTGCACACCGTGGAAATAGGATTAGTGAGACTTTGTATGAGGGGCAGTAGGCTTCCCTCCCGTCTTAATGGGGTTTGAACACCCAGCAGTTTTGGGGTGCCTGAAGCTGAGCAAAGGTGGCGTCTGCTTGTCCGACCCCACGGGTCTTGTGCCAGCCTTCCCGGGACCAGCGGTGCTCGTGCAGGTGTGGTCATTCCATCCTGGTATCTGAGGAAGGCATCTCCCTTCGAATTACGGATGCGTGTCACTTAGGGCGGTGAGTCCAGCATGCAGGGAGGGGCTGGGGGAGAGGAGGTCGTGTTTCTTAGTACGTTAAATCCAGCATTAAAAAAAAGAAGAAAAAAGGGAAATGGTGGCGTACATTTCACGGAGCCAGACCCACAGCCGTGCGGGGACATTCAGTCTCTGCTTATGGCACTAGACGCCCGCGCCTGGCCCTGCCTCGTCCAGCCCGTCCCTGGCGCAGGTGCGTCCTCAGCCCCGGGTTCTCTGCCTCAGCGGTGGTGTCACCTGCCCCGGCTTCCTGGCCGCGCACCCCCTGCGCGTGTTCCTGTTGTGGTAACTGTGGGTGCTCGCTGAGCAAGGGGAGTAACTCACTTTCCTGGCCTCGGGGTGAGTGCTGCTCTGGGGTGTTGGTGGCAGACTGGGTTGACTGCAGGACTCGGCCGCCGTCCTTGAAGGCGGACGTACCTAGAAGGGCTTTCCGCCTTTGACTGTTGTGGCTGCAGAAATAGGAAATCCTCCTGGCCTAGCCGCGTAATCACAGAATAAACTTTGGCTCCTGTTAAAAAGTGAAAGGCAGATTGTTTGAGTTTGGTACCTTTGGCCTCACAGCTGTTGGCTCAGCCACCTACACACACGGGGCGCAGTGAGTTCTTGGGCCAGGTAAGCCCCCCGCGCCTCCCCTGCACTCTGGCCGCTCGTGTCACCGTGACTGGACCCCGATCTTGCCTGTGGAGACTTGGCTGTGAAATGGGAGGGGTACGTGTCCAGCCTCCTCAACGTCTGCAGCAGCCAGTATCCAGCCCTTCAAGGTGTTCTTAAACTTTACTGTGTACATGTCCCTTTTTAGTGAGCGTAGACAGCACTGCAGAATTACTTATTTCTGTCCCATTTCTTTCATAACAGTGTGTTAATGAGAAAAACCACTCTAAATTGAGTTTAACCAGACACATATAATAAATGATGGGGGGCCATAAACGGTGAATTTCAGTCTTTCAGAGGAAGCCGTTTCTCTGTTCATTTCTTTCGCAGACATTTACAGACCACGTGCTCTGTGCCGAGCCCCGTGCCAGGTGTGGGGCCTGTGGTGGCCGGGGAACCCCAGGCCCCTGACCTGGCGTAGCTGGCTGTGTGCACACGGTGTCTGTCGCCGAGGTTGAGGTGCAGGGAGCAGCGGGTTTGGAGGGACCTGAGGGAGCTGTGCTTGACTGTGTTGAGTTTCAGATGCCAGCAGTATTTAAAAAATTTTATTTTTGTAAGGGCCAAAATTCAATATTCATTTGTCATTACACTCTCTTAATTCTGTACTTTGTAAGTCTTAAATTTTGTTACTTTCCTGCCGTTACAATGTCGTTCACGCATTAATTGTAAATGAATCTTCCTGCACTGGGGAGGGAGGGAGTCCTACACTGGGGATACGGGCCGACCAAACCCAGGACACCTGACACTGGACAGGTGCGCTGGTCGGCAGGTGGTTTATGTATGCCCCCAGGCCAGGGAGGAGGCCCAGCATGCTTGTCAGGGGTCCGCTTGGGAACAGAGGGAACCAACAGGGAGGTGGGAGGCAGTGGGTTCGAGAGGACGGGGTGACCCCTGGTTCCCCCAAGGGGATATGAGGGGCTGGTGGGGAACTGGAGGCTGTTCCCCAGGGATGAGTGGGAGCTGAGCCTGGCCTCACGTGGGGGACGGTTGGGTGGGGGCCTCTTCTGCGGGATCAGAGTGGGCAGGAGATTAGAGCTAGGGTGTTGGAGACGCTCCTGGTTTTCCAGATGTCAAGGCAGAACATACTGTTGAGCCTCGGTTTTAGACCGTACACCACATATTGGGATTAAAACAATGCTTTTACTTACTGACCGCTCTGGAGAATGGGTGCTGCACTTTAGAAGGCAGTGGCGTGTTTGAGAAGACAGGTGCACAGACAGTTACAGCGCCAGGAATGCACATATCGTGGAACGATGTAAACCAGCCACGAGCGATGTGTGGTCGTCCAGCTGCTTCCATCTTGCAGGCCTTGGGCAGGCCCAGAGGACTGGTTGCTGGCAGCTCCGCGTGGCCACAGGGGAGGTCGGGGCTGAGGTGGCCTCTGGGGAGCAACCCCTCAGTGTGCAGGGCTGACTCTAAGTCTGCTTTGGTTTTCCCCGTAGAGAGGGCTTCCTCCCAGTGCGGTGGTGCTGTGACTGGCCCAAAGGCCTTTCTGCGGGCAGTTTTAACCCGTAATCTGTCTGGCTGAGAGAAGGAAAACATGACTGGATAAATAAGTGTTTCAGATACTGATACTGATTAATGATATGCATGCTGATGTGTTTAAGGGGAAAATGCCTGCAACTTACTTTGAAATGCGTCACTAAGTAAAATGGCAAGTGGGTGGGCAGAGGGGTGGGTGGTGGGTGGGTTTGTGATAAAGCAGTCGTGGCAAACCCTTCATTGTGGAATTGAAGCCGTGGACTCTCAGGAGTTCCCGGTACAATTCTTTCAGCTTTCTGTGGGTTTGAGTAGTTTATAGCGCAACGGTGAGAGAAAAGTGTTTAGAAGTAAATGGAATGTGTTCCATTAGTGGGTAAAACTGGCATTGAAAAAGGGTTGGAAATATTTGAGTGCACATGAGGAGGACTGTTCAACAAGGTTTTTGAGCACGCATGTGTAATGCAGGGTTTTCACGTGAAAAATCCACATTTGAGAGTTTGACAGCACTGGTCTCGGGTTTGTGATGGGAGTGTGGCAGTGGTGGGAGGCCCTAGAGGAGTGCTCCACCTTCTGCAGGTCTCCGCCTGAGCTGGAGTAAGTAAAGGGGATTCCAAGTGTTTGACTTTGCAGTGAATTTTTGTTCAAGGGTTTAATGTTGCTGAAGAATTTAGCGTAAGAATTAGAATGTACCATCAGCACTGGCTATTTTTGTCTTGTTCTGTTTTCAGCTTTAGGCAAAGGAAAGGGAAATCTTTCATTGATGAGTCAAAAGAATTGAATGTGTATATTCAGTTGCAAATATTGCATTTCCTTTGCAGAATGTGTGTGTGTGTGTGTGTGTGTTTTAATGGAAGAAAGGAAAAGAAGATGAAAGCAACTCTTGGATTATTTATTTTTTTAGGACTTTCTCCCTTTCAGAACTACTCATTGTGGGGTATGATTTTAAAAAGTGTTAATTGCTTGTGTTAAATATTTGGGGAAAAACACACATGAAGGAAAAAAAAACCTGTAGTTTTTCTCACTCCAAGAAAAGTGTTTATGACACCAATGGGGTGTGTGCCGTAGATCAGCATTTCTGTTAGAAGCAGTGGGATTATCTACATACACTGCCTTGCTGAAAGGATAGCAGGCAAAGTGTACTGAGATCTGCTGCTGACTTTGAAAAGAATAAAAAGTAAGGTGGACTAATTGTTTCCGTTTTTTCTGTTATAGAGGATGTCATGAGAATCTCCCCGATTAAATGATTGCATCCACGGACTTTGTTTTCTCAGGCAGAATCTTTGAAGCCTGTTTGATAAGGTTGGGTTGTATTTTGACACGCATTGCTGATGAAAGTCAGGGACGTGGAATGCTTGACGGAGAAGCCAGATTTGCAGGTGGGCAGGTGCTTTGAGTCGGCGCGGAGCACTGGAGGAGGGGAGTGGGAGGCGGCAGGGGATTTAGACTGTGGTTGGTCACGTGGGGGTGCAGTGCCTGCCTGAGCCTGGATTTTGGGTCCTGGCGTGATCAGCACCCATCCCATGACAGCTTGCAGCGTGGAGGTGGCGCAGCTCAGGTAACCGTGCCGCGGGTGCTGATTCCTGTTTTCCAGGGTTCTGTTGCAGAGAACCCCGGTCCCGTGTCTTTGCAGATCCGTTCTTGGTGTGGGGCTTTCCCATAGAACCTGAATGTGCTGCTTGGAGCAAAGGAAGTGCACACCTTCTGTTTCCTTAGCTATTTGACAAATGGCGCTGAGAAGGTAATCTATGCTCCCTGCCTCTGGCGAGCACCGTGCTGTCTACTTATCATCACTTTTGGCCACTTTGGTGTCAGAAGTTGGAGTGTGATCGTTTCTTCAGCTTCCCTTAGTGCTGGCAGGTCTCAGTATCTCACATGTTTTTGTCTTTTGCTCACAATTTCCTATTTATCTATTTTTCCTTTGGGTCTTTTTTTTTTTATGAGCCCTTTATAATGGTGACTTTGTGATACATGCTGAAAATATATTTTCCATCTATCATTTAACTTTTAAAAAATGATACGTACCATACTCTACAGAAAATTTTAACTTCCTGGCTTTTGAGTTTTGCATCACGAGTCTTGCTTAAAAAGGCCTTACTCATCCCCAATTGCAAAACTGTTCTCTGTTTTTAAATCTGATACTTTAAGCATGATGAAACAAAACACTTAGAATCTAATCTTAAATTAATCTGGCATTGCTCTCCTGTTTGTTAAGGTAGCAACCTGAATCCCTCCCTGCAGTACCCCTGCCTGCCCCGGGGGGGCCAGGTGCTCTAACACAGTATCTGAAGTTGCTGTTTTCTGTCTGTTTCATGTCTAAGGTGCCCACATACTTCTTACACACGGATCGAGCGAATCTCCACTGGGGGGAATCTCACTGATCTTTAGGTACAGGAATGTGTTGTCCTGGGGCTTTTGTGAGTTCTTAGTTGATGTAATATCCTGTGTTTACTCTTTGTATTGGATAACAACTGATGCATTGCATTGTGACCAAAGTTTTTAAGAGAAATTATTTTTTTGAACCTGAGAAATTGTAACTCTATGTCATAAATTATGAGATTAAGAAATGTTTTATTTTGCAGTTCATTCTTTATGATTTTTAAAAACATAGTTTGCTTACATACTCTGTATACTTTTTTTTTTCTGAATACGTGATGGTTTTGCTATTTATGGGGTTCATTTTGTCAGCAAGAAGTAAGTGGAAAACAGCTTTCATTTCACTTTTGCAGAAGGATGATTTACAGTTTTGTGGCTTGCAGTTGATATTCGGGATTTTGAGAAACATGGTTCATATTAAGCTTGAACCTGCTTTACCAGAACAGATACCTGGTAAAAACCCTGATCATGCTCATCAGCAGTTGTACTTCTTATTTGTGACACCGTGGAAATGTGTTTGCATAAAAATCTTAGACAATTAGTATTAAAGGAAAAATTTTTTTCTCCTTAAATTTTGTATTTGCAGAGTGATTGTAAGGGGCGTGCTCAGCACCGCAGGTTGTGGCAGTGCTGGGGTCGGGTTCAGCGCCGCCGTGCAGGGAGGAAGTCACTGGCTAGTGATGGCCGCTTAGTCAGGCTTTCACGCGTGATTAATGGTGTTGTCTTTGAACTTCAGAATGAAGTCTGAGGGAAGCACATGAGTCATTGTGCTGGTGAGACTCAGGCTTGCAGCTGAGAGATGATTGCCCCTGCGCTGCTCTTCGGACACTTCATGTCTCTGATCCCCGCTGGCTCCTTTCTTGCAGTGCCACCTGACTTCCTCCAGAGGGCAGGAGAGAGGGAGATGCAGAGAACCGGTGGTCGGTGGGGCCGGGGTCTTCAGGGAGGGAGGGGTCGGCGTCTGCGAGCTGCTGAAAAGGGGTGGCTCTCTCCCACGCTGACACTGGGAGTGAGTGCTGCTGGGGTCCCTTTATCCAGTGGCTCAGGTGTGTTTTGTTAACACAAATACAGAGATTCAGGCATAAGATGTACACCTTATTTACTTTAAAGATAAAACCAAGAGCCTCCAGAGGAGGCTGCCCAGACCTTTGTGCTGAGGGGGAGAGGAGGGCTGCGCTGGGTGTCTCTGACCTCCCTGACTCTGCTTCCCTTAATGTCACCGGCACCTGGTCACACGTTTCCAGAAGCTTGTCCTGGTGGTGGCTGCCATGTAATGTGTCCGCTAATAGCTCTTTCATGGGGAGCTTTTGTAAGAGACAGGGACACCTCCCTGCTGCCTGTTTTCCAGGGAAGGATTAATAGCTGTGATTAATTTTGCAAAAATCTATTCTTACCGAGATTTAGTCTTGCAAAAATTCTTCCTCTTTTGTTCTTCACCTGTCAGTTCTGAGAACCTAGGAACATGGGGCCTCAGGCTTACAGCCCATTATGCTTGCCTCGTTGAATTTAGTTGGCTGATTTGCTCTGCTCTTGTAAATATTTGCAAATTCATTACAGTATTTACTTTTCCTGTGGTTTAGCTTAAAAAAAAAAAGGTTTTGGCAAAACATGCTGGCATGCTGAAGGAGCACGGACCAGCCGCTGGGGGCTGGAGGTTTTGGCTCTTGTGCTCCAGTTACCTTTGGTTTTGGGCCTTGACTTTCTCAGTGGTTATCTGTGCCCTCCAGAGTCTTTGTTTTCACTTGAAGTTCAGTGGTTTTAATGACAGATAATTGTTTTATATTCTTTAATGGCCTATAAAGTATTATTTTAGGAAGAACTTTAATTTATAGGACATGTGGCTATAGGATTTTCATGTTGCTTCCAGACAGATTGGGGACAGCTGTTGGGGTAAGCGGTATTTGCTTGGCACCTGCTCTGGTCGGCCCTGGAGCAGTGAGTGTACGGGTCACGACTGTGTCAGCCGTCAGTGGAGAACAGCTCCTCAGGGAGATCTTTAGGGGCACTGAGGCTCTCACGAGAATACATTCTCTGTGCATGCAGCCTCAGACTCAGTCCTGCCCTGTTGAAGAGTTCTTAAAAGATGATCAGTCATAATTTTGTATCTTGACATTTTTCTGAATCAGAAAAAAAAAAGGTGCAGAGAAAACAGTTTACAGAAATAGCTCAAAGCCTATTTGATAGATTTGTGATGGTGACCCACTCACGTACACCTTCATGAAGGTCCAGAGGTCGGTCCAGAGGTCTTTGTAACACAGAGACCTGCCCCCGGGGGTCTGTGGCTGCAGAATTCTCAAGTTCGGGGACCAGATTACGGGCTTCTGCCCCTCCCCATTGCTTTTGGCATGAGGGCATTTCCATTTACTTGGGAGACAATGAAATAAGTATTCCTGTGGAGCTCAAGGCTGGATTTGTTAGAGAATGATGCCTAGGGTTTACTGTGCCTCACACAGCAGTCTCCCTGAGAAGCCACAGAGAAATTTCCTCCCGGGAAGTGTGTGCGCCAGGTGAGAGGGGGTCTGGAGACCTCCTGGGGTGCATTTTGAATATCGCCCTTGGCTTCATCTTAGTTTTCTAAATTTAATTTTGATTTCAGGTTATTAAACAATAATCCTGCTGCATTATGCAGATTTGTAGCTTTGTAGTACGGTATAATGTTGGTGAAAAGTTTTCAGTCTGCAAACTCATTAAGTTGCAGACCCAGTTAATTTAACCTTTGGAAAACAAAGGCAGGTTTGGATTTTGGGGAGGGAGAGGCTCTTGAGAGCTGCGGTTGTGGACAACATGCCGACGGCTGCTTTTATATTTTTCTGGGTTTGATCTGCTCATGTTTTGTTAAGGATTTGTGTGCCTGTGTTCGTGACGGAGGTAACACATACTGTAACGTCTTTGTCTGATTGGGTAGCAGGTTGGTGCTGCCCTTGCAGCATGAGTTGAGAAGTGTTCCCTGCTAGTCCTTAGAAGGGTTTGTGTGAAGTCGGCATTGTCTTCCTTAGACGTTCACGAGAGAGTTCGGTCAGGAGGCCTTCTGAGCTTGGAGTTTTCTTTCTGGGAAGGTGTTAAATTGTGAATCTATATTTAAAAACAGGGTTATTCAGATTTTCTGTATCTTTTGGTGTCAGTTCAAGGAATTGGTCATTTTATCTAAGTTGTCAAATTTATCACCATAACGTTGCTCTTAATGTTCTGTTATTTCCTTTTTAATATGTGTTTGATTGGTGGTGTCGCTCTTGCCTTCCTGGTGTCAGCATGTGTGATTTCTCCTTTTCTTTGATTCCGGTAGCCAGGGATTTACCAGTTTTATTAATTTTCTAGGACCCAACTTTTGGTTTGGTTGATTTTCCATATTTGTCCATTTTCTATTTTGTTGATTTCTTGCTTAGTTTATTTCCTTTCTACTTACTTTGGTTTAATTTGTTTGTCTCCTTTCAAGCTTCGTAAGACAAAAACTTAGATAATTGTTTTTAAGCTTTTTTCTCTTTTGTAATATAAACATTTAGAGCTATAAATTCCCCATCGAGCTTTAGCTGCAAGTCACAAATTGTGATATGTTGAGTTTTTATTATTCAGTTCAAAATCTTTCTAATTTCCCTTATGAGTTCATTTGCCCTTGAGTTATTTAGAAGTATGTCTCTTGATTTTCAAATAGATTTGAATTTTTTTATTCAATTTCAATTTTCTATTCTATTTGAATTTTCAAATAGATTGGTTTATAATTTAATTCTGTGGCTAGGGAACATACACTATATTTCAGTCCTTTGAAATTTACCAAGACTTGCTTTGTGACTCAGCCTGGGGTTGAATCTGGGTGAATGTTCCATATGCACTTGAAACCTTTTTTGTTTCTGTTTTGGCCAGAAAAGGAAAGATAGGTTGAATTGAGAACAGAGCAGCATCTCTGTCCAGGTTGAGGTGTGGGAGTGATGTAGGCTGCTGGGTTCACTGTGACTTTCTTGGTGTATTTCATGTGGGAGGGGATCTGGGGTCCCCTCCCCTGTGACTGACCGCAAAGCTATAGTAATGAAACCGGAGGCAATTGTAGGCTGTAGGAGGAAGATTGCATAACTGGTTACTTCCTCAAATTGCTAATTTGCTCACATTCTTCGGGCAACTCAAAATGATGGAAGTATGATGTGTCCTAAGGAAATTCCATTTTTCAGCAGTAGGTTTTTTATGTAACCTACATACAGTTGTCCCTTGGTATCCATGGGGGCTTGATTCCAGGACCCCCTCGGACACCAAAGTCCATGGATGCTCAGGTCTCTTGTGTAAAGTGCGAGAGCATTTGCATATAACCTACACACACCCTCTTACCACACCTAATACACACCTAATACTTACCACACCTAATACAACTTAAATGTTGTGTAAATAATTACTGGCGTGTCGCAAATTCAATTTTTGCTTTTTGGAACTTTCTGGCAGTTTTTTCTGGAATATTTTCGATCTGGTTGCATGAATCCTTGGGGAACTCGTGGATACAGATGGTCAGCTGTATGTGTTTTAAGAATGATAGTCTCACAGGTGGATGAACTCAAACTGTTCTGTTATAAAATGACAATTTAGCCACTGTGCATTTTCCTGCAGAAATAAATACTAAAATTTGATGCCTTGACCCCTTTCCATGTTGACTTAGAGTTTGGCAGCTGGAGGGAGGCAGATTGAATAAAAGACACTGGGATAGATGGGACAGGTTGAATTACCTTCTCTTTCGGAATTTCGACTTTAAGGGACTCTGTCAAATAAATACGACCATTTGGCAACATAAATTCAATTTAGTTTTCTAGGAATATTGACCTAACTGAATTTCTCTGATTCCTAGATAGTGGTTTTTTAAAAAGCATTTTCCTTGTGCTGGATTTTGACAGTTTTAAAATCACGACAAATCGCAGCTGCAGCCTAAAGTTTTACCTCAATACTAATGCTGCTAATATGTTGCTCAGCTCACATCAGGGTGAGAAAGGGCAGAGGAGGCAATTCTGTGAAAGTCTGATTTCAACCAGTTGGTTTATTATCTTGCTGGAAGTTTCGAAATATTTACTGTGTTTTTTGGAAACCCAGGTGATGTAAAATTCTCATTGTGTCCTGATGTAGTTCAGTGTGTTTTCCAGGCTCAGAATCGCCCTCCCGACAGCCGGCGCTCCAGCCTCCGTCCAGGTACTTGTGCAGAGGGTCTAGTTTCTAACGGGAGCTGAAAGGTTAGCAGCCCAGAGCCCCTCACGTTTGACAGGTGAGCCGCAGTGTTTCTGTGAGGTCGTCAGGTGGCGGGGGCGGGGGGCGACGCTCTGCTCTGGTTAGGGTATCGCCCTTGGGAGGCTGTTTCTGTGAGCACTTTAAGAAGCACACTCAAATTCTTTTTTTTTTAATTTATTTTTAATTTTTACTTTTTTGGGGGAGGTAGTTGTTTATTTAGTTATTTTAATGGAGGTACTGGGGCTTGAACCCAGGATCTCCTGCATGCTAATAAGCACGTGCTGTAAACCACTGAGCTATACCCTCCCCCCTCACAAATTCTTTATGAACTGCTCTTTAGTTTTCTGATTCAGACTGTAAGACGTATTAAAATTCTCCAGTGCACATTGAAAAGCCCTGATTTTGCACGAGCGAGGCAAGGGGGATGTTGGAAGTGGTTTTTATCAGAAGGATCTTTCCTTCTTTTCCATCCTTCTAAATTTAATCCGTCCCCAGGGCTGGAGCACAGGTGCGGGCACGGCAGGCGGCCTGAAGTGCGGGCGAGGTGACCTCTGGGCGCCTCTGGGAGGTTGCTCGTTGCACGGGGTTAATTTGCTGTGTGTAACGTCCGTAGGATATTTTGAATTAAGTGGGATTTTTACGTGCCCACATTTATCAGGTTGGTTTATAGTCACAGACCTTCTGTGTTACATCAAGTCACGCTGTTTGAAGATGTTTAGCGCCCATTTCACAGGTAGAATACTTATAAGTCTCTCAGGGGTGTTTTTATTCATAGCACTGTGTCTTATAAAAAGTAGGCTACTTTCAGCCTTCTAAGGGCTTACGTGTGAGGATAGTTTGATGATATTGCCAAATGGGAGGATTCAGAATACTGCACTAGACGTGACAAACGATTTTGAACACTGACGCACCTCCTGAAAATGTGGAGTCTTTGCTGCTTCCAGGTAATGAGAAAGGAAAGGTGGGTGGAGTAGCGTCTGCGTTCCGCTGGGCAGTGACAGCCTTTGCTCCGGTGCAGTGACACCGTGTGAGGAGCACTTAGAAGTAGGCAGCGGTGCGGTGTGACTGCGAGCCGGTCAGGAGCATCAGGATGGGGGGGTGGGTGCGGAGCGCTTTCAGGCGGGGAGGCACTCTGTGGTGTGTATGTTCCCTGCTTCTATTACTCATCTTTTAGGTGCTGATTCTGGATTGAGGAGAACTCTGTTCCTTTTATTTCTGAAGTGCCCTGTGTCGTCACAGTCTGTGGAAGTATTTAAGATTAGGACTAGCTGGCTAGGAACGTGACTTTCAAACCTGTGAAGATGTTCACAAACGACCCTTATTACCAGAGTCTGTTAAGTTTTATTTGTTGTGTTTAATGCACTCATTTCCTGAAGGATGTCTGTATGTTTGAAGCACTGTATAATTTTGTTCAGTATTTGAGAGCTGGAATGTGAGCGCTTTTCCTGAAACCTGTTTATTAATTATGGTAGATTCTTAACTAGGCTGAGGGAAACGGAGAGTGAAGGGCTTTTGCTGTGCGTGCTTGTCACCTGCGGATCCATCAAACACAACACGCTGCTAAGCCTCAGACCTGGACTCCAATCACACAGACGGAATAAACGTGCTCTTTGACCCAGAATGTGTGCAGGGGCCTGGTGTTAACCTGTCTCGCTGCTGACGCTGAATGTGACATGTCCGATGTCAGGTGCCCCCAGGCTGTGCCCAGGGCGCCGAGTGATCACGCCCGAGGTGGTCAGTGGGGCAGGTGGAGTGGCCTGTGCCCACGTAGGGGGTGGCTATTTCCCACACCCCCAGCAGGAAACCCCCTCTTCTCAAAGAAGAGAGTGTTTAACAACAACAGGACTGTAGGAGTTTCATTCTGGCCACAGTGCTGGCCCAGGGACGGAGAAGAAGACCAGAGGCAGAAAGGAAGTCTGAAGGGCTCCGAGCCCACGAGTCACCAGGCTTGTACCTTGGTTGGCTTCTGACAAGGGGGACACGCACAGCGGCGCTCTGGTTGGTGTGCTCAGGCTTGCTTCAGTTAAGTCAGCTTTGAGTCTTCCGAAGCTCCAGGTGAGAGTGCTTTGTGCTTTCAGACTCACTGCCTGGAAGGCCGTCGTGCCCCCTCATCGGGGTGCGGGGCGTGATCTGGGCAGCATTGCCTCCCCGTTGTCTGGCCCGGCCACCTGCGCAGACGAGAAGCTGCCACGTGGACACCGGGCAGGAGCAAGCCCACCCCTGCAGCTGGCCTCCTCTCCACCCGCTTTGCCTGTTCTCTGGGTCCCCCTAGGCACATGAGCTCGGGGCTCCCGCCCACAGCGTTCAGGCCTGGCTTCTCCGAAGGTGGGCCTCCCTCATGCTGTGTGATGTGGGAGTTGGAGGGCCGGTGTTTGCGGCCCCAAGGGTGGGGGTCCTTAGACCTCAGCTGCCCCTTGGTAACTGCAGAGAGGGAAGCGGCTGGTGCTCCCACCTGCCTGAGCGGGGACCAGCGCCGGTTCCCAGTCCGCAGGGACGTGTGGACATGGCCAGCCCACCAGGGCCCAGGGTGCTGGGAGCAGGAGCCCCCCACCCCGTCACCGGGCCTGGGTTGGGTTCAGATGTGGTGCCAGCCTTCCCTGAGCGTCTGAGGGAGAATAGCTTTTGTTTCAGGAAACCACCGACTCCTGGCTATGAAAATCGTTACAGCTGAGAGCTTTAGGAAGTTACATTCCATCTGGCTCGGAGAAGGTTGACCATTGATGGTTAAATTTAGGCAGAAATCCACAAGGCGCAAATTGATCATCAATACCGACCCTTGGAGCTGGGACCAAATCTCAGTAGGAGAAATTTATGCTTAGACACCACGTGTAGCTGCTGCGTGGCCGAGAGCAGGGCTTGTAAACCACGCGCGTGCTCACCGTGATGGGAGAGTCCGTCCATGCCAGGCAGACGCCGCTCCTGGGGGTCGTTCAGGCACGTGGCCCTTGCGGGAGGCGGGCGGGCACTGGCTTCTCTCGACTTGCCTGGGCTGGGTGGTGGGTAGCTGGTTAAAGACGCTCCCCACGTGTTTCTGGTGTCAGGACTGAGAACCACTGTGTACATCCTGGCTCCCTGTTGAGGGAGAGTGACACTAGGCATTGTGCCCCCAGTGTGCAGCACCAGCCTGCGCTGTGGATGAAGGGACTTTTTGGAAGATCCTGCCCCTAATAATAGTAAGTAACCAACTGAGCAGTGACTAAATGCCGTGAGCTTTAACTGCTTTAAAGATTCCGACTCCTTTAGTCTGTTTAACTAGTCTGTGTTTTGGGGACTCTTGTCACCTACGTTTCTCAGGAGGGGACTGAGGCAGGGGGAGAGGCTCAGGACTCGGCTCCAGCGAGGCGCAGGGCTCCCGCTGCTCCTGCTGTGCGGGCCAGCACGACAGAAGCCCCTCGGCTGGTGACCTGATGGACGGCGCTGGCATTGCTCTTGCCCAGGCACTTGCTCCATGCACAGCCGTCCCTTGAACCACGGCATCTGGACCCTGGTGTGACATGTGGGGCAACGCCCACCCGCCGCAGGGCTGCCTGATCCTGGCGCCTCCTTGACCCGACCCCCGGTGCTTCTCAGGATGGATAACGCGGCGAAGAGGTGAAGGGAGAAACGAAAGTGTCTCGTGGTTTGTTTTCAGGTCAACTGAGAGAGATGTGTTTTCACTTAGTACTTCCTGTGGCTCTGTGTGCTGTGTTTACTGTGATGGTCACCAAATTATTTTAAATGGTTTATTGACATTAGGATTAGAGCAGTTTATTATATCCAGTTTAGTTATTTTACAAGCAAATTTAGAAATGTACTAATACACTTGGAAGCATTTTACTTGCAGATATAGAAAAGTGTAAGCTTAAAAAACACTGTTCCTGTTAGAGATTTGAAGAGGGTAACCATCACCATTGCTCTGTTCCCAGGGGCGACTTGTGTGGGTTTCAGCGTGGGCCTGATCTGGGAGGAGGTTTTAATTGCGTGGCCTCAGACAAATGCAGCTTCCAAACACACTGTGTTGGGTTTTTAAATTTTTTTTTTTTGCCTCCTTAAAAAGTGTTTTATTTAGGAAAATATTCTGAACAGTATAGGATTCGTTTTGCAACATCCACAGACTTCCTGTTCACTTTCTGATGAGCACACAGTTTATTCTGATTTCTGACCGTGTTCTGGATGAAAAGCCGCAGTTACTACACGCGCTTTGCCTCGATGGGGATGAGCTCCCTCCCACGCCTGCCGCGGGGATGGGACCTCTGCTCGTGGGTGTCCTCTGCTGGCGGCTCTTGGTCCTCACGGCGGTCCCAGAGCCACCGCCCTGAGTCAGGGAAGCTGGACTGGACCCAGCATCAGAGGCCCCTGGTCCCGACGCCCCGCTGCGGGCCCCACCCTACGCCTGGAGCCAGCCTCCCACATCCCTGCGGGGTCACTGCGCCCGCCGGGCCTCAGTGCCTCTGCTGTGCCGTTGGGATGCTGACGGGAGTGTATCCGAATCACCGTGTACTAGGGGAACACACAGTGTGCGGTGCTGGGGTCTCCCACCCCAGCCCCTGGCCGGAGCGAGCTGTGAACATGGGGAGTTTAAATGGTTTCTTGACGTGATACAGCTGCGATCAATTCCTCTGATCTGACTGATACCTAATACACTTTGGTTTTTAAAGGATTGTGTGAAATAGTGATCTGAGTGGAAAAAAGTAGAGAGATCAGAGGTGGGGAGTCAGGCACCAGGCTCCTTTGAGGGGGAAACACTGCAGAGAGTCGTAGTGGGCACAAGGCTTTGCTGGTGTGTGTGCGTGCACGTGTGTGTGTGCGTGTGGCTTCAGCTGTCCTTGACGGCTTCTCCTCGAGGTTTTGTTGGTACGTGTGAGTGGGGGCACCTTCTGCCCTTCGGTCCGTACGTGCATTTGGCGGGGGGAGCACTGGACTAGCACACCCTGCTCTTGGCTGTGCTTCGTACAGGCGATTCTTTTTTGGAAGAAAGTTTTAAAAATGCTTTGCGACATCCCAGATGCAGAGGCAAACAGTGTGACGTTAGACGTTTTTGAGGTTGAAGCCTTAAGCCTGTGTCCCGACGGGGTTGGGGTTGGGGGACCACGGGGGTGGCCCGTTGAATCCCACGTGTGAGGCCCCCGTTCCCCCTGATGAGCAGTCCCTCCCAGTCCTGACCCCTCTGTGGACGTGTCCTGTGACCACGGTCGACAGTGACCCTGTGCAGAAGCACTGAGCCAGTTTACTCTTGGAACTGGGGTAGTTGTTACAAAACAAACTGTAACTTGTTTTCTGTGGAGGTGATGTCACTGGAAAGTCCAAGGGTGAATAACAGGGTGGCTGCGCATGAAACCTTACTTATTACCATTTGGAAAATAAAGCCAGTGTTTTTCTAGCATTAGAGTTGATACGTTTGCAATCTAATAGACGCTTAATTGAAGGTGTTGGTGGAACCCCAGTACACATCTTTTTCATCTCACTCAGGTTGGTGGTGATACAAATGCCCATTTATTTTTTCCATCAGATATGGAATCAACCTGCTTGTTAGGTCTGTCACTTTCTTCTTTAATCACGTCCTAAGTCGCAGAAGCGTGACTCCTGACAGCTCCCGGAGATGCCGGTCCAGCAGTGTCTGCGATGTGGGGTGTGGAACCACAGCGCCCGGCTCCCTGCTGTCCCTGCGCGGGTGCGGCCCGTCACCTCCCCGGCCCTTGTGCACACCGGGCACTCGCAGGGAGGCCCCCACACCCCCCCTTCCCATCCAGCCCGGCGTGTCTGCACCAGCGGCGGTGAGGGTCTGGGGGAGGGGTCGGCTCCTTCGCTGCCCTGCCCTGCGGTCCCCAGGGGCCTCCATCACTTTCCTCCTTTTCACGTAGTTTGCACTCGGTTCTTCCCACACTTGTTTGACTCTTTCCAAAGACATTGTGGAGATACAGGACAGAAAGAAACGTGGTCTGGAGATGAGCGTTCTGCTGCCTTTAGAACGCAGTCCCCTCTGCTCTGGAGCTGCCTTCTGGTTGCCGCTGGGCTTTGTGCAGGAAGAGGGGACATTGCTCAGGAGTTACACGCCCCACGTCGGGTCTGCTTCAGTGTCACGTCCCTGTCCTGAAGCCTTGTCGCGGGTGCCAGTGTGTCTGGCGTGGACTGAGGACCAGCGAGTTGCCCTCCGCAGGGTGGGCCCTTTGCCTTCCTGGTGTGAGGCGGGTCACAGTTGTGTCAGATGCCCTCCAGTTTTTAGTTCAGAACGCGTGACTTCTCATTAAATGAGACGGACATCCTTAGGGACAAGTTATTCTATGTAAACGGTGATGGATCTCTCTCCCTAAATGACTTGGAACATATGTAGGACTTCAGTGGTATGTGTTTGTTTATCTGTGGGTTTTATTTTAGGTGAGTCGAGAATTCTTGACAGGGTACAAAACGGAATCTTTCTGTCAGAAGGAAAAAAAGACAGGTGAGTGTCAGTAACCCACGGGCTTTTCAGATTCACCTGTGAAGAAACTGCTTCCTAACACACTCTGCACCATGAACTGAAATTTTGGTTCCAATCCTTTTTTTTTTTTAAAACTAAATCTTTTTTGGGAGGAGATAATTAGGTTTTTATTTATTTAAATGGAAGGACTGGGGATTGAACCCAGGACCTCCTGCACGCTAAGCATGCGCTCTGCCCCTGAGCTGTACCCTCCCCCTTCCAACCCTCTTGGTTGTGGGTCCATCCAAAACACAGACAGGTTTTTGCTGGAGTGTCATGTGACTGGGGACGGGCCCACACAGAAGCTTTGCACCAGAGCAAGTGCACACATAGGCCAGACGGTGTCGCAGACTCAGCACGGGCTCCTGTGTCGCAGCTCAGGTACCTGGATGTGCCGACTTTATGCTAATTAAGCCCAGTGTGTGGTGTTGGCTGCTTGGTGGTGCTGCACCCGGGCCGTGGCTCAGTGGCGGGGAGGCCGGCAGGGCTGTGCTGGGCACACATAGAGCCTGGCAGGTGCCTTGAAGAGTGGCTGTTTCTCTTGCGCTCACAGGGGCACATGTCAGACGGGCTTTCTGTTTTCCTGGTGGAGCCTCATTGACCCGCCGTGAGGTCCTTTGACAAACAGGAAGAGCCCGCGTGTGCCCAGAGGGGAGGCTTGAAGGAACCCTTGACGTTGCACACATCTGAGGGCTGGAGTAACCTCAAACAGAGGTGGGATGAGGGGAGCGCGTGGCCCCAAGACAGTCACTCAGTCTCGAAAATTTTGGAATTCTGAAAAGTTGATCTGGGGTCTTTTGAAGTGCTTGTCAGATCTCAGCTTGTGGGTGGAATTTGCTGCCGCTGTTGGTGACGTTACCTTGTTTTACCAGATGCTGAGCTCAGACATGAGGCTTGAGACAACACTGGGGCTAGGACTTGCTCGGGGTTTGGAAGCCGCCTCTCGGCCCGGCCCCGGCGGGGCCTCGAGCGCACGGCTAGGCTGTGCTCAGCTCACCGCGGTCCCGGGAGGGAGGACGCGTCACGTCCGCCTCTGTCCTAAAGTCCCCCTGACTGAGGTCAGAACGTTCCTTCATGAGGTGCTGTCCTCGGTGTTCTCTGAGCGTAGTTTCGGTCACCAGGCGTTGTTACTAGCGAGCTTCCCGTACCTGTGCTGGCCTCGCGGCGTTGACCCTGAAGTCTCGGAGGGCAGGGTCTTACGCAGACTGGCTCTGCCCCCTTCATTCTGAGATGCGAGCGCTGCTCTCTGTCCGTGCGGGAAGGTCTTCGCTGCCTGGTCATGTGTCGCTGCGGCTGGTAAACGTGTGCAAAGCGTCGAGTGTCTCAGTCGTCCGGGGCCTCCCAGTGCACGTCTCCCGCGTCCTCAGTGGCTCCTGCTGGCGAACCCTCGGGAGTCTGGACGGTCCTTGCTCCCGGACTTCGGGGGACAAGGAGCGGGGGGTCTGGCACCACTCCAGGGCTCTGGGTGAGGAGAGCCGTTCCGGTGGGTGGGCCTGCGGAGCACCGCGCTGTGCTTCTGCAGACACGAGTGTGTGTCATGGAGCGTGTGGGGGGAGGTTCGGGAGGCGTAGCTTTGTCTTTCAAGCTGTTTCCAAGGTCGGATCTGGTGGTTGTGGAAATGCTTGTCTCCTTTCTGCCTGGAGCGGGTTGAGTTTTCATGGCTGTGAGCATCTATGAACCTTAGAGATGACCCCCTTATTTGCACACTCGAGGCCTCGGCGCCATGTTGGGATACGCCCGCTGTCCCCTCCCTGCCCCTTTCTGTGGGGTGGACAGGGCGCCCACTCGGAGCCGCTGTCACCAGAGCTGCGCTCTCATCCCGCTGCTCTGTCCGTGCGTCCTCAGCGCCTCACCAGCCAGCCTGGCTGCTGCCTGCTGCCCCTCACCCGCCCGGGGGCGTAGAGTCACACGTGTGCTTCTTGGTAGCCGGTCCATTTCGCGCTTTAATTACGGGCTTTTGTAAGGAAGTTTTGCCCGGGTTCCGGCGCAGCAAAGTTGTTTACTTGCTTCCGTGCAGGATTTTTATCAGAAACTTCACTCCCAGGTTTGCTGTGGAGGGAGGTGGTCCAGACGGGTGGGGTCTCTGCTGGCTGCTCTCTGTCTTCGTGCTTCGCGTGTGCTGCTTAGTGGCTTTCTTTTTTCCTGAGGTGCTTTGTCCCATGGTTTCCCAGAAGCAATGGACTGAAGGCACAGTGACCTGAATTTCAGTTGCCTTGTCAGGGAAGCTTGGTGAGGGTGATGCACCAGCCGTGGGTGGAAGGGACTAAGGTGCCGCACAGTGGGACCTGCACTGGCCGCTTGGCGTGTTTCAGGGAGCACCTTGGAGCACCCTTCCTTCCAAATTCCCCCATTTGAAATGTATTTGAGGTTCAACAGATGGGCCCAGGTAAGGTCTTGAGTCACATAAGGGATTTTCAGGAGAAATCTAAGTGCCAACAGGCTTTGAGACTCACGGGTTAGTAAGGGGCCGCAGGCTGAGCTTGGCCTCGATGCCTGGCAGCTCGCATTGGTGAGCTGAGGGTGTGGGGCTGTGTTGGAGAGTGAGCCCCTCTGGTGCGTGAGCGGGGCTGGAGGCTCCGGGGGAAGGACCCTGCCCGTGGTCAGTGTCCACCGTGCAGCAGGTGCCCCACGTGGGTGGGGTGACCGGGAGGGTCCATGGCTCGTCAGGGCCACCCCGCACAGCAGCGCATCCTTACAACGTAGGCGCCGTGGGGAGACGGGCAGCAGGTACACCAGGGCTGCAGACCCTGTTGTGAAGAGGTGGGCGGTGGCAGGAATTGAAATTTGGGTCCGCTTTCCAGGGGGACACACAAGCCGGAGGAGGGTGCGCAGCAGGGAGACCCCCAGACTGACTGGCTGGACTTGAGGTGTGTGGCGCCTGTGTGCCCTTTGTCTGTCGCTGCCACTCCCTTCCCGCTGAAAACCTCCCCCAAAGCTGACGTGTGTCCCAGAGAGAGATGTTCTGGTGATAAGATGAGGCTGGCCTCGGGCACGTCCTGTGAAGATACCATCAGGGCTCCCTCCCTGGTCCGGTTCGGGTTCTGGGAGGCGGAGGGAGTCCCGCCGCTGGCACCAGCTGTCCTGAGAGACACACAGGGCAGGCCCTCTGCCTCCCGGGTGCCTGTGGTCTGGGCTGCGCTCCGAGGCCACACTTGTGATGCTGTGTTGCTGTGGGGCTCCGAGCCAGACCCCACTCGAGGGGGGTGGCCCTGGATGTGGGCCTGGGGGCCGCAGGGGGCAGCTGCAGAGCCATTTGCCCAGGCTTCTGAAGAGGAGATCCGAGGTAGGTGCAAGTTCTCTGCCAAAACCCACCGTCTCCTGTGGCCTCTTCTGCGTTAGTTTTGGGGGTGTTTCTTCTGATTCAGGGATGCTTGGCATCGCCAGGTGTATGGAACTGAGGGGTTTTACGCAATTTGAGGTACTTTCTTGAAGAAAAATGGGGAGGTGGTGTTTGGATTAAGTGACACGTTGTGGGGAGGTGGACGCTGCTTTGGGGTCAAGGTTTGTTAGTTTGGTTGAGAATTCTGAGCTGTTTAGAGTTTATCATACCTCAGGGAGGTTTTGTCTCCAGGTCAGAGAAACTGCTTTGGGTCTGAGTCAGCCTCTCTTGTTTGCTGGTTGGAGAGTAAATAGGGGAGGGCAGGGTTTTTTATTTTTGTTTTTTGGGTGATGCTGGATGAGAACCTTAAGGGCCTCTCAGGTTGGTTATTTCTTCTGTAAACACTAGGAAAACGGCCCGCATTTCAGCCAGCTTAGAGAGCGCCCCAAGGTGTGGTCCTCAGTGTCTGAACGGCGGGCGGGCGGTGGCTGCGAGGCCGCAGGGCGGGTCTGGACTGCGAGGCGCCGAGGCCCTGTTCACTGGCTGTGAGCTGCTTTCTTGCCGCTCCGGGCCCAGCACTGCCGGGTGCGCCTGAACGAGGCTCTTCCTCGGTCCCTGTGCTTTGAGGGGTGACGTGGTGCACAGCACTGCCTCCTCGTAGCGAAGTTAGTCATGTTTCCAGCTGGTGGCTGGTATGTTTTCATCATTTTTAAAATCATTTTAAGCAAAAAAATAAAGAGAAAGTGCCCTTTCTTGATCCCTTTTTCCTTCCACATTTGTCCCCCTGACAAATCTCTTTGATTCTCCTGCAAGAGGCAGAGAGTCAGACACGAGCACCATGGCTTTAGACGTTGGAGTGAAGCTGAGCTCACACCACTTCCCTCCTCAGCGGCAGCTGCGGGTGCAATGATGTCGGACCAGGTGGGTGTCCTGCCTCTGGTCCCTCCGTCTGCCCGGGAGCCAGGCGGGCACTGGCCGGGATGTGAGTGCCAGGGCGGGGCTGATAGGGTCGTCCTGTTCTGGGGACCCAGGCTCCCCCACCCTGCCCCCATCCCTTCTCTCATCACGGTGGTCCTGGCCTCCCCGGGACCAGAGAGAGCGGGGCCCTGGGGGGGCCGAGCTGAGCTGCCGCCTGGCCCCCCTTCCTGGTTGTTGGCAGGTCCATCCAGGCGTCAGTTCGCTTCTGTCTGGGTCTCCAGGCCGAGGTGCTGGGGACTCGGCTCTGTGAGTGAGAATGAAGGTGTTTATGCCGGAACTTGGGCTCCTGCCGTGGGAGGGGAGCATCTGAAGGTCTCCCCGCAGATCTCTGGCGTTTGGAGTGTCCGTCCGTCCGCATTGTCTCCTGAGCTGGTTCCGGAGTCGGGGAGGGGGGTGAGGGGGATGGGGCCTGCGTGTCCCCCGAGTTTCTTTTTGCAGTGAGGAGAGTGCCAGCCTGTGTCTGTTGCTTCTAGTTTCTGAGGAAGTTGGGTTTAAATTGTTTTCCTTGCCCCGCAGGGTTATGACTTATTATTATGTATGTTTTACGCCTTATTTATGCAACAACTGGGTGCTTTGTTCTTTGTTTTATGCTAAAAAAGCAGGAGAGGGTCCCTGCCTTGAGGGGGCACTGATCTAGAGACTAGCAGAGCAGGGCGGGTGTGCAGGGAGCTGGGCTTCTAAGTGATGGAGGCGGTCGGGGAGAGCGTCTCCGGGCTGGAGTACGCTTCACCAAGGCAGCTGTTTGGGTCGAGGCTGGGAAGCGGCAGGTGGGGGGGGGGGAGTTGAGCTGTTGGGGGAGGTGTCCGGGTGCGTGGGCAGGGGTGACAGTGTCTGCTGAGCATCTGCGCTGGGCGTGGGGTCTCGGGAGAGCTGAGGGCCTGCGATGGGACCTGGGGAGATCCGGGGCAGCAGGCTTGGAGGGAGTATGAGCGCTCGGCCCGGGGTGCTGAGTTCTGACGTTTGGGAGGTAGTGAGTCACTGGAAATGACTCATCGCGGGACAGGGACGAGTGTTCAGTGACGGTGGAGGTGGCAGCAGGGCTGAGAGGCCGGGGGTCTGGAGGCAGTGGGATGAGTCAGAAGGTGGTTGCGTTACTGAGAACACGAGGAGGAAGGGAAAGGAGGAGACGTGGTCACGGTTATGTAAGGGGACAGAATTGTGAAGCTGTACATACGTGTTCATTATGGAAAACCAGCAGGTGTAACGAGGCCTCCGCGTGCGTGCAGTGGTTCTGGCTCTTGTCTGTGGCTCCTTCTGCCTGGCACTGTTTTCCGACTCCAGGCGAGATGACACTCCGTGGTATTCTGTGCACAGCGCTTGAGTTGCTGTATAGTGTTCCCCTGATTGGATGGACTCAGCCAACTGCTAATTGTTGGACACGTAGCCGGTTTCTTGTTCTGTATTATTGTTTATTGAAACATCTGATTGAATGTGTACATCATGAGCATGTAACTGCGCAGGTAAAGTCCTGGGTTAGTGGGTGTGTTCAGTTTTAAGGATTCTGACGCATGGTACCTGGTTCTCCTTCCCGGCACCCCCACCCCCATCAGGATACGCAGGACAGTTTAGGACTCAGAGCTGCATGTGAAGGCGCCGGCTCCCTTCCTCTAGTGAACCCTGGGTCACTGAGGTTGTTTAAAATTGATCTTTTCCCCAATTTGTCGTGAAAACCTCAAAGTACAGCTGTGTCAGCTGACCTCTTGTTGGATTTGGGGAGTGGGAGGTGGGAGGCCCACGGCAGGAGGCCCTGGAGTAGCTCCCCCTACTCTCTGCTTCGGGCTGTGTCTCTGCTGAGGCGAGGTCTCTGTCCAGGTTCCAGCTCCTGCCCAGAGGCGTCCCCCCGGCTCCTGCCAGCTGCTTCCGGTCACTTCTGTGGCCTTCGGGGTGTCAGCTTCCTGCCTGGCTCCGCTCACCTGTGAGGTGTCCCCAGCCACCTCCATCCTGGCTGGGAGTCCCACCTCTTACAGCTTTGTCACCAGTTTGCCTGTTTAAAGCACATGCACACACACGTGTGCACACACACGTGTGCACACGCACATTCACACACACACAATTTTAAAGTAAAAAGCAGACGCCGTGACATCTTAGCCCACATCGTCTAAGAATGAGGGCATTCTCTTACATGTCGACAAGGCTGGTATCAGACTGAGGAAAACTAAGGATGATTTTCTAGTATCATCTAACACTGAGTCCCTGTGAAGTTCCCCCAGCTGTGTCTGTGATGTCTGCAACAGTGGGTTTTTTTGTTTGTTTGTTTTGACCACAAGGAGGATTCAGTGACCCCTCTACCGTGAATCAGGTCTCTTAGATCAGAACGGTCCCCAGTTTTTCAAAATGACAGACTTTTAACATTTTCTCTTGAAAAGTTTCTAAACTGCAGAAGGGTAGGCTGAACCCTTTACCCAAAGTGACCGATTTTCAATGTTTTGGGACTTTGGCCTTCTTCCTGTCTGTGTGCACGTAAATCTACATTAGCAACAGCACTGATTGTTTTCTGAGCAGAACCATTTGAGACCAAACCACAGATATGATGACTAACCCCTGAATAATTCACACATCGCCTAAACATAGGGCTGTTTTATGTAATTCCTGTACACGGATCCCGTCCCGCCCAGGGGGTTTTCCGGTTATCAGCTCTGTCACATCATGTGACAGATTCTTCAGTTGTCCCAGTGCTGGGCTTTTTCGTAAAGTTTTTCTCCCGTTGCTGGATTCGCTCTGGGATCATATGCTGCACCCAGAGATTAGACAGCATGGATTTTTTTTTTTTTGAAGAGAGATCAGTGTAGTTGTGTTGTTAAAAGTCTCACCTTCTGGATTTGTCTGGTTGTTACCTTTGGTGCCACGGGGCTCGTTCTGTATCCCCTCCATTTCCTGGAACGAGGTTAGGTGTGTGGATTGGTTAGGTTCAGTCAGAGGAGGATGGTGCTGTCAGGAGTGAAGATAAGACGTTGGCTTTAGGGGGAAGATAGCGGATATAAGCTTAATATATTTGAATTAATATAGGACCTGATAAAAATATTGTTCAGTTATCAGTTATTCCCAGATGGATGTCCTTTTATTCATTTTGTTAACATTTCCTGGCAAGCGGTCAGAACAACCTTCCTGGGGTATCGGACGGCTTCCAGCATCACGGGCTGCGTGAGGGCCGCTGTCTGAGACGCGAGTGTCGGGAGGGCTCAGGTCTGGAGACGTGCTGTCTGTCCTTCTCTGCAGAGAGCTTAGAGGTGAGGTGACTCTGAGAGATTTTGTCTCTGACCCTGTCTGTGGAATTTGTCTGTATGGTTATCACAGGAGTGTCAAACGTCTGTGTTTTTAAGATGCAGTAACGAATGTCTGTTTGATTTAAAACGTGTTCGTGAAGGCGTTAATCCATAGATTTATGAGCTAGAACATAACACGTAACAACACGTGGAAGGAACACAAAGCGTTTTAGCCTTGAGGCATCTGGGTTCGGCAGGCCCGGGGTAGACCCCGAGACTAGGGGTTCTCACCAGTTGCGAGGCTGATCTCAGGTGGGCTTCTGCTCGGAGAACCATCACTTCAGTTCATGAGGTTAGGACTGTCATGGAATACTCGGGTGAGTGGTTTGTCAGACTTGATTTTTAAGTAGTCAAAACCTTTTTATTAAAATAAATACTTTATGCACACCCCCATTATGCAAAGTATAAGTAGTGACGCTGTCGGGAAGAGGCTGGGAGAAGACGGGCACCTGTGATGCCAGCTGACACCACCGTGGGCGCGAGAGGGGCCGCGGTGAACCCTGGGGCGTCCTGGCTGACAGCGTTTGTTGGTGGTGACTTCCCGTCAGCACCTTACGCTCAGAGCCTCAGTTTTCTCATCTGAGAGGGAAGAGAGACTTCAGGGACATAACTGGGTTCCTTTAATTGAGATTAAATTTTTGTAAATTTGCATGTGGATTACTACTGTTTGTCATTACTGTATTTTGATTTATATTCTTTCCATTTCTGAGATTTTGTTTTTGGCCTATAGATCTATCTGCCCAATGTTTAAGAAACCTTTAAATGCGGAGGATTAACATGTGAAAGGATAATAGAAGTACTTATCCCTTATACGTACTGGCACTTCTGTCATTAGTAGTAACATTATTTTACTTGTGTTTGAAAGCCTGGAATTGCTAGATGAAACGAATAGATTGAGTATTTACATTTTAACCATTACTGTGCAAGAAAATACGAATTTTAAAATTTATTCATTTTTCATAACTACATTGTAAGTTAACACTTCTTTTTTTTCTTATTGGATATATGTATTTAATTAAAATGTAGTTGATTTACAGTGTTGTGTTAGCTTCAGGTGTACAGCCAAGTGATTCAGTTATAGATACAAGTCTAATTTTTTAGATTCTTTTCTGTTATGGGTTATTACAAGATATTGAATATAGTTCCCTGTGCTACACAGTAGGACTCTGTGGTTTATCTATTTTATATACAGTAGTGTGTGTCTGCTCATCCCAAACTCCTAGTTTAGCCCTCCCCCGCCCCCGTCCCCTTTGGTAACCATGAGTTTGTTTTCTGTGTGAGTCTATTTTTTTTGTAGGTAAGTTTTTATTTGTATTTTTTTTAAAGATTCCACATATAAGTGATATTACATGATATTTGTCTTTTTCTGTCTGACTCACATCACTTAGTATGACGATCTCCAGGTCCATCCACGTTGCTGCAAATGGCATTTTATTTTTTATGGCTGAGTTGTATTCCATTGTATAAATATACCAGATCTTTATCCAGTCATCTGTCAGCATTTAGGTTGCTTCCATGTCTTGGCCATTGTGAATAGTGCTGCTGTGAACATTGGGGTGCAGGTGTTTTTTCGAATTAGAATTTTCATTTTTTCTGGATATATGCCCAGGAGTGGGATTGCTGGATTATATGGTAACCTTGTTTTTAGTTTTTTAAGTTTGCCATAGTGGCTGCACCAGTTTACATCCCACCAGCAGTGAGGGAGGATTCTCTCTTGGAGGCTTCATGAGGGTCCGGATTCCCCAGCCCCAGCCCTGGAAGGTCTGAGTCGGCGGATCTGGGGGAGGGTCCAGATCCTGTGTTTTAACTGTCCTTCACCTTTGCCTCCTCAATCCCAGCCTTCCCTTAAAGAAAGAGCTGTACCAAACACAGCTGATCAGGTGGGGAAAATGGAGTGTTGAAACCTGGCTTGAACTTTTTATCAGTAATTCTGTGCTGTGGACAATTCAGGAGCTCATGGTGAAAGACAGTTCAGGGTGTTCTCATTTGGGTATGAATGGGAGAGGTTGTAGAAGCTTGAAAACAACTATGTTCTCTCCTTAGACAATTTTAGGGCCTGGCTTTATGTTCTAGTGTGTGTGTGCATGTGTGCATATGCACATACGTGAGTGTGCACGCACACCCAGACACCCAAGCAGACGTGTGTGACGTTTAGAATGAAGTCCCTTTGCCTTCCTTCCCCCAGCCCCACTCCCCGTTGGGGATATGGGTGCCGGTTTTGGGGTGTATTTGGGGGTATGTCTGTGGGCATATGTCCTCTTGACAGAAACGGACTCAGCGCACTTGTGCTCTTGTCAGCGCTCTTCTGTGTCTGTGTGCTTAGACGTATTTGTAGCGATGGCTTTGCGCCACCACGGCAGGCAGCCTCCTTTTCTTCAGACGGGCGGGACGTGAGGTTTTCAGATGTATCGTATATGCTGCCTGCTTGTTAGAATGTCTCAATAGATTGGATTGGGAGGATTGAGAAGGATTCCATACTGGACAGTGGGGACCCCTGCACACTTCAGAGAGGTCAGTGTTCCGTGCACAGTGAGGGTGCTGGTTTCTGTGGATCATAGCTGTGGATCAGCGTCTGAGCCAAAGGGACGTGCGAGCACCAGTGACCCCGTCCTACAGAGAGGAAACTGGGCCCAGCCAGAGGGGGCCCCTGCATGTTCAGCCCATCGCGCTGTTGCTGATGGGGTCCGGTCTTGTCTGCGGCAGGAAGTCATCCCAGTTTGCTGTTGCGTGCCCTTTGCTGCTGATGCTGACTTGCTGTGTTCGGCGTTTCTGTTCCTTTCACAGGATCCAAACTACTGGATACAGGTGCACCGGCTGGAACACGGGGATGGAGGGATTCTCGACCTCGACGACATCCTGTGTGACGTGGCCGACGACAAAGACAGAGTGAGTCCCAGGGCAGGCGCTGCCCTGAGTGCATTTTGTGCAGACTGGGGAGGGCGCGCGGTGGGTGGGGCACTCTCCCTCCTGTTTCAGACACACGTAGAAGAGCATGTGGGCCACTCACACCAGCGTGTCTGTTACGAGCCTCGTGAATCTTCAGCACCCTGAACCCAGGGCACAATAATTTTTTTGGTGCCTTGGACTTAATTCTAAGTTTTGGAAAGTTAAAATTGCAACGTTTTAAATGGAAATACCTTTAAGAGGTTTCCATGCCGTTCCCCCTTTATTTTAGCCACAGGTAATATCTTTCTTACAACTCGGGCCGTCACGGTGATGACTGTCTCCACAGGCCACATGCGGGGTCTCTGCTCTGAGCCCAGTGCTGGCCTTGGGGGTGCTGCCCGGCTGTACCCCAGTGTCCTCCCGTGGGCAGGGCTCCAGGAAGCTCCCTTTCCTCCGGGGCGCCTCTCAGGCACTGACACACTGCAGCTCCATCTTCACTGGCCCGTAGCAACCTCTGTCTGTCCTCTTGGACGGGGAGGTGGGGGAGCGACCCAGAGCAGGTGGGGGTCTGGGTCCCGGGCTCTGTGGGGAGAGGTCAGCGAATTAGGAGCCCTGGCTGTTGAGGAGCTGCGGCCCTCGAGTTACTCTTGAAGTGAAATGACGCAGCGGGGGGTGTGGGGCTGGTGGCATGTCCTCATCTGTTCATCGCAGCCAGGTGTAGCCCAGGGTGGGCTTCCACCGTGGGGTTGAGGAAGGTAGATCAGCCGGCAGGCACCGTTCGTCCCCCCGGGGGCTCCCGGACCCCTGGGCCGGGGGCCTGTGTTGCTGGGCTCTGTTCATGCCAGCCCTCCCGACGGTCAGCACAAGGCAAGCCTTAGAACTGGCGGGTGTCTTGTGTTTTCTGGAAATCCTATGGAAAAGGAAGGCTCTCAGGTTGCAAGTATTGCGAAGTTCATGGATGTTTGATTTCCATCCCGCTGCTGTGGCCGGGAGCACACAGGTCAGACGTGGGACTCTTGTGCCCTCTGTCCCCTCTGCTCTTTGTCCCTGGCCCTGCGTCCTTGTCCTGCGGTCCCCGGGGAGAGTACCATCCAGAGACTTGAATGGTAGTTTCGTGCGGTTCGGCTCCAAAGCCTGAGCAGCCTGGGAGGTTTCTGAAGCGCTGAGCCGGGTGTCCTTCCCTGGATGTCCTTCCCCGGGTGTCCTCCCCGGCCCTGGCGCCGGAAGAGGCGGGTGAACGTTGTGCTGCTCTTCCCCCTGCCTCCCCCTTTTCTCTTTTTTGGTTGTTTTTTGCTTCTACAAAAATAGCAGGGCCTCCTTGACAGAGAAGGAGGGGTCACCTGCGGCCCCGCAGCCTCGGCCTCGGGTGTCCTGATGATTTCTTACTTTAGACACACATACTCTTCCTCTTAAACACAACGGCCTGCTCTTTGGAGCCGATTGTAAATCTGCTTTCATGTGTCTTGACGGCGGCTGTGCCGACATGGCTGCCCCGAGTCTCGTTCAGGGCCTGACGTGCCCTCGCTGGCCCTGTTTTGGGTTCTCAGGTTTTGTGGCGGAAGCTGAGAGACCCCGGGAGCGTACCCTGCACTCAGCTGTCTCCCCTCCGGTTTCCTTTCTGAGCACAGACTTAGGGGCTCCCCTCCCTTGGCGCGACCCTGCTGTGCTCTGTCTTCTGTCTGAGTAAGTGGAGTGGTTGTAAATGGGCTCTGAGGTGCCTGTGTGCCGCGCCCCCTCACCTGCGGTGTGGTCCTGGGCCTCAGTCGCCGTGGGAGTGGGGTGTCCCCGGCTTGGGAGCTCTGAGCTGAGCGGACCCCTGTGTCCGGCAGCACGTGGCGGGGTGGCAGGTTTATGTGGCACAGGGAACGCTCCCTCTCTTCCCCCTGTCCGCGCCCCACTCCGGACACTGCTCGTGTGGAGATGCGGGTGCTCAGCGATGGGCGTCAGCAGGGCCTTTGAGGCTGGGCGGAGGCTTCCCGACAGCGCAGGTACAGCTGCCCTGGGGGGCATCACGTGCGCTTTGTGGCTGCCGGTTCTGCGAGCCTGTCGGGTCATGGTGGTCGCTGTCCTTGTTTGGATTTGGGGGTGACTTGTTACTCAGCAACTGAGAATAGCACACCCTTTTCCACCAGGGGGACCGTTAGATCACGTAAAAGCCTAGGATGAGGCAGACTGTGCGACCTCAAACAGCTGCCATTAAAACTGTAGAAAACTTACCAAGGTGTGTTTTAGATTTTATATCCTTAAGTGACTTTTGATGATGGTCATCCACACTTTCTGGAATCTTTTGCTGTGTGTCCTGCACAAGGTAAAACATCTTGTAACCTTAATAATCCTTAAAATCTTTTCCAGGAAGGCTTTAAAGATTAGTAAGTGAAATAGGATTTTAGGCAGTTTTGTATCATGTAAATTAAATTCGGTTAAAAAAAAAAGCCAGAGGGTCCACTGGCCACTGACTGAAGCAGCACAGTCAGCCTGCACCTGCTCTCTCTCCCGGTGGGTGGGTCTGTTTCCTCGGCTGACACTCACCAAGTCACGGAGCCCCGCGGTGTTCCCACGGCGCGTCCAGCCCCGGTCACTGCGGCTGTGCTGCGAGACCCCGAGCGCCGGGCTGGGTCTGGTCTCAGTTTCTCCCTGGCTGGTTCTTCCTGATCTGTCATTTGCCGTCAGGGAGCACCCTCAGCTCCCGGGAACTCCCGGCCCTTCTGGGGCCCCTCTGGGCACCACGGCCGACTTAGAGAAGACAGCAAACGCGGGGCTTCACCTCTCCCCGCGGGCCGGCCCTGGGACTGACGGTGAGGCGGTGACCGGGGGTCTCACGTGCACCTGAGCGGCACGTGGAGTCGGGGGATGGTCAGCAGGAAGGGTCCCTTCCCGCTCTCACCACTACCTTCCCTTCTGCCTCTGGTGCTGCAGGTGACAGGCACTTCCTTTGTCACACTTCAGTGTAATTTTGTTTTGACCAAGAGCAGTGTCATGCGCGTTCTGTTCTGGCGCTGGCCTTGTGAGATGCCTTCTTGTCTGTCCCGCCCTGCAGGGGAGGGGCCGGAGGAGGGCAGTGGGCACCACCCAGGGACACACTGTGTCTAGACCGGGGCTAGGCGCAGAGGGGCTGTGTGGAGACAGGCAGCTGCCGCTTGCTGGGCAGAACCTGGATTCTGTGGGGACCGTCTGGCCCGGGTCCTCACGTAGGAGAAAGTTGAGAAAAAGAAACTTGTAAAATGTACTGGGGTTTGGGCAGGTAGCCACCGGCACGTGTCGGTCAGAGCCCAGCCTTCCCGCTCGCCTTCCCTGTCGCCCTCGTGACCGCCGTTGCTTTGTGCCCCTTCTGCGTTAATGACACCACTGCCCGTCAGATGTTTCCTGTTAGTGTTTCCAAATGTGTTGTTACGAATTTTGCTTTTGAAATGCACGCATGGCGGGACTTTCAGGTAAGAGACTTGCGTTGATTTTAAAAATTCAGTGTGATCCTGTCTCAGGTGTTTTTTATTACCTGTGTGTAAAGTGTAGAGCGTTACCGTGCTTCTTTGGCATCAAGTCCTAAACAGTAACCCGTGTCCAGCAGGGCGGTGCTTCCCTGTTGGTAGAAACCACGCCCGAGTGTGCTGTGTCGGGGCTTCTGCGCCCTGGCTCCGGGTGACGGACGACGGGGGAGAAGCCCCGGGGTGCTGGCGCCCGTATTCTTTGTATCTGGAGTAAGGGCCGTTCAGGTGAGCTTACCTGGTGATAATGAAAGGGGTTCTTAAAGCGTGACTAGACCCTGCTCTGTTAAGAAATGGATTGCTGCTTAAATTACAGTGAGCTTATAAGTGACAGAAATCTAATTTTAATTTCTTTTGAGGCTGTCTGTTTCTCCTTATTTAATACATGATCATGTATGTATGTGCCTGATAAGAGAAAGTTCTGAGATTTGAATTCCTTTGTTATCGAAACAAAAGCAGTAAATTGTAGCATCATTTGAATTGTTTGTAGAAAGTCCACATCCCGGAGGGGATGATACAGGTCCGTGGTAGTGTGTGTGCTTAGCATGCGTGAGGTCCTGGGTTCAGTCCCCAGTACCTCCACTAAAAACAAACAAAAAAGTCCATATTCTGAGGGTAGAGGTGGGGGGAGTTCCTGAATAACTTCTTTTTCATGCCTTCCTCCTTTTTCAGGGGAGGAATTAATTTCTTGCTGAGGAATTGGTTCAGAGACAGAATTTGTTGCTATTCTATTTTTTTTTTAAGAGCGTTCTTACTTATGCCCTTAAATGTGAACAGAATTTTCAAAGATGCCAAATTCCCCTTAATCCTGAATACATAAAATCTTAAAATCAAATTGGGTATGTTGTGGGAAAAAAAACAGGAAAGAACTACAGGAAAATTAATGCACTGGGGCCCATTTTGCATGTCGTCAGGGATACCAGTTTGTTGACATTGCATATTGTGCCTTCCTTAAAATTGTCAAATGTAAAAACACACGCACATGGACGGGGGGGAGACCTCTGATACCAAGTAGGTGACAGTTGTGTTTTGCTCCTGACAAATTCAAGCAAGTTACGTGTTAGTGGAAAGTAGTAATAACTGAGATGACTGTGTCCTGATTTCAAGTGGACTCTTTCAGTTGTTACAAAATATCTAAACATGTAAAATTAATTTGAATTCAGTGTTTTACATGCAAAAAAAGGTATGGATTGCAGGCTGGGGCTTCCAGAAGTGTGTGTGGTAGGGTGCAGCACTGGGTGCTTTTTCCAAATTAAAAGTGGTTGCATAAGGTAAGATGGATCACGACGTTGCTGGGGTTTTCACGGCGACCAGCCTGTTGGTGTGAATTTTGCTCCTCAGGCAGGTTAGTCATGGAATCTCTATTCCTTGCCTTCCCTTGAGGTGAATGGGTGCAGCCGTGGGAACTGAGCTTTTAAAGCGGCCGTCCTCGCCTTTCCGTCTTGGGGAAATATGCCTCTTAAACACCGCTTTCTGAAATTATTCCCCACCTGAAGCCTGTCTGTTTACAGAGAAACGTGACAGTGGAATGCTTGTGAGAAATATTTCTCTTGCCTTAATCCAAAGGAATAAGGTATTTGTGTATAAAGACACCACCCACTGTCTTTTGATGAATATTTGAGGTTGAGATTAACGGGAATAGGTGGGTTAAAGCTGCAGTGTTAACTGGAGCTAAGTGCCCGTCCCCTTATTGAGCAGAGACAAGGTGTTCAAGCCAGGGCCCCGGATAGTAATAATAATTTGTACTACAGCACATGCAATAACTTCCTTTGAAAGACAGCAAGGCTTAAGGTCTTTTCAGAACTTTTAGTTAACTTAGGCAACTTGCTGGGCACCTGTGGTGTGCCAGGCCCTGTATTTAGTTTGCTGAGCTGGAGTGGACTTGGTCCCTGCCTTCTTGGGGCTGATGGTCTATTGTGGGAGTCAGAAAGACTGACAGGTAATGGTTCTGCACGGGGGATGGTCCAGTGAAGGTGACCGAGTCCCCTGCCCAGCACAGCCAGCTGAGGACAGGGGTGCTGGGTGATCAGGGTGACATTTGGGAAGCATCCCCAGCCGAGTGTGAAGCATGAAGGGGTCCCCGGAGGCCAGGGCACGGGCTCCGTGGGAGGTGGGGAGTGGGTCTGAGTGGTCTGACTGTGGGGCCATCCCTCGGACGGGGGTGCTGGGGGTTGGGGGGCTCGGTGACTTGGGACCCGATGGGAGATGAGGATTTAGTCCTGACTCCAGTCAGTTAACTGGGAGCCTTGGAAGTGTCAGCTAGGCAGTTGGATATTTGGAACTGAAGTGCAGATAAATGTGTGAATTTGTTTAAAAAAAATCAGGTTGAAACGACATTCAAAATGTCTAATTTTAGTGGAAAGAATTACATTGTAAATGGTTTAAGGGACAGTCTGAAGCAGTTATCTCAGGGAGGCGCCCGTGAGTGGCTGGGGGTTTTGTTGCTGTCTGGGGTTTTGACTTCTCCATAGTTCTCCTTCTGCCTAATTCCAGCGTGAGGCGAGCCCCGGGCAGCCCTACGTGCAGCTTAGAGCAGGAGCATCCCCTTTGTCGTCAGTGTGGACCTGCACAGGGAGGGAGGGAGTCAGAGAGTTTGCTAACTTGGAGTAGTTCGTGTGGACTTCGCTTAACTGGATGGCTTGATGAATTTCCTCCTAAATGGATTTATTTCAGTTACGTTCTAACGAAGAAAACATCTAAATGCCAAGCAGAGCCCTAAATAGCTAATGAATCCGAAGGGGTTATCTCCCAGCACTTTCGCATCTTACGGGCACTGGTTTGCCCTGGTTTGCCCAAGCGCATCAGTGGGGGGGGGGGCGGGGAGCAGGGCTGAGAGTGTCGCAGAGGTGGGGGTGGGGAGGGGTGTCGGAGGGAACAGAAAAGGGGGCTGGCCCCGCACGGCTGCTCTGAAGCAGCAGAACTTGGATGGTGGGGCAGCCTCTCTGGGGGAGCAGGGAGGGCTTGGCTCCCCGGGGCCACTCGGGGAGCCTGAGGGGGGCAGCTGCCACGTTGGCTATGGGCTGGGGCTGCACGCTGCTTCCCTGTTGCTTCCTCAGCAAGGGGCCTCTGCGGGGGAGCTGAGGGGCCAGGCAGCCTGTGTCTGAGTCTGCAGGACTCCTTGCTCTTCTGAGCTCTGGCTTCTCTCTCTTGCCTCGGTTTTCCCATCTCTAATAGAGCATAGTGACTGTGCCCACCTGACAAGAGCGTGTTAAGTTGAAACCTGAGGATTTGTGTTGAGGCCCCAGAAACGGTCATCACTGTCCTCATCCTTGAATTCGGCTAACCATTCTCTGAATACCATTTTCTGCTGATTTAAAAACAAATAATCCAGGCTATCTTAGGCATTTGTTTTATAAAATAAGTTTCTGTAGGTAATTCACTTTCGTTTGCTCGTTTTCACACTGCTGCCAATTTGAAGACAGCTTGGTGCATAGCAGGTGCTCAGGCATAGCTGATGGAAGAAGCAGGTGATTCTCTGCGTCTTGTGAAGCTGAGGCTCCTGGTGCACCGTCGGACTGTGTATATTTTCTGAACCAGAAAGGAAGCAAAGGCCCCAGTTTTGAGTTTTAGTGTTTGGGAGCCAACAAGAACCATATCATTAAACAACAAGCCAAACCAACGTGAAACTAAGCTCTTGGCATTAAAAGCAAAGGCAACAAAAAGCAAAGATAAACCAGCGGGACCACATCGAATCAGGCGGTTCTGCTCAGCAAAGGAGAAGGCGGCTACGGAGCGGGAGGAAATGTTCGGAACCACATACCTGACAAGGGGTGATGTCCAGAGTGTATGAAGGACTCGGAGACTGAAACAGCCAGACAGTCAGATCAAGTAACGGGCTGAGGAACTGAACAGACACTTTTCCAGAGAAGACATACAGAGTGGCCACACAGAAGCACTGTGCTCAGCATCGCTGACCTTCAGGAAAACACAGGCCACACCCACAGCATCACTTCACACCCGTCAGCCCGGCTGTTGTTGGAAGCCAGACGAGTGTTGGCGAGGACGTGGCGGGAGGGAGCCTTGTGACTGTGGCTGGGGGTGTAAGTTGGTGCAGCCTCTGTGGGGAAGAGTATGTAAGCTTCTTGAAAAGTCAAAGCTAGAGCTACCATCGGGTCCAGCAATCCCACTTCTGGGTGTTTATCCAAAGAAAATAGTCACTGTCTTGAAAAGGTGTCTGCACCCCCACGTTCATTGCAGTGTTGCCCACAACAGCCAAGATACGGACACAAGCCAGGTGTCCATCCACGGTGAACGGATAAAGGACACACACAGACACAGGAACATTCAGCCACAAGGAGGAAGGAAACCCTGTCATCTGTGACAACATGGATGACACCTGGCTTGGTAGACAGCATGCGAAGTGAGGTAGGTCAGACAGGAAGACAAAGACGTACTATGCGATCTCACTTACATGTGGAAACTGGAAACGCCAAGCCCACAGAGACAGACGGTGGTGGTGACCAGGGCTGAGCGGTGGGGGAAAAGGGTGGTGTTGGTTAAAGGGTACAAATTTAAGATGATGAAGTTTTGGGGGTGGGATGGACAGCCTGGAGATTATAGGTAGTGATACTGTGTTACAAGTTTGAAAGTTGCTCACAAGAAACATGGTAATTATGTGATGTGTGCAGTGTTAGCTAATACTAAGGTAGTAATCATTTTGCAATATAATTAGTGCATCAGGTAAATACTTTGTACACCTTTAACTTACACAATGTTGTGTGTCTCAAAGCTGCTGGGAAGGGGAGGCCTTGTTTACAGTTTAAGAGTATTTTTTGGTCAACAATGACAATTCTCCAGAAAAAGAGCATGTCTCAGAGCAGGTGCCCCAGAATGAGTGCTGTGCAAGGCTGTTTGTTTCATCATAGTTTTCATCTTTTAAAATGTTTACCCTACGTTTTCCCTTCTCTCATATCTTGAGTGAAGTGTATGAAATACACTTGTTCACATGTAGAACCGACATCATGACAAAAGGGCAAAGGAGGAAGGTAGAGGAGGGTAGATAGTGTCTTCTGAGTAATTTTGGAGAAGTAATTATAAATGATGGACAAGGACATTCTGTTTATTCACTCACAGCATTACTCATAAAGGGTAGAAGCCACGTAGGAAGCGGCAGGTTTTTATTCTCCTGGATTTTACAGTAAAAGAGTGGAAAGGAGGAGTAGTCTGCACTCCTCTGATTCTCCTGTGTTAAGTCAGCCAGTGAGACTGGAGCCTCACGCACTGCACCTCTGTACCCACGGGTGGATGGGAGGGTCCCCATTTTGAAAAGAGGGAGGATGAATGTGCTGTCTGACCCGCACACCTTCTCATTTCTCCAGGCCCCTGCCGGGCCCCAGGTAACCGACACTGCCTATTGGTGGGGGTTGGAGGAAGAAGTTAGTTTGGCCAATAAGATGTGTCGGTTTTGCCTACTGAGTTTCACTTTATTAGATTACTTGTATGTAATCTTCTTGTATGAATATTTGTTAAGATGCTAAGAACTTAGTGTGAAGTGTAATTGCATCACAACCATGTTTATTGGTGCCCCACGTTCATGCAGACTAAAATTACAGCTTCTGTCTAAGCAGGGGCTAGGCAGGTCTTACAGATGCACTCCTTCCTTCCTTCCTCTCATCCCAGTCAGCGATACCCTGGAGAAGCAGCTGGAGGTGCCCAGGGTATGTGGGGGGGGGGTCCTCATCTCTCAGAGCTCTCCTTGCAGCGAGGGAAGCAGATGTGAAGGCAGCGAGTTTGGGATGCGGTGGAGCATCGGCGCGGGGTGGTACTTCCGTCTGGTTGGGAAGGACAGCTCTCCGGAGGAGACAGGGGGCTGGATTTCAGGGCACGAGAAGGAGCCAGACCTGGGAACAGCTGGAGGCAGAGGGAGCAGCTCGCGCAGCAACTGACGTGGAAAAAAGGCTGAGGCTGAGGTGTTCGTGGACCCACAGAGGGCGGGTGTGGCTGGGCTGCGAGGCAGCTGGGAGAGGGGAGGTGGGGGGGCTGTGGAGGAAGGGGATATTGAAGACTGCATCAAAGCTACTTGAGATTTGCTGCTAAATGCGGTAAAAAGCCATTTCCCTGTCAGACTGAGATGTGCCATGATGAGATGTATCTTTAGAAGACTGCGTGGGGAATAATGCCTCGTAGATGGGCGAGGAGGGGAAGGCTGCTGTCCAGTGACGAGATGACGGCGGCCGAGCCTGCAGCCCATGTGGGGGATGTGACTGGGGTGGAGACATGCTTCGGAGCTGGAGCGTCCAGGGTCTCAGGCCGCGAGGAACGAGGGCAGAGAAGGCACTGAGGGTGACTTGCAGTGTCTGCACTGGAGGAGCTGGGGTGAAATGGAGCCTCCTTCTCGTTTGAGTTGAAGACTTGAGGAGTGGAGTAAGGATGTGGGCTGGGAGTCAGGTCCCCTTCCTGTGGAGACATTGGACTGGCTTTGCAATGCCTTTGAGACATCCGAGCAGGTGACGAGTAGGTCCGTGGCCTGTAATTCTGAAGCTCAAGGGAAAACTTAGAGTCGGACGTAGGAATGTGGAAATCACTATGGTAAAGAATAATAGTGTTTAAAAGCATGTGACAAGTAGTGTTTCCACATGGCAGCGATTTGCAGTCATTCTGACCTAATAGTCCTCTTTATCGCTTCCTCCAGCGGTGCACACCCTCGCCTTAATACTTGCCTTGACTGTGGTGGAAAATGCGAGTGCATTTTAGTTAGGAAATTAGTGTAAAACCTGCCAGAGGAACTCCTTAAGTTCTCCTGAATCAGAGCATTTGAATGAGAGTGACATGAGGTTAGATTCCGAGGAGAACAGCCAGGTATAATAGGCTGTAATGAGCCGACTCAGGGGGACCCCTCCCCGACGCGAGGCGGCCATCGCGTTATTTCAGGATCTGCGCGGACAGTCACCCGGGAGGCCTGAGGAATCCAAGTGTGGTTGGCAGGCCCCCGACTGCCCGGAGAGCGTTCGCTCACATAGAGCAGCGAGGGCACCAGTGTGACGTGGGATGCTCACCTGCACGGGGGGTCCGGCCCCCTGGGGGCGCCCGGTGCTGCTGCTCCCCTGCAGAATGCCAAGCAGCCCTTCATTTTTCGGGGGCAAGTGGTGACTGTCCTCAGGCGGCCTTTGCTTGCAGTCACGTGTGGTGTGAGCAGAGGTTTCTGTTCTGGGAACTTGAGACCCCCTAGTGGCGGTTCCTGTTCTGTGTCAGTGTCATTTTCTTTAGCTTGGCCATGTTTATCGGATCTCTAGGTGGAACTGGAGGTACTGCAGAGAGCAGGGAGCGCTTGGCTTAAGGATCCTCCGTGAACCAGGAAGATGACCGTGCCAGCAGAGTCGTTTCATCTGAAACAGTCTTGTTCCGTGTTCTAAAATTTGGTTATCTCTCTCATTCCTTTTTTTCTTAGTGTAATTTAAAGTAATCCCAAGCAAGCAGCATGCCGTCTGCAGGTGGGGTGCCCAGGCTGGGTGGGTGAGGAGGGTGCCCCCTCCCAGGCCAGACGTGCGTGTCCTCCCTGGCAGGTCTGACGGCCCGTCTCCCGGAAAGGCCGTCTAAGTAAAGACGGTCCCCCTGCAGCCGATGAAGCTGAGCCCTGCCTCGTCCAGCGCTGTCCCCTTTGAGGCCCCCGCGTGCATTACTGATCAGCCAGACACTCTGATGTCGGCTGGCGTTGGGTTATGTAGTTTCTGCAGTTACGTGGTTTCTTTAATGATTTATGTGTGCGTTTTGAAAAAATAACAATGATATGCCACTTGTTAAAAAATGAGCAGGACTGTGAGCTAAATTTAAAAATACTGCCTTGACCGGACTACCTGTCAGTCTTGGGTTGGGCGGGTGTGTCCTAAAGCGGTGGGTCTGGTGGGTCTCGTACTGGAAGTGCCGTGGGTGTTAATCGTGCTGTGAGTGTTCTCAGTGCTCAGTACTCACTGGAAACCTAGTTCTCTGATGTCTCCTGGTCCCTCCTCACGCTCAGCCGCGCGCGGTTAGACCTGAGACAAGGGAAGGGCCACACAGCACCTTCTCCTTTCCCGGGCAGAGGACCAGTGGTGCGGACTCCTTTCATTTTTCTTGTGACTGTCTTGTCCTTCACTTTCCTGAGTGAAAGCATTTGAGCTTTGATCTGTCTACGTCTTACTCACTGGAGGGAGAGAATGTTCACAGAGCTTAGCAAACCATCCTGCTAATAAGTAAGCGGGCTCGGCTTTGCAGGAGGGGCTGTGTCTGATCCTGCCCAGAAGCCGGCTGTCTGTTCTGACAAGGGGTGAGTTAGGCGTCTTTGAACCTGGCGTGTTGACTCTCAGCCCACCGACTCCGCGGCATGTGAGTACCCTGCTCACCCCGACAGCCCCCCGGCTGCTGCGCTGGCGAAGGGCGTTTTCCCTTGGTGCCGAGGGGCTGGCCCCTGGCCTCCCTACGCTGCCCGGCGTGCTTGTGTCCAGGGACAGTTACCTACGTGCAAGGGGCTCTGCCCCCAACTTGCCGCCCATTCCCAGTCTCTTGCCCTTCTCTAGAAGACTGAGCCAGACACGGGCTGTGCAGCCTCGTCTGGGGGGCTCTTGACCCGGGGATCACTTGAGAATGTCGTCCGTTTCGGACCCCGAGTCCCCGTGGATGTTGCCTTTCTCCTGGGTCGTGATGGCAAGACAGATGGACCGGGAAATGTGCAAAGAGGTGTTACTCTTTTCTGGAATTTCTCGGAAGGATTCAGTGAAGGCGCTGAGATTTTCAAGGTCATCGAACCTGAAAAGAGCCACTTCAGGAACCAGCAGAAGGCAGGTTGGTGCAGGGTTCTCTGGTGCCTTCAGGGTTCCTATGATGCTGAAAGTAGTTGACATTTTTGGAAAAGTTTCTTGATTAATTTGAACATTCTTTTGAAGTTTCCAAAGCATATAGATTTTTCTGCGCTGTCATTTGCTTTGTGGATGTTTATTCTTTACTTGTGTGTACATGTGTTCCTTTGTTACGTGGATTTAAATTACTCACTGTCACGACACACAGTTGTGATGTTATCAGGAGATTCCGGCTCCTGTGATGAACTCCTGAGTTCTCGGAAGACGTTGTTGTAATGAGGGCCCTCATGTTACTCGAACATCTCACCGAAGAGACTTCATTGACTTCTGTGCTTAAACAAAATGGTAGAATAAAAGCAAATTAGAGTTTCTCATTTCGTAGGAATGCTGTTCCATAGGACTGTGTGGGATTCAAACTTTTTTTTCTAAAAAATACTTGGAGCCCAGTGTATGGAAATACAGGTGACAGGAAGCCGCTCTGGCTGTGTGCTTTCTTGTTGTTTTGTTTTACTATGTGTTGAGTGTGTAACTTGAGGCTGTTCAAATAACATGTCTTTTAATAGCATTGTCTGTTAGAAATGAAAAGATTCCTTTTCTTAGTGTTAATATTTTTGGAGCTAGTTTTCAGTTACCAAGCAACAATAATAATTGGTAACAAGGAAACATCCCAAATAAAATGTGATTTTTCCCCCTTTTATCATTGATCTTTGGACAAGTGCCATGGGTTGTGTGCGCCCCCCAGTGGTCTTTTGGTGGAATGGCTGTTTGGGCTCCACTGAGAAGTAGCCGTGGTCTCTGAGCCACTGATAGGGGACCGGTTGGGTTTTCTGCATCACAGATACGTGCTTCGGAACTGCTTTCTCCATGTAACTCAGCTCCAGCTCAGATACGTGGTGTTTTTCTGGTAGTTGATGAGCGATGTGTGGGAGGGAACGTCTCTCAGTGGTTTGTAAATTGGACACTGTCATCACTGCTCCGCTGTGGTCCTCACATGTCTGCTAAAGCTTGAGCGATTTTGACTTCACCTTTTCCCCCTTCTTTTCCTTATTATCATGGAGAATGTTGACATATCAGAAAAAATCGAATCACTAATCTGTTTCCTCCGGCAGGAATCGCAACCATAATAGATACTTGTTGGTTAAGAATTCTCAGCAGTCCTGAATTTTTCCAATGTGACGGTGTTTATGTGCAGATCAGTGTAATCTGAATCAAGGGCACAGAGTAAAACCCGTTTTTAAGAAATTAAACCTTCTAGAATACACAGAAAATAATGCCAAAATGAACGAGGAAATTAAGGATGCTGATTCAGCAGGCGGAATCTTTTCTCTTCCCCCTGGAAGAAGCGTGGGGTTTAAAATCCTACTCAGAGCTGAGGGTGGGGGCCCCTGTGTTGGCGGCGAGCTTGAGAATTTGAATGTGAGCGCCTGTGTTGTCATTCCAGATTCCGTGGCTTTGTTTATCGAAGTAGGGTGTGTCCCTGGAGTTCTCTGCCAGAATCCAATTGTTTAATTAGATTCTGCTGAGCATTTCTAACTTCCTGCCCTAAACTGCCTGGAATGGCTTGTGGGTCCAGCGGTGGGGGTAACAGTGAAGGTGCACCGCTCCCCTAAACTTGCCCTTTGGTGGCTAAGCTCCGAGCCGTCGGGTGCAGTGAGGTCACTTTCCGCGTTAAGGGGTAGACGTGGTCTCTGGGGGGGTGTGGGGCACGTTGGCTGTGTAGCTGAAGAGCTCAGTTAGGCTCCTGCCCTCAGGTCCTGGGCCATTTTGTGCATAACTGTGTGTGACACTCTTGGCAAAGAAAGGCACTTTTTTTTTCCTTCAAGGAAGACACATCCCTCCTCAGAGCCTCGTCTCTCTGCTGGGAGCCAGCGTGTCACATGTAAGCAGCCTCATAGTTTCGTTTTTATACATCACTGCTTGAGGAAATGTTCCCATAGGAAATACGTTTCAAAATTAAGGTTTTGTTTGCTTTTGTGGGGTAGGGATGATGGTTGGAATAGGAGTGTAACGTCACCCCTGAGAGTTGTCAGGAGAATTAAGATTGTGTATTAAATGGGAAAAAACCAAGAGAAGCAGAAGTGTCACGTGCTGCACAGTTTGCTGGGCTCATGAGGGAAAGCATTCAGTTAAAGTGTGCAGTTGAAGAATCTGCCTCAGCAAAACAGCAGTCTTGGAAGTAGATGGATGGAATTCGTGCGTCAGGGTGTGTGCAGGGCCCAGCGCGTGCATGTCAGCCATTTACCCCAGTACTGCCGCTGTGTCACCCGTGTGTTCCTGTGTCTGTGCGACGCCTGCGTCTTGATTAGATGGGAAGTCACAGTCTAGCTGTGGAAGTCAGCAGAGTGACAGGCACATCCTGACGGTGAAAGGACAGAGACACTAACTCAGAAAGGTAGGCGGTCTTTTAATTCAACAAAGACAAGCCTTAAGACCTGTAAGTTGCACAGACGTCCACGTGCCTGTTCAGCGGCCTTCCTTTTTAAGTGGAGCACGCACAGCTCAAAATCAAGCTGCCTCGGTCCTGCGGGGCCTGAGGGTACTGGTTTTGAACTCTTGTTAATGGTCCTCAGGTACAAAGTAAAGGAAATCGGGTGGGTTTTGTATTCAAACACTAGGAATTTGTAGTATCTGGTGTGCGTGTGTGTGGGTGTGCGTGGGTGTGTACATGTGGGTCTGCACGTGTGTGTGTGCAGGTGGGATGCTAAGGCATCTGTCTTAGGCTTTTCCACGTTCTGACTGAGCTGCATGTGGAAGGACCACCGTGCAGCGAAGCCCAGCCCTGTGCACACACGTGGGTTTTCACCCCTGGAGCCCCGTGCGTGCACACGTGTGTTTTCACACAAGGCGTCCTCTGTTCCGTGGACGGGGCCAGTTCTCGTCAGCGAGAGCCTGCGGCCACGTCCAGGGTGGTTCCAAGCACAGCACTGTTTGTCGTGAGCCGCTGAAGCGCATGTTCTTGTGAAGTGCTTGTTAGGAAGCACCCGAAGAACATGTGACGAGTTAGGGGCCTGTAACACTTCTCCTGTTTCATAAAGTGTAACCTTTTTTTTTCTTCTTGAGAGAGAACGACTTAGCAGGTAGGATGTGTACGTGTGGACCACTTGGGAAAGTATATTTTCCCTTCGTTACCAGAATGGTTTCCTAATCGCAGCAGAAGAGACAGTGTTGCCGCTGACGTCACCGAGATGGGAGGAGCGTGTTCCTGGCAGGTTCTGTGACTTTGCTTTGCTGCGTCTGTTTCACAAAGCGTCATCACATTGTGTTTCCTCTTACTCTTGTGTTGCCAGAGTTGTACGTTCTTGCTTTTTTCACAACCTCAGTTAATGAGATGCTTCTAAACTTAAAAACACTTCATATTTTCAAGAGTAGCTTCTGTATTTTTTAACTTTGAGCCTAGCTTCTCCCTGTGTCACCAGGTGAGCGTGTGCAGAGTGTAGTCCTCTAAGGATCAGTTTAAAAAGTACAAACCCTCAGTATTTGCTCCCCTCAGGTTATTCTAGGGCAAATACAGGTTTCTTCCAAAAACACACCGTCTGCAGATGGAGGGGTTTCTGACTTGGACTGAAGCAAGCTTTCCTTAGTTATTTCTGGGGACATTTTGTTGGGAATTAGGCGTTAACTGCACTCCTCAGTCTCCTCCGACACTGAGTTATAAGATGGTTTGGTCTGACATGGCAGCCAGGTTAAAGTGGGCTGAGATGGTTTTGGCTCTTAAGAATAGGTCCATCCACGTTTTGCTTTCTGTTTTGTGAGCGGGAGGTATTAGGTTGGGTTGTATTTGGAGGCGGTGCTGGGGATGGAGCCCAGGACCTCGTGCCTGCTAAGCTTGCGCCCCACTGCTTGGCTACACCCTCCCCCCGGAACAGGTGAATCCAGAGCTTTCAGTGGTTACCATCAAAGGGGAGTGGGGTGCATGCAGGTGGAGTGCGTGGCAGGAGTGCTGATGACATTTGCCATCCTCAAGGTGACAGAAAGGCTGCTGAACGATTTTTGAGAAAGAATCAAGCGCGGCCAGGGTCTCTGCCTTTACCCTTGTTCTGCACCTTTACTGGAGTCACGGTCTCCCCGCACCAGAGTGACCCCAGCTACAGGTGCCGGCTGCGGAGTGAGGAGGGAGGACAGGTGCAGGGTGCAAGCGGGAGGGTTGGTGCGCGTCCTTCCGGAAGCGGCCGTGCACGTAGGGGGTGCGGTTCACACCGTGGTGTGTTGGTTGCATCTGTTCCCCGTGGGGAACTGGCTCTTTTAGGTTACAGAGGTTGACTGTTGCCACATGGGGCCACACGGCTGCGTGGCCAGAGTGCCTCGGTGCTCAGCTGGTGGCACATTCCTGGTTTACCTTTTTGGGCTGTGAACTAAATGTGCTGTAGTTTGTGTTAATTTGTGCTGTAAACGCCTTCAGTTTTGTGCTTGATCATAAGGGTGGGTGAGAAAGGACGATCCGTGCGTCAGGAACAGCTCTTCTGGTGGAGGCGCAGAGGAGGACCCTGCGAATCAGACGCACGTGAGTAAACCCAGGCTTCTGCTTTCAGTGACGTGTCCATTTTCAGCTTGTAGCTTTAAAGCCACGGAACGTGTTGTTTCTGAAACCCATGGCCTGCGCCCGCGTCCCCCGGGAGGGCTGCGCCGGCTTTCCTGTGACGGCTGGAGCAGTGGACGTTCGCTCCTGAGGAACCGGTTGTCTCTGACGTGGAAACACACACGGTTGTGTTTCGGCAAGCGTGTTCCTTTTCCGTTTCTTCTGGCCCGCGTTTCAGTGTGTCTTGCAGCATTGTGCGGTGACATCAGCCCTTAGTTTTAAATTTTTTCTTGAGTTTACTTTTCATATGGAGTTTGAACTACATATTACTAAGATTTGTGCGGTAAACAGTTTCATTAGTTTTTTAGCACAGTAGTTTAAGCATCAAGCACCAAGCAAGTTTTTATGTTTTAAGGCATTGTTTGAACCTTGTGGAGGAGGTAAGTGCATCGCTGGAGGAAGCTGGTTTTAAATCCGTCTTCTTCAGAGGTTTGACCTACGTGAATCACTTAATTTTTCCTTGCTGAAATTGGCATTTTTGTACAATTCGGATGTCTGTTTTTACATCTGAGTTCCCTGATTCACAACGCACGAGAAGCAGTGGCCTGGTTTTATCACGTGTCTTACCCTTTCAGGGGAGCCGAGACTGTGAGAAAGGAGGTCTGGAGATGGAGCCCAGGCGGCTGTCTGACGCCTGCGAGATGCAGTCTGAACGCTCCTGGGTTGTCCGGTTTATTGCCATATAGCTGCTCATGACGTTCTCTTACTGTTTCTCTGTGCACACTGGGTGCGTCCAGCAGGACTGGCCCGGAAACGGGAGCCCCGGTCTGTCCCACGTCACCGCGTGTCAGCGCTGTCGTGCTTGCAATCATCTACTGCTAATGTTTCTCAAATACGCCAGACACAAAATCATCTTAAGTCATCGTGCATTTTCAGAGTGCTGGTGACCCGCCGCGGGCCTCCCCACTGCCCTTACTCTCGGTGTTGACCGTTGTGTTCTGGGAAACTGGGCTGACACCCAGGGCGCAGCCCATTCTTGAGGCATTAAATTCTAGCTTCTGACCTGTTGGCATCACGTTGACAGAAAGGTTGCTTCCGCCGGCTGGTTGGCTGGATTTTGCTCTTGGGTTTCCAAAGCAATTTCTCAGCCTGTATGTCGAGAGTCCTGGGCTGGCTGTTTGTAACTCAGTGGGGGGAGTTTCTGAGAGTTTGGGAGCAGACATTTACATTGTTGAGGGCGGGGAGTCTGGATGCACATAAGAGTGTGATTTCAGATTAGGTCCAAGCGAGGTCTGCTTCAGAACTTCTGTCTTTAGTTTCCGGAACCCTCAGTCCCCTGCTACGTGTGCGGGTCTGCCTGCCCCGCGTCCTGCCTCGAGGATGAAGGGAAGGCAGGCAGCACACCCAGGGGCGGAAGAACAGGCAAGGAGGCCTCCGCGCACAGACAGCTGGGGCCAGCGACAGGCTGAGACTCCAATGGTCAGTTGTCCTGCAGCGCCACCTAGAGTCTGGCGCCGACGCTGGACTGGCTCCCGAGCATGGCTCTTAGACACGTTGTGTTGTGCTGGGGAGCTGCGGCTTCTTGCTGCTTGAGTGGCTGCGTGGTCAGCATTTACTGCATGAATACACACGCTAGGGTTTTCAGTGATGCACCTTCTGTGCTTGAGCTTGGCTTTTTTGGAGGATTGGCTTTTATTTAGGCATAAATTAGGTTTGTGAGAATCCTTCTTGCAGTATGACTACTGTCTCGCTTATTTGAGTGGCCGTACCTACACTGATGAGCACATGCTAGAAATCTTTACTATAAACAACGTGCACAGATTGTTCTAACACAGGAGACGTCTCCAGGCAGACTTTCCTTGTTACTTGAAGCTGTGCGTTCGCTCACGTTGTCCCTGTTCGGTCGGATGCTGTTCCAGAAAGGTGCTCATTCCCCCCTTTGGGCTGTCATCCAGCTGAAAATAGGCACAAACACTTACCTAATTTATGAAGCAGTTCTGAACTGTCTGCAGATTTGGCATAAGCCATTACAGAGAGGAGGACAGCGTGTGCCTGAGGACCTGGAATGAGGAGAGAAGGTATTTAGCATTTTGCAGGGAAAGACCTGCTTGGGGTGACCCTCTTCGTAGCCTTGTCTGGAATGACGGATGCCGTGGCCGCTAATTTGACTGAGAAAAAGGTTTTGATTCCATTTGCTCTTGGTACAGACTTGACATGAATATATTAAAAGCACTCTTTCTGGGGAAAAAGGGGAAAGTTTTATAGATGAATGGAATGACACAGCGTCTTTAAAATGTACGCCATGCCTCGCACCCTTCATGCGCAGGGGCGGGTGCGGGGTCACACCCCAGAGCCCAACCCCTGTGCTCCGGGTGCTGTTTGTCACATCAGCTTTTGCCCATGGTCAGTACCTGGAGGTCTGGGGAGCGAGGAAGCTGACCGTGGGGCAGAAGGGCCAGCAGCTCTCTCGACCGCTCTGAGATGTCAGTGAGTGTGGACACGTGGGGACGCCGCGCCCTGCCTACTGGTCCCAGGGGCTGCATCTCACGCCCTCCCACCCCCGGGCTGCAGGATCTTTGGAGCAGGGGTGCCGTGGGGAACCTTCGTGCAGCTCCAATAGCCCCAGATGCCCTCCTCCCCGTGGGAAGGGCTGAGCTGAAGCTCAGGGGCTCCTGTCCGGGTGTCTCCTTGCACCACAGCAAAGGCCCCCGTCCCTGACTCTGCTCCGCTGTGGTGTGACGGCTCTCACTGTGCGGTCCCTCCCTCCTGCCGAGAATGCAGTAGGGGCCTGTGGACCGTAACCCAGGCCCAGTTCGGGCTGCAGATGAGTAAGTAGATGCTTCCAGTTTTTTCGTTCTTCTTGATTCTGTGCGAAGATGAGGCATAACAGCTGTGACTTTCTGTCCGAAGCTCCACAGAACATAGGTTTGCCCCCGAGTCTCCGCTCGGACGTAGCTGACCTGGCGGTCCCCTCCTTCTGCAGACGCGAGCAGTTCGGGAAAAGCGGCAGGACCGTCATCAGGCCTGCTCAGTGCAAAAGCTCCCTCTGGTGCCTTGTGGTGGTCCCCGACCTGCTCGCGGGCTTCAGGGTGTTTGTGGTGGGCTGTGCTTCCTAATGCGCTGTTGCTTTGTTAGTTACAGAAGAGTTAGCCTCGTCAGCGTGTCGGGGGCGTGACGTGCGTCTTTTCTGCCCCTCGTTTCTCAGGTGGAGTAATTTCAGCTTCAATTCAAAAGTAGTTTCTGACTTGAGGTTCCCGGTAGGTCCTGAAGGGCTGCGTTCTGTATAAGGATGAAAAGTTCTGTTCTGCAAAATCCCCGCACTGTTTGCACCAGTCCGTGTGGCTGTCATCGGAGCCCTTCTGCCTCATGTAAAAAGTGGCTCCGGTAGGTAATATAATACGTGAAAGGATGCCTGCTGTGGGTTCAGCTTCTAGAAGTTGCCCTTGTTTGCTTATTTATTTTGAAGTGGAGTTGATTTGCAACGTCCTGTTAGTTTCTGGTGTGCAGCATGGTGATTCAGTCGTGCACACGTATTTCACATTCTTTTCCATTTTAGGTTATTCCAACATAGTGAGTGTAGTTCCCTGTGCAGTACAGTGGGACCTTGCTGGTCATCTGCTTTATATACAGTATGTTTTAATTTTATCTTTCAGTTCGAGTGTAGTTGATGAACAGTGTTGTGTTTCTGGGGCACAGCGTCGTGACTCAGTTACACACGGATACGTGTTCTTCTCCTCTGTAGGTTACTGCAAGGTACTGACTGCAGCTCCCAGGGCTGTACAGCGGGGCCTTGCTGTTTAGTTTATATACAGTGGTGTGTCTGCTAAAAGTCACACTTGTTTACATTCCTCTTTCCTGAGGTCAGCAGGGGCTGCCCTTCAGGCCGGCATGGACTGTGAAGGGCGGACTGGGAGGCAGCACAAGAGCGGCTTAGAACTCCGCAGCGGGACGCAGAGCCTCCGTGTCGTGTTGACAGTTCTTCAGCCTGGACGCGGCCAAGTGCAGCTTGTGTGGGTGACACCCACCGTGTACTGTGGTGGCTACACCGGACCTCTGTCTCAGGCGGGTCTTGGGTGGGCCTCAGAGACGTCTGTCCGTACGTTCACTGCTGTGCGTTTGGGGCAGTGAGGGGACAACAGACCTGATCCTCACAGGCAGTCGTTCTGTGCAGCTGGGCTGTGCCTCTCAGCTGCAGTGCCTGGGTGGGGGGACCCCATAACCCCGGTGCCTGTGTGGCCCTGAGCACGGTCGTGACATCTGACAGCTCCTGTGCCTAAAATGTACTTCATGTTCAAAACCTTTATTCTCAACTTAAAATCATCTCTCTTTAGAGAAAAGTAAACAGTGCAGGCATTTATGCAGATACCGTGTGTGGTTCAGCCGGACTTCTGTCCTGTGATAAGCCTTAATTTAAACAAGGACCGCCAGAAATTAGTTTCAGAGTTGGAATTAAACAGAAAAGTTTTTTATAACAGTATGATTTTTAAGCACTGGAAGGAACTTCAGAAATAATTTTTAGCGGGTTCCCTCCTTGGAGGAGGAAGCACAGGCCGGGGTGATGTGTGGCTTCTTGTTGGCAACGAGCCTGTCCCAGGCGCAGGGTCTCCCCGTCCCGGCTCCCTCACATCCATCTCCTTTTCAGACCAAGCCAGTGCTCATGTGTGCTCTTGTTTTGCGTGAAATCTTTCTATTAGAGTGGATTTTGTGGGTAGAGTCTCGCCATAAGGTAGTACACAACTAGATAACAAATACTTTGAAAATAATATCCTATGTAAATTCAGCACTTACGTGTGCCAGGGACGGCCATGAGGACTCCTTGCGTTTCACCAAACGTGACGGTCCCCTCCGCGAGTGGGTTCTGGTACCTTCTCCATTTCACAGATGAGGGAACCGAGGCGTGGGGATGCATCCAGGACAAGCTGTGTCCGCCCGCCCAGCCCGCCCTTCGCCCCACGTGCACTGCTCCCTGTCCCGGTGCTGGGGGAGCCCGGGAGGGCAGGCCGGGGAGGTGGCACCTGCTTGCTCTTGGTGGCTTGTGCTCCTGCCAGCACTGGCCAGCGGGCCCTTCCACGACGGCTGAGTCTAGTTCTCAGCTGTTTTTCTGGCGGCCCCAGAAGCAGCTTCCCAGGCTCCTGGGAGGTGTCCACAGCCCAGCTCCCGGCCCAGGTTCCAGCACCAGCCCTGCCGAGTGCTTCCTCTGCTCCTAGGGACCAGACCCCCGGCCAGGCCCTGCTGGTGCAGGAGGTCCTTCTGCCAAGTGCCCAGTGCGCGCATCCCAGCCCCTGCACGCAGCGCCCTCTGCTCCCGGGGCTGGGTACCCGCTGCCGGGACCCTCCTCCAAGGCTCTGCTCTACCCCTACCCCACCTCCCGTCCCGTGTCCCCAGCTCCACGCCCTCCTGGTTCCCTGGTTCCCCATGTTCTCTGTGGTGATGTCTGTTTTCCTTACTGGACCCTGACTGTACTTTCAGCATGTATCAAGTAATATTCAAGATTAAGCAAATGAGATAATAAAATAATTTTGGTGAGTTTACTGTAAGTAATACTGTAATTTAAACTAATAATCTGATTATGAATTAGTACTAGTGCATATTTGCACATACTTACCAAAGGGTATAAATCCCAAACAGTCTTTTAAAAAATGGAATGATTTCTTTATTAAGCTCCAAAAAAGTTAAAATGAAGCTGGAAGAAGGCAGGAGTTGGCCCCATGAAGTAATTAGTAAAATTTACAACGGTTGGGAACACTGCTTATCCATTTAGAATAAACAAGTGTCAGCTGATTTTCATGCACTTCAAGTGGACTTTTTTTTTTAATAATTTTTTTATCAAATGAATGCCTAAATTCCTTTCTTCTCACCCCAGGTTAAGGAAGCGTGAAACAGTGCATGGAAGTGTGCATGTTCCTCATTCTGGCTTTTCTTATTTGTGCTTCTGCCAAGGATCCAAAAGACCTGGTCGCTGTTGCACAGGTTTAGGGTCAGAGTTTGCATCAAAGCATAAGTCCTTCCAGAGCGTGGCACGTGCTGCTCCCGCAGGCACAGTTGTGAGTGTTTAATGCGAGGCTGTTTCCTCCCCGCGTGTTGACATCGAGCCCATTGCACGCCTCCGCTCGGTGCTTTTGCAGTTTTTATGTGGCACCTGTTCCCCGACCCCAGAGCACTAGCGAGGCCGGAATCCAGATCACAGTCGGGACAGCAGGGAGCTGCCCCTGTCGGCTTCTGACTCCTCCCGCATTTTGAGTTATCGCTCACAACACAGACTTGCTCCCAGTTCCCAGCGTAGTTAGTGGAAGAGACCATCCCAGGAGGCTCGGCAGCTACAGGTAGGTCACCATCACCAGATGCGTAATCACTGTCACTGGGAAGCATTTGGAAGTACCTGGTGAGCATTCTAACAGCGTAACAGCAAGCAAACCCCTCTGGATTTTGATGATTGGTCCTTTTGTGTTGAACGGTGATTAAAGTGACTGCGGGCACAGCTCTGGAACCTTCCTCTGAATGTCTTTATCCAGAAGAGGTGATGGTCACCCTGCACTCGGTATGAAATGCACGCCACCTTTCTTTTTGTGTGTCCTCCACTCCTTCAGCTGTGCCAAGTTTTAATTAACGTGCGTCAGTAGTATGAAAATGTGAGTCTCTATGATTACATCTCTAGTAGCCACATTTCGGTCTTTACTGACAGTATAATCAGATCCCAGCTCCTGGGATCAAGGTCAGTTATCTGGAAAATACTGGAATGAGATGTGTTCCAGATTTTTTTTAAAAAAATTTGAAGGTTAAAAATAAAACACAAAATAGTGGAGGGAGGCTGAGAGAGCTAATGTTACTGTAGAAGAACGGGTTTACCACCACTCTGTTAACATTACTATTTTTTTTTGGTGACACGTGAAGGTGATTGTAGAAACTAAATTTGACAAAGGAAGGGAATTTTAAAGAAAATGCTCTTTTTCCCCTCTTCTGTCTCAAATTTGTATGTCATAACAATTTCTTTTGACTTTTGACTACTATGTGAAAGGGCTGTTTTCAAGTCATCCTTCTCGAATGTTTTGAGCTCATGCTGAAGACGACACTGAAAATGTCCTTTGGTTTTTGAATTCAGTTCTGAGGAGCAGAGGGGATTTCTGTTCTCTTTTCTGCTTTATTTCACTGCTCCTTCTGCTTCTCTTCATATTTGTTCACTCCCTTCATGGTGGCTTGTCTTCGTGGAATTTAAAGTTGAAGCCGTTTCCCAGCCTCCAGGTACCTCAGAGGTGGGCCCATGGGCTCCCCCTGGTGGGCACTGTCCGCGTTGTATCCCCAAGGCCCTCGGGAAAGCGACTGGTCACGTAATGTCACGGCTGTTTTTAAGACTGAGAATGGCTTCAGAGTTCTCCGTCCTTTATCTGCTCCCCTCTGCGTTCTGCCCTCTTGCGCAGGTTTTGTAGTGATGTCATGCCCCCAGGAGCCCCCCAACCGCGGTTCTGTGTGACCAGGAAAAATGCAATGTGAAAGCGTTAACAGGTGGCCCTGGAAGAGACATTCTCATAAAGGCTTTGTGTTCGGTACAGTTCAGCCTCTACTTTTTAGGGGTTTGTAGGGTTTGATAAGAAGCCAAGCTTGCTTTTCTTCTGAACACTGTAATGGAGGCGGGGCTGGAGAGTGAGCAGGTTGGAGTGCAGAAAAGTCACCTTGTTACACGGGGGAAGCGGCTGTTTTTCTAACAACAGGTCTGAATGGCAAATACCTTTCAAAGTTGTGCTTAACAAATGCTGGGCAGGGTGTTGGGCTCTGAAAAGCATGTGTCCTGTGCTTTTATATTTTCATGGTGGGAAAGAATATATGGTGATTTTTTTAAGTGCTTGATTTCATGGTTCTTACTGGAAGCAGGCATGAGCATTTGGGGGTGGACTGTGATTTTAGAGAGAAGAGGCGAGGGTCATGGTGTTTCAGCGTCAGAGTTAGGGAAGGGCAGGTGCGAAGAAGCTCGCAGTGTGTCCATGTAGCAGTGGACCATCCTCACTGGAGAGCAGCCGGCAAGAGCCTGGAACGGAAAACCCTGAGAGCAGACGTCAGAGCCGAGTTTAGGAAAAAGCAGCATGTGCTGGTCCAGAAGGCGATGGAGAAACGAGAGGTGAACAGATTCTGTGATGGTTTGGTGTGTAGTGGACCTGAGTTAGCAGCATGGCAACCACAATGACCTGTCTTTGTTTTTTATCGGTGAAATGTCTGCTGCTCCGTTGAGGGGCACAGATATTTTTCCACAGAAATGCAGGCTGTGCGTCTTGGGTTCTAGAGTGAGTCAGGATTCAAATGGCCTGAGTTCAAGTCAGCTTTCTGGCTGTGTGACCATGGGCAAGTTACTTAACCTTTCAGTGCATCTGCAAAACGGCGGTGATAAAAATAGTGTGTCTTACAAGGGGGTGGAATCAGTGTGCGGTGGGTGACGTGTAAGTCCTTAAACACGTTTGCTGTCGTTCCTTCATTTTTGTGCGTCTGTGTAGCTGTTCCCAGAGGCCAGCAGTGGAGATATCTTTATGATGCTTCTTTGAACTGTTTTTTTCCATAATTTTATTGGCACCAAATGTGTTTATTTTCACATAATCCCTATTAGAACCATGTAGTCACACTCATATTTTTATAAAGCTTGTCAGTTTACTGTTAGAGCAGTTAATAAAGACAAGGTGTGAATTGCTAACTCGCGCCTCTGTTAACGGGAGGCAGCTGTGAGGATGCTGCCGTCAGTGGGCGTGTGTCTGTTGCACCGGCTCGTTTCTCTTCTGGATTTCTCTCCTCCTGCCCTGTAGTCGCACCTCCAGGTAACGTGTCACAGAGAGCAGCTCTTCCTTCGCAGCCGGTGCCCAGTGGGCACGCCTGGGGCTGCGGCAGGTTCCTCTGGGGTGGCCGGGGTCTGAGGTCCCGTCCGCAGCTGCGTTGTGCATGGAGCTGTTCTGCGGGGTGCAGTCTCCCCACTCCCTTCCAGACCCCTCCTCCTGGGCTCATGGGACACGTGCTGTTGTCGTGTGGGAGCCTTTATTTTCAGAGGAGGCGAAGTTTGTCACAACAGAGGAAAACATGAAAAGATATGATTTTTTTTCAGATCTTAAGTGTGACGAACATCTCTGTGGGGACTGCGGGTGATGTAGTGAGGGCCGCGTGAGGGACAGGCTGGCCGGCAGATCGCAGGAAGGAACCTCGGTTTTCCCAGGTTGTACGTCCGACCGCCAGGCTTGCTTGTCAGGTGGCTCTGCTCCCACACTGTCTCCTTTTTCATGCTTGAATGTAAGTTGTTCCATCCTAGACAACGGAGTCCTGTCACTTGCCCACAATGTTAATTTTTCTGAGTATTATGCCTTACATAAGACCCTCCAGATCTTTCTCTTCCTTAAAAGTGATCCAAGCTAACAGATTTCTCTCTCTCGGATGCGTGCTTCGTCTGTTTTATTTTTTGTCCCTGCCCAGAGCCCTAGGGCTTGTCACTTAAATGAGCACTTCTGTTTTAATACTCCCACCTCTTCACTGTCTCTGCCGGAGCCACCAGCTTTTTATTTGAAATGCAAATCTCTGCATCACAAGCCCAGGTCTGACCCACTTATACAGTCGGTTACCTTCCTCTGGGCTCCTTGTTAACAGTGGAGGAGTTGGCACATTTGTGACGTAGGGTTGCCGGAGTCCGGATGTTAATAGTGTGTTTTATTCTCTAGAATTTGTCTGTCTTTCCATGCACCTGACCTCCTGGTGACACTGTGGGCTCAGGGTGTCCCCGCCAGGCGGTGAGACAGGATGTGTCCCCCAAACTGCAGTACTGGTCCCCGTGCGGCTGCCACGTGGGGGTGCCCGCTCCGTCCTGCTGTGTCTCCGCTTTGTTCCCCATCAGCAGGGGTCCCGGGCTTGGTCATTGGAGAGGACTTGGGCTGCAGGGCACTGAGCCCACCCTCTGGCCTGACATGGCAAGTGCTGAAGCCCCTGGCTGCATCGTCCAGAGCCAAGTGGTTGGCTAGGTCACCACGTGTGGTGGTGGCGCTGGCTCTTCCCTTCTCAGTTTTCACTACCTGTTCCCGGGCTTTTCGGCCGCATCTGCATGGAGTTGATGTTGTGGACATTTCCTGAGCTCTCCCTGAAGGCCCTTGTTTTTCTAGGCTTTCCTGGATACTTAGGCAACTTAAAAAGATGCCTTTTCATCCTTGGGGTCCCTCCCCAGCCCAGGCAGCAGCCCCGCTGTGCTCGAGCGAATCCGTCCCCCGAGACGCATGGCCCTCCCGGCCTCCTGGTCACGCTCGGGGACGCAGTGCCTGGTGTTGCCCTTCCTGTGGCCGCACAGGCGAGGGCAGAGGACTCGGGGGACCAGGAGCCCTGGAGGCCCATCTTGGCCCGTTTAGTTTAATGCTGAGTGTCCCATCGCTCCCCTGCCATGTGCAAAACCCGACGACGGTGTCCCATGTCGGAGGAGTCACGGCCAGTGACTGCACCAAGGTCATCCCCATGGGCAGCCCCGCACGTGCCAGCTGGCCCGTGGGAGCCTGTTAGCAGTTTGGTGGGGCCCCTCGGATCCCCAGTGTCACGGGGTCTCATCATGGCCGCCTCCGCAGCCACCTGCAGGAGAGGGGCACACACAGCTCTCGGCGTTTGTTTTCAGATGAAACACGTCAGCGTTAAAGATAAACGGTAAAGCGCTCATGGAAGCTTCTGGCTCCTTGAAGAGTCGCTTTGAAGCTGTCGTCGTTGCGTTCATTACCGTCACTCTGCGGCTCAGCGTGGCTTTACGGGTTTTTAGTCTTGGGTTCCCACATGTGTTTTACGATGACACAGCATTAGGTGAAGTTTCAGCCTGATTACATGCAGTCCTCGGCCCGGGTGCGCGCCCCCTGGCGGTACCGGGAGGGAGGGCGTGTTTCTGTTCATGTATGAACGCGGGGTGGTGTTTTCGGTGAGCTTTGCGTGTCGAGGGTCCACCCAGGGTGGGTCTCTGTGCCGAGAACACTGACGCGGCGCCTGCTCGGTGCCCCTGTTCTTGGGGTCAGCGTGTGTCCCCCTGGCTGGGATCTCAGACGGTGCAAAGCGCGGGTTCCATAGACGTTCATCATTTCTTGATTGAACGTTTTCAAAAGCTGACTTGTCCTGGGGTTTCTCTGGCAGGATGTTTGCAGCTGCTAATGTTGGTTAGAAGACAGTGAAGTGTGTTCTGCTTGCTTGCATTTTAGCTGGAAAATCAGGAGGCAAGGAGGCTACGGCTGCGTGTCAGCCTGGCGCCCCGACTGCATCCGGGCAGGGCTGACCTGCGGCCAGCAGGCTTCAGGTGTCCTGGATTTGACCGCCATGTCCGGATCTGTTCCCGGGGGTTGGGTGGGGGGTTGCTTTAAACATTCCACTGTCGCTGCTTTGAACTAGTACCAGTGATGTCTTAGGAAACAGAGCAGCTGAAGTCAGTGGATTGCAACGATAGGGCCGCAGATGTTCTGAAGTCGCCATCTTTTTTAACTCAGCCACGCTGCCATCCACGGGTGTGTTTGTGGGTGCTTACACCGTTTCCTCCAGGCCCAGCAGCGAGGTGGGTGGTGAGCGGACAGGGCCCTGTCCCCAGAGCTCACAGTGGCCATCGCTGTGGGGAGGGCTGCGTCTGGGTGCCGGTCCACAAGATTCCGCTGCGTGCGGGCAGAACCCGCGTCCACGGGTGGAGGGCCGTCTGGCTCTGTTTACAGTGACTTACCCAGCTGCCCTTCCTCGTCAAGTGCGTGGCAGTATCCAGGCGAAAGGATAATCAGTGAAGCTCTCTGCTTAAATAAGAGCAAATACTTCCCCATTTCCAAAGAATGAGGGAGGCGTGTGGCCCTGGTGCCAGAGGACCGGGAGAGGAGATGAAGCGGGGAGCTGGGGGCAGCAGTGCCATCAGAGGCCTGGGGGCACTGCGTCGGAGCCGCGGTCAGCATTCCATCGAGTCACGGCCAGAGAACTCCTCCTGGGTTCTTAGTGGGCGGTGATCACGCTTGGTTTTATTACCGAATTACTCTTACGCTCTCTGAGGTATGAAGTGGTATTAATGACCATTTCCAGTGAGAAATAACACTTTATAGCCTTGCCATCATTTGCTCGTATTAAAGTACGTCGTAATGTGGAAGAACACCCCGGGGAGAGATGAAAACATAGGAGTTTAATTTGAAATGCAACTGGGAAATTATTTGGACAGGAGAGAAAGCGTTAGGGCAAAATTTCCATAAAAAGGACATTATTTTCTAAACTATTCATGAGGGGTGGGAGTCTGTTTTTCATCTACCTGGACTTAATTATGGTCCCCCCCCCAAAAAAAAAGTTTGGTTAATTGTAGCCACTCATCTGAACTAATCCAGAAACAAAAATGAGAAGTTACTAATGACAGCTGTTTAGGAAAACCAGTTTATTTTTTTTGACTGTAACCACATGCTCGGTGCTTCTAGCTCTTGTGAGCAGGCGTGTTTCTGCTCCGTGTCTTGGAAGGTCACGTCCTGGTGGCTGTGCCACGTGCTTTCATCAGGCTCCAGTATTGTCCCAGCGACTCTCCAGAGAGCCTATCCGTTAAAGCGATTTTCTTTTCCATTTCAGATTTTAGCCTCCAGTTTTACTCATGGTAGTAAAATATTCTCTGAGTAACGGGAGAATTAGAACGTGTCGGCTATAATAACACGTTTGAATAGTTTGCTCTAAAAAACCGTTAATCAGTTTGTAATCTCTTCTCACAGTATGTCTCCCCCTCCTGCCCCATTTCTTAGGGGAGTTTTCATTCATTCATTGTCCCACTTCCAGGAGCTGGAGAGGCCTGGCTGTGCCTGGCCTGTCAGCCTCCTGGCCCCGTCACTGTGCGCAGGTCCGGGTCACCCTCAGGGCCAGGGGCAGAGTCTGTGGGCTGAGTTTGGGGCCCGAGCCCCAGA